>NC_136902.1:38480421-38743592 GCF_949606895.1 Notothenia rossii
TCCCCCCTGTTTCCTCAACTACGGTCTGGGAGCCAACAGGAAGTTCAACAATATGCATTGCTACCTTTAGTTCTCGATTAAGGTGAGTTCCAGGCAGTATTGGATGTAACGTGTTACAGTATGGAGTTTCAGTAATGTGTTACAGTATGGAGTTTCAGTAACGTATTACAGTATGGAGTTTCAGTAACGTACAAAGTAATGTAACGCATTACTAATGCAGTTCGGGTAATTACTACCCATTACAATGCTCAGTAAGTAACGCAGTTTCAGCTCCAACACAGTGTTCCTGAAATGAATGGCGTTTCGTAGGGCTTCTTTTCCCCAATAACCAAGTCACTGCACATTATCCCGCTTATGACACGACCAGATACTAAATAAATTAGGAATTGACTCCCAATATTAATTGAATGATTTATTGACTGAAATTATCGTATTTTTTTTTTCTCTTTTTCTTCTCCAATAACAAATATTTCGTTCCTCGGTGCACCAACGGCTGGATCTGCGACAACAAACTCCTCCGCAGCATCGTCCAAATCCGTTCACAGTCTCTGATCCACTAAATCCTTACACATTACAGAGGTGAATTAAGTTCAAAGGTGAAATATCGCGTCATCGTCTGCGTAATGACCTAACTGCTGACGTCGCCGTTTCTCTCCCAATACCGCTGTCAAACAAAAATCAATAGAGGATTGCGTCGGGTAGTTTTTAATCATACAAAGCCAGATTCAATCAGAACTACTTATTCAAACTATACTTTTTCTAGAACGCCGTGATGCATCGGTTATCATGTGGTTCAGCTGCATTCACACCGCTGCAGTGCGCGTGCAACCGGAGCTTATTCCATTGTTAACTCACACGCCAGCGGTCGCCGTTAAGCACTCACTGTCCGACTGTCACATAAGCAGCCGATAATTATTTCCCATCTCTTAGCGACATGTTTCAGTATGGATTTACGCCGTCGGCATCACAACACCGTCATTAAGGTTCTCTGGCATCCTACAGGTGATGTTGCTTAGCAACCAAGCTAATCAGTCATCTCGACTACTGTCACTATCATTGCGGCATTAAACCGTTTCCTACACAATAACAGATTCTTAGTGCTGCCCGACTTGTATAAGTGTTTCAAGGTGCGGTCGCGTTCTAGCCACTTTGTTCAAGCGCTACTGCTTATTACAACTCTATTCGCTTTAGCATAGGCTACTAGCATGACTGGTATTGCTCAGGGCAATCTCGATGACAACGGTCAATGTTCCCCCTTTCTAAGCACGGAGATAATATAATCTTAATAGTGTGCAGGCCAAGGCTGGCTCTTCAAAGCAGATATTAACGACACGCTTTGAAGTTCCATCATCCGTTCAGCGGAACTCTTTCAGCCTCAAGCGGGAGTCAAGTAAGGTGAAACGACGCATGCACCGGCTATTCGGGTAAATAATATAATAGTTGTCTCTCCCCAGTGCATCACCCACTGCTCAGGGAGATCCCTCATGCGTTGCCTTTACGCCATCTGTTCAAATACAACATTACTAACGTATAACTCCGCTCAACTGGGAAAAGAGAAGAAAAAAGAAGAGAGAAGAAGAAAGAAGAACAGATACCTCCAGGAGCACAGCGTCCCTAATCATGAGGAACTACAGATGTAGCGCTTCATTTCAGACGCCTACCCATGCGGGTCCGTGATCTGCACGGGGTGGGCCCCTGCTGAAACCCCCCCCGCAGAACTTGATACGCCCCCTTGATAAATATATGTAATTTTAATGAAACCAGCTGCAATGGATCATGGATCCACCAGGGGGAGCCGTGAAAAGCTGCCACATTGGAACTCATGTGAAATAAACAGCTGATAGATCTAAAGGTATCTGATATAGTGGATATTTGTTAGGATCCATACAGATGTAGCGCTTCATTTCAGACAGTTTGAAACGCGAGGGCCGTGATTGGTACGTGATCTGCCCTCGTTCAAGGGAAAACCTCCAGATTGACTTGAGACCGCCCCCGTGATAGATAAATGTAATGATAATGAAGCCAGCTGCAATGGATCATTGATCCACCAGGGGGTGCAGTGGGGTTCCACACTGGAGCTCATGTGAAATAAAGTCAGATACAGTACGCTGGATGTACAGCGGAACTTTGTTAAGATCCATATGTCATGGATATCATACTCTGTGCTAAATAAGAGACATGTAATCATTTACAAAACATCAAACAATTGATTTTTAACCCTAATTTAATCATCATCTTCACAACGATCATTCATGTTTATGTTCGCCGAATTGATATAACATAACATTGACACAACAAAGTAACAACATGACTCCCAATATTAATTGAAATGCTTTTATGGATTTAGAAAATGTTTGTATTGATTTAAAAAATAGTTGTATGTATTGATTTAAATTGACATGCATCCGCTAAGAAAAATAGTCCGTTGTTACCGTTTTTAAAACAGTCTGAATGAAACGGCAGCTCTCTCCCCCCTCCCCCCCTGATCTTTCTTCTCCAGCAGCTAAATTAACTGTAGGTTACTCAACAAGTTTAGTTAGTGACAACACCATAAAAGCTGGTGGGTTGAAAGCAATACGGGAGGTAAAAATAACTACAATAATTGTGATTTATTTATTGTGGCTTTTATGTTTTTAGGTATACAATGTTATATAATTCAGGCTTATAATGCACCCTTCTCTAAAAGCCTTCAACAATGACAATATTCATAGTAATTTAATAAATCCTTCCAACACACATTGTAAAAAATAGCCTACTGAAGGTTAAGAAATCATTCCATTATGTACATCTTCTGATGTAACAACAATAACATTATAAAGAGTAACATAGCTGAACATGGTATTGCACATTTAGCTTTGAGTGTTACTGACCTGAGATGTTTTTATTACATGAATTAAGGTGACTGAGGCTTTTTAACATAGAAAGAGCACAACTTAAACATAACATCTGAAACGATGTAACAACATAATACACTTTTTGGGGATGCAGCTTGGGATGTGAGGAGTGAGGGACATGGCTTAGAACGGGCGTGTCGCCTGGCATGACAGGAGAGTGTGTGCACCAGTCTGCCTTGATCTATGACTTCATGTCCGTGACACTCACTGCTGCCCACAGCTGTTTTATAGAAGGAAAACCTCCTTCACTTCATGAAAGTGTTTTAACCACACAAACCTCTACACACACACACACACACACACCTCTATACACACACACACACACACACACACACACACACACACACACACACACACACACACACACACACACACACACACACACACACACACACACACACACACACACACACACACACACACACACACACACACACACACAATTGACATGAAATCACTGACAAATATGAATACTGTATTCAACTTCATTAAACGTTATTAACGTGCCTCAAGTCAGTAATTCACTAAAAATATTTATATTTTAATGGGGCCTCGTCGGCAGATCAGGATCCCAACGCGTAGTGGAGGGATCTTGATCTGCATGAAGGGTGTTATTTTCCCCATAAGGAATAAGTCGCTGCAAATTATCCCGTCTATTACATGGCCACATTCTCAACAAAGTAACGACATGACTCCCAATATTAATTGAAATGCTTTTATGGATTTAGAAAATGTTTTTGATTTAAAAAATAGTTTTATCAATTGATTTAAATTGACATGCATCCGCTAAGAAAAATAGTCCGTTGTTACCGTTTTTTAAACAGTCTGAATGAAACGGCAGCTCTCAGCTATGTTTTTACACAACTAATGGGCCATCAACCACAGCTCTCTCCCCCCCTCCCCCCTGATCTTTCTTCTACAGCAGCTAAATTAACTGTAGGTTACTCTGAGTGACAAGCTTATAGTTAGACACAACACTGTCATTGCAAGTGACCCTCAGTTAGTTGACTTTTATGTTCAACTGCTAAATTTGTTACTAATAAAAAAGGGCTTCTACTGTACCTAATTAACTTAACACTAGAACCGCCAGAGGTTTTTGTATAGGCCTACCAAAAACAGTCAAATCCCGCTATTAGAATGCAATTTTTAACAACATAGGGTGCTACATAACACACTTTCAGGAAAAGTCACGGACTGGGAGACTTTAATATTTAATTGAAAAAAAGTTACATCGCACACACACAACACACATCACACAAATTGACCCGATTGGCGGTTCTAGTGTTAAATAAACTCACTAATTAATGAAACCAGTTCAATACGCATTATTCTTATCATTCTTTATGAGCGCAGAAATAGTCTTAAAATCAGATCTGTTTTTTAAATGAAATCTGACGTCAGGCAGTTAGCTCTGATCACCTATGATAAATGCGCCACACCTAATCACAGGCCATTCAGCCACAGAGCTCCCTCTATACAAATCAAACTGTAGTCGGTGTGAAAGCACCTATTGTTTTAAATAATGGTCGGAATGTGACCTGTGAGCCTTCTGAATTACCGTGGGACAGCACATTCTAAACTAAAATGTTCAATCAATAAAGTAACATCTTTCCTTATCTTATCTTAATAATATCTTCATTTTAATAATAATAATAATAAATCATACAGTATGTGTCCGAAAGGGAGCAGGAGGAAGCAAACACAAAAATATACAAAAAATATACTGCATATTAAAGCAAACAATTGTAAAGGTAAAAGTATGAGCATAACAAATAAAGAAGTGTAATGTAAACATTGACATTATTATTATTATGATTATTTAATATATAAAGACTATTAATTATTGAATAACAAGATTAGATATACTTTAGTTGATCTAAAATATTGATGTGTTCAAATGCTCTTCAAAACACAACTGAAAGTCCATGAAACTTGTATTTCTGTATTTGTGAATGAAGCGCCATCTCCTTGTTAAAACCTGAAATTGAAAATCGGGCAACGCCCTCTTGGAAAATAGTGGGAGGGCTTAACATTCCTTGATACTGGTCTTAGGCAGGTCGTAGGCAGGAAGCTGTAAGCTGGAGTCTGAAATGAGGTGCTACATATGTATGTCACAGATAGGATCATATTCTGTGCTAAATAAGAGACATGTAATCATTTACAAAACATCACCATGTTTTTATTTAACAAAATAATGTTGTTTAATTCACGTTGGCGTAAGTACAAAACCATCGCTATGTTTTTTCATGAGGAAATGCAGCCCGGCTCAAACAAACTATTTTCAATCATCATCCTCACGATCATTTAATGTATCATATATTCGCGAATTGAAATGAATGCACTAATACATGTAGTTTAATCCACGTGAGTTTACAACAACAAAAATAATCGCTTTGTTTTTATATCACATCCGACCGGTGGAAGATGCAGCACGGCTCTCACTACCTAATCCTAATCCCACGGGCAAACAATAATATGTACAGTGTTAATACTTTACTGTATTATTAGTGTCTAATATTACTGCTATAACCATAGCCGTGGGAACATGTTTCAAATGGGGGGTGCTGTGGGGATCACCTCCTCTAGGGGGGTCAGGGGGGAAGATTTTTTTTCAACATTATAAAGTAAAATGCTTCAATCTGGTGCACTTTGAGCTGAATTGCCCGAGACTAGATTTAAGGGGTACAACTCTAAACACCCATATCGAAAAGATTGGTTTACATTTTAATAATCAAATAATTATGTGGACATAACCACTAACCTAACATAGCCAATAACAAGTAAATGTAACTTATTTTATTTTTGTTGTTCATTTATTTCTTATTTTACCAGTTAACATTTATTTATTCATGCATATTCTTTAATCTCTCCAGATTTAAACAATATTTCTGGTTTACTGTCCTACCTATGCACTGGAATGATTTCAAACCTGTTTTTATTTATCCCAATAATTATAAATGTTGCCTTGGAAATATTTGTTTACATAAATTGTTAACAAACCGTTTGAGACCCTCTGAGATAACTTAGACTAAAGTGAACTATCTAAACACTCAGTCCTTTACCTCACTGAGCCTCTCAGTCTGTCTGGCTATCAGTCCTGTCCAGACAGCTGATATCTGTCCTGTGTGTGAGCTGCGGGCGCCTGATAAGCCAACATCCCCCACTTTCATCGTACAGGGCAAATGGAAACTGTAACCGGGGTGAAAAGGGTGTTATCTTTACTTAATTATGAATGTTGTTACATCAGGGCTGAAAATTCGTTTTTTTGTATTATATTTCCATTTAATCTTGTGGACGTGCAGATTCCCTGTCCTCCATCAGGGGGTGCTGCAGCACCCTCAGCACCCCTACTTCCCACGGCCCTGGCTATAACAAACACACATTGAGTTGTTAAAATCAGACCGTTGTTTTTCTTTAAACAATCTGAATGAAACGGCAGCTCTCAGGTGATCAGGTGTGTGTTTACCAGTGTTGGGACTAACACGTTACAAACTAACGCATTACTGTAACGCAACTACCTTTTGCGGTAACTAATAACGTTACTAGTTACCTATTCCCTTTCAGTAACGCCGTTATAGTTACTGTGATTTAAATGGGTGCATTACTGCGTTACATTATGTGATCCAACTGAACCGAATCTCCCTGCGGATGTAATTTACAGGCGAATACAGCGATGTACTCTCACAGTACCATGGAAAAGTGAAAGTGACCAGAGAGGAGTGATGATTGGTTGACGCGGGGTAATATTTCAGGGTAAGCCAATCAGAGACAGAGTTGGGCGGGTCTTGCCTTATGGGGAAAATACCATCCATGGAAAATACACAGACACACAAACACTTGCTAACACACACACGGCAACGCCCACCACCAGCCCACACACTATGGCTGATGCAAGTATCAGCGAGAGCAGCAGCGCATTTACAACTTGGAGATATAACCACTATTTTCAATTTGTGGGGATAAAGGATGCACAAAATATTACGGTCAAATGTAAACTGTGTGCAGGACAGAAAGCATTGTCCACATCGAATAACAGCAATGCCAATCTCCTGAAGCACCTAACTAATGTACATGGGGCTATAAAACTAGTCGCCAAAGACCCCACCGTCTCAACCACCGGAAGTGACCCAGATGGAGCAACACCATCTAAACAGCCAAAAAACGATTTTTTAAAATCACCACATGTAACCCAGAGTCAACTAAACAGATTGATTGATGAAAATAGTTTGTTTGTCTTCAGTGTCAGTCTGACAGTTTATTATTTATCTAATTGTTACTGCCAAAAGAGTATAGTTCTTGTTTAATTGTTACACTGCCAAAATAGTGTAGTTGTTGTTAATGTGTACACTGTGATGATTGACATTATTCACCCACGGATCTATGGGTTGGTGTATTGTTCTGCACGGATGTTTTAGTGAAACGGACTTCCTTTTTCCGCCGGTCTTCGCTTCCCGGGCATGAAGTTGTTTATAATGGTTTTCAGATGCTAAATAAAAGTCTAGCTTGTACCTTTGATACCCCGCCTCCGACTCCCATCTCTCGGCACCACAACACTGCCAAAAGAGTGTAGTTGTTTTTATTTCATATTGCACTACTTAGAACTTGATTGTTGAAGCTACAATAAAGATGCCTGCTTTATTGTTATTGCACAGATTACAGGTACTGTGGAACAATTATGAAAAATGTGAATGGAAGTGGCGACGTAAAACTGACACAAAACAACAACAAACTTTTGCAGAGCCAATGGAGAGTTTCATCAGCAGCACGGGGTACAAACCACCAATGAGCGCTCAGCTCGAGATACCAGCAAGTCGAGAGAGTGAATTATATCTGCATTTTCTCTTTTGAGAAGCCCCCACCCCCCATGTTGCCTATGCTGTATGTTGAAAACTCTTTGTTTAAAACTAATTGGCCATCGGAATGTGTGGAGTCAGTCTCCCAAGGGGGATGGTCACATTCCACAGCTCCCCCCCCCCTCCTGTGATCTCCCAACCCCCGGTCTGTAGGTTTGTGTTTGCATATTTCAGTGTTCATTTTGGCAGCTGTTTTTGATTTAGTCTTAGTCTTTAGACGAAAATGGTTATTAGTTTTAGTCACATTTTAGTAATTCCTATCCTTCGTAGTTTTAGTCTAGTTTTAGTCTAGTTTTAGTCTAGTTTTAGTCGACGAAAACTCAAAACGTGTTAGTCTAGTTTTAGTCGATGAAAATTCAAAAAGTTTTTTACTCAACTTTTAGTCGATGAAAAATTACATTCTAGTCAACTTTTACTCAAAATGTGTCCCTCTACTCTCTCCGTCCCCGGCAGATCTCTGTGTCCCCTGCAGCATGTCTGTTAGGCCCCGCCCCCCGCACACAGAGAGACACAGGGAGATCGATCTTCTGGAGTGAAGAGAGCGGAAATAATGATATTGCAAGTTCGAAACGTAAGATGCATTTTGATAGACAAGATGGAGACTTGGGGGAAAATATGCTGCATTTTGAATGTCCGATAGTCCACCATTAAGACCTTAGTCCCGTCTCGTCTCGTCAACGAAAACTAAATATACATTTCGTCATAGTTTTCGTTTTCAAGAATCTATTTTTAGCTCCTCATCGTCTCGTCTTAGTCATGTAAAAAAGGTTGTTGATGAACATTTTTCGTAGTAGTTTTCGTTGACGTAATTAACACTTGCATATTTAAACTGTCACACTTTCTGTTGTTTCTATCGCGCATTGCCGGTATGAAAGGGTCTGTGCCGGAAATATCAAATATTTTAATAAAAGTGAAAAACAATGAACAAGACATAACGTATTAATAATAATTAATTATATTTATTCCGTTTGGATGTAGGATTTTTTATTTTGTTTAGAGCAGTGATCTTCTCTGCAGCAGAGAGCTAAGCGCTGTCAGACCGGACCTAACCCTGAAAAGTATTATCATCTGAAATTAATCATTATGTTATTCATATTAAATACATATAAGTATTTTTACAACTTATATTTAGAAATACTCTGTTGTAATTATTGATGCATAGATGTGTTCATCCATTCAATGTGGCATCTGCTATAATGGGGTTAATGTATGATATTACTTAATAATACAATACATTATAATATATGATATGATAATTATATTTTAGTTTTATTCATTTCTTATTTGTGACCTGCTCTATCGAAATCAGTCGCATTGACCCGAAGACACATTTTGAGTTGTATACACTGCTGGAAAGAGGATATTCCTAGCTTTCTAATGATATCAGGATTGTTTTTGTACTCCAAATATTAAGCGAAATATGTCACATTATATAATCACTGTCACCGAGTCATCATTTTGAGAAAAAGGCCTTCAAAGTTTTCTCTTCTCTGGAATCCATCGATCTGATTGATTATTAGCGGAGCAAATGATCAAAATACTACAGAGGGAAGATATTTTCGTTTGGATTACTGGTCTGGGGGAAGCTCGAGAGTGTCTGTGAGCGTTTGTGTGTTTGTGTCTTTTTGCGTTTGTGTGTATTGCGTTTGTTTTCCCGGGGAAAACCCTCAAGAGAAACACAGACTGTTGTTATGCCTGCTGTGACGTTACATTACTCCGTTCTCCGCTTGTAATGCCGTTACAAGTTTCAAAGTTGTATTTATCATCTGAATTTGTCTAAACAAGTTTAATATTCTGAAAGCCAAGACAGATTGCCTGTCATCTTCGCTTTACAAGCTTAAAGAATGTATTTATCGTGTGAGTTTGGAAATAAAAGTTTAATATTCTGAAGGCCAAGACTTTGTTTTTTTAAAATCAAACAAAACACCCGCACCCCGAAAAAATAGCTTTTTACGCAAATCCACGTTTATTTTGAAATGAGCTGTTGCGACATCCGACTGATTTCGATAGAGCGGGTCACATTTAATAGTTTCTCATTATTATTATTTTTATTTTTATCGCACATCTTATTTTTGATTTTATTAATCTGTGTGAATCTGTGCTATCCTTTTTTTCACTCTTACCCTGTAGCTGTTTGAACTACTGAATTTCCCCACGGGGATTAATAAAGGTCCATCTTATCTTAATGTATAAATTGATTTACTTCAATCTAATGTACTGTGTAAAAACACCCCAACAATATTACAAAAAATATACTGCATTAAGCAAACTATATACTTTATTCGATCTAAAATATTGATGTTTTTTCATTATAGTAGCCTGTGAAAACCATAACAAATAAGTGATTAAATGCTACCTTATTCAACAAACACAACGGCAGAGCTGCAAACATTGCAAACAGACTAAGTTCTACAACACCCAGTTGTCTTTGTGTATTTGTGAATAGGCAGGTGATTGCGCGAAGTGCAAACAGCGTGAGTTAGTACACCCTCAGCTAAAAATCATTTAAATAGCGCATTTAAAATCGGAATAACTCAGTCTGCATCCTGACCCGGTGAGGACACTACCTATACTGACTCAGCAATCACTGTAAGTTATATTCTTGTTTAAATAGACTTCTCTGTTTCATTTATTCTACTCTGTATAATTGTTCTGTAGTTATTGTAGCTAAAACGGCGATTTCTGAGAGATTTTAAATCTCAGATCTGCTCAACTCAACCTGTAACACAGGTCTCAGTGGGTCACGCGCCTCAACCCTGCATTACAATAGGCAGAAACACTCTGCTGTCGCCCATCAGCTGAAAAGAGTTAACTAATTAGAGGGGCGTGCCCCAACAGCTGTGAGAACTCAGCGATCAGGTGTCCATCTTAGGTGGCTCTTTCCTGGAGCGTCAGCGTCAGCCAGACGAAGACTGACAAAGACATTGGAGTCCTGTGGGAGTAAGACTGACAAAGACATTGGAGTCCTGTGGGAGTCACGAGGGAGGCAAAGAGGAGGCAAATCCTACTTTGATTGAGCTAAATATCGCTGGTGTTTTCTTTTGTTTTATTCAATTCTCTTTGGTTTTTTAGCCCCTCATGCTATAATCATGTGTATTTTTCTCCATTCCTGTTCATGTGTCCTCTCGCAATTATCACTGGCCCCGTGTATATCCTAATCAATTTAACCGGCCTGCTCTTGTCTATCCCACATGCTCCACTGAGATCCAACATCTCGTTTCAGGGGGCCTGTGGAACTGCCAGTCAGCTGTTCCTAAGGCTGACTTCATCTCTGGTTACACTTCCCTGCCGTCTCTGGATTTCCTTGCTCTCACGGAGACCTGGATCACTCTATCCAACATCCACCCCAGCAGCTCTCTCCACAGCATATTCCTTCTCCCATACACCCAGACCCTCTGGCAGAGGAGGTGGCACTGGCCCTGCTCTCTCCCAACTGGAGCTTTTCCCTCTTCAAGCTACCTAACTTCACTCCTTCCACCTTTGAATTCCATGCCGTCACAGTAACCCATCCTATAGAATTAACCGTTGTTGTTCTCTACCGTCTACCAGGCGCCTTGGGGGACTTCTTAGAGGAATTAGATAATCCCCTCTCACACATCCCTGAAACTGGCCCTCCCGCTGTACTTCTCGGAGACTTCAACCTCAAGACAGGGAAGATAGACAAACTAACATCTCTGTTAAACACCTTTGCTTTCTCACTGTCTCCATCCCCACCAACTCATAACGCTGGCAATGTCCTTGATCTCATATTCTCAAGGAACTGCACTACTTCTAATCTCTCTGTAAACCCGCTCCACACATCCGATCACTTCTTCATTTCATTCTCTCTACCCCTTTCCAAACATAACAACCTAATCTCTTCTAATTCTGCACCTGTCTGCCACAACCTTCGTTCCATCTCCCCCTCTACCTTTGCCTCATCGGTGCTCTCAGCCCTCCCTTCCACTGATTCGTTCCAACTCCTGCCTCCAAACTCTGCTGCAGAAACTCTCCTCTCTACTCTCTCATCCTCTCTGGACTCTCTCTGTCCTCTCACATCTCGGCAGGCTCGTCAGTCCCCTCCTGCTCCCTGGCTAAATGACGTACTGCGTGCTAATAGAACCATCCTTAGGGCAGCAGAGTGGAAATGGTGGAAATCCAAACACCATGACGACCTCCTAACCTATCAGGCTCTCCTCTCCTCTTTCTCTGCTTTGATCTCTCAGGCAAAAAGCACTTTCTTTCAAGATAAGATCCAATCTTCCTATTCCAATCCCAAAAAACAATTTTCTATCTTCTCCACCCTCTTGGACCCACCCAAAGCCCCTCCCCCCTCCTCCCTTCTGTCAAGCGACTTTGTTAACCACTTTGAAAAAAAGGTTGATGATATTCGCTCTTCTTTTTCTCACTCACCTTTAGTCACCGCTGGGTCACCAGACCCGACCTTCACCCACACACTGACCTCCTTCTCCCCTCTCTCTCCAAGTGAGGTTCTTACCCTCGTTACCTCTGCCCGTCCTACCACCTGTCCTCTGGACCCTATCCCCTCAAACCTCCTTCAGACTATCGCTCCTGATATTCTACTGTTTCTCACCCATTTCATCAAAACTTCTCTAACTTCTGGTCACTTTCCAAACAGTCTCAAGGAGGTAAGAGTAAACCCTCTCCTAAAGAAACCCACTCTCAACCCGTCTGATGTTATAAACTTCAGGCCTGTTTCTCTCCTCCCATTCCTGTCTAAAACACTTGAACGTGCTGTCTTTAAACAACTCTCCTGTTATCTCCATCAGAACAACCTTCTGGATCCGCACCAGTCTGGTTTCAAGGCAGGTAACTCAACAGAAACTGCTCTCCTTGATGTCTCTGAGGAACTGCACACTGCTAAAGCAGCATCCCTCTCCTCTGTCATCATCCTTCTGGACCTGTCTGCTGCATTCGACACGGTGAACCATCAGATCCTCCTTCGCACTCTCCAAGAACTTGGAGTTTCAGGCACTGCACTTTCCCTCCTCACCTCATACCTCAAAGACCACACCTACAGGGTAACTCGGAGAGGGTCCGAGTCCGACCCTTGTTAATTAACTACAGGGGTCCCTCAGGGCTCTGTTCTTGGTCCCCTCCTCTTCTCCTTGTACACAAACTCGCTCGGGTCTCTCATTAGCCCGCGTGGTTTTTCATACCATTGCTACGCTGACGACACCCAACTAATTCTGTCCTTTCCCCGCTCAGAGACCCAGGTCGTCGCACGCATCTCTGCTTGCCTATCAGACATCTCTCAGTGGATGTCTGCTCATCACCTCAAGCTCAACCTTGACAAGACTGAACTGCTTTTCCTTCCGGGAAAAGATTGTCCCACTCTTGACCTAACAATCAACATCAGCACCTCTGTTGTCTCCCCGACTCAGACTGCAAGGAATCTGGGTGTGATCCAATATAACAAACTGTCCTTCACTGCAAACATCGCTGCTACAACCCGCTGCTGCAGATACACTCTTTACAACATCAGAAGGATACGTCCCCAGCTGACCCAGAAATCAGCGCAGGTTCTGGTCCAGGCTCTCGTCATCTCACGCCTAGACTACTGCAACTCCCTCCTGGCTGGTCTACCTGCATGTGCCATCCGACCTCTGCAGCTCATCCAGAATGCAGCGGCTCGTCTGGTCTTCAACCTTCCAAAATTCTCCCACACCACGCCGCTCCTCCGCTCCCTTCACTGGCTTCCGGTAACTGCTAGAATCCACTTCAAGACACTTCATGCTGCGAATGGATCTGGCCCTTCCTACATCCTGGAGATGGTAAAACCGTACATCCCAGCACGTGCACTCCGCTCTGCATCGGCCAAACAGCTCGCTGCACCCGCACTGCGAGGGGGACCCAAGTTCCCATCAGCAAAAACACGTGGGTTTGCTATCCTGGCTCCAAAATGGTGGAATGAGTTCCCCATTGAAATCAGGACAGCAGATAGCTTGCACATCTTCCGGCGCAGACTGAAAACTCATCTCTTTCGACTCCACTTTGAGCGATATAATTACTAACAAAGCACTTATATACTAATAAAGGGCTGGCTTATCTAAAGCCAGTTGAGTAGCACTATGAAACCTGATGTACTTATATGATTCTGTTTTCTTCAAGGTTGTATCTTCCTGGTCGAATGCACTTATTGTAAGTCGCTTTGGATAAAAGCGTCAGCTAAATGCAATGTAATGTAATGTAATGTAATGTGAATGAAGCGCCATCTCATGGTTAAATCCTGTAATTGAACAAATGGGGAAATTTGGCAACGCCCTCTAGCAATTTGGCAACACCCCCAGCCACTGGGATCCGCTGAGCTTTTGACTGGGACACACCCATGTGAGTCCTATCTGGAGTGCTACATCTGTATAGGCCCAGTAGCACACCCGTAGTTAGGCATCACATCAAGTTCATGGTATAATGTTCCTCTAACCAAACTGCGTGCATCCACATAAACTTCAAGGTGTATACAGCAAACATCTCCAACGACAG
This sequence comes from Notothenia rossii, assembly GCF_949606895.1. NCBI lineage: Eukaryota > Metazoa > Chordata > Actinopteri > Perciformes > Nototheniidae > Notothenia > Notothenia rossii. The sequence continues at coordinate 38,494,652 of NC_136902.1, forward strand.
TTGCTCTTCCTCACCGGGCAACCGTAGTTTGCATGCAGATAATCTTCGGCACGCCATCATCTCCCGTTTCCTGGACGTGGCATCCGCCGGCCTCACGACGACCGCGTTTTCCCCGACTTTAAGGACGTGCAATGCACATCCTCCATTTTGCGGGGAATATCTGCATGAGATCTTCTGCCATAGCGGCACGCTCAGATCTCCACTATTGCTTACACATTTATTATCACACTCGCTGGACCTAAAACTAGCGTCCTTCCATCATCCTTATTTCAGATGATAGAAGACGGTCTTAATCACTCAATCAGCTTATCAGCATCTATGACTCATCCTGGCGCACTTAACTGCTAATTAAGCTAGACTATATCACGGGTCATGTCTCAGTATTTAACTAAGTGTATGTATTTTTCTGCGTGCATCCTGCACTTCATTCATATTCTCGGGTTCATGCTCACTTGGCTCATGTTAATCCAGGTTATGATATCATGCATCACTGTACTCCAGCTAACAGCTCTCCTGCATTACTTGTCTACATCTCCCTCTTCGCCCGGACATCGGCTCGTGCTGCCAATCCAAGATCTCTTCAGTTTACCTATGGTAAATATGCATATAACTGGTGGTGGCGTCTTAATAGCTTATCAGGGCTTTCGTTCAGATAGGCGCAGCCACCTCTGCTGCCGATCAAGGCATTTCTCCCTCATCCATGCAACTCGGACGGTGGTCCTCCTCCGCCTTCATATCCCACATTTGCCCGACATCAGCGCGTGCTGGCTATCCAAGGTCTCTCAAACACAAAAAAATGGTAATTATGCCTATAACTGGTGGTGGTTTCAAAGCACGTCAGCATGTATAAGTGTCACTGTGTTCATGTTTAACTCTCAGGGACTTGCAGTCAGGGGAGGCAAGGCGAGGCAGAGCCTCACCTGTCATACTCCAATGTAACGGAAAAACAACTAAAGAAAAGCTAAATAGTAATAATAATAAAATGTCTCCACTGATCTGTGTTGTAAATGCGATTTATGTATGATTCCAATTGCTTTTTAAAGTCAAAATCAGCAAATTTGCCAAGCTCCGCTACAACTACGGGTAGCGATTAGAAGTGAGGCAGGGACGAGCTCTGCCTCACATAAGCCCACAGTAACTTGCTGGAGCGCGGGCACTAATTTAACGCGGGCACTTATTTTGTAAGCGTGCTCAAGCCAGTAACTGTGGGGTAAGGTGAGGCACAGATGAGCTCTGCCTCACCTCAGAATGTGTCACCCCGCAGAAACTGGCTGGAAAGCAGCGCATGCCTGTTACCATCTCACTGTAGGTCACAAATGTAATGTTTGTAGATCCCTTTATTACATTTATCCTCGCCATCCATAGTCTCTAAATAACTTATTTCACGTATAGATGATATTTAGGCTCGCTGGTCTCATCATACAACGGCAATGAACAAAAGCACCAGGGGAGGCAGCCATAACCTCTGCCGCACTGAAGGGGGCGCGCGTTTGAGCCCACAGGTTCTTGTTGCTACTGTTATTCTACGCAGAGACGGTAGACGCAAACAATAAACTAGACTTTTGAAACTACAGGAAGATAAGGAGGACTTTTACAAAAAAGTAATAGAGATTGTTGTCCAGAAGGATAGCATAGACTTCATCTTCAAGTCAAGGTAAGACCACAATTGTAATGAAAATGGGATCTTACTAAGAAAGAACAATCCAATATTTAGATATTGGGTATCCTTTTGTTGAACGGTCTGTTTAAAATGAATTGAGTGTTCATTTCGTCAGCCATTTTTTTATTTAGTTTTAGTCTTAGTCCTTTGTTAAATTTCCTTTTTAGTTTTAGTCATATTTAGTCACCTTAATCCTGTTTTTATTTAGTCAAGTTTTAGTCGACTAAAAGTCTGAGCATTTTAGTCTTATTTTAGTCGACTAAAACAGTAAATATTTTAGTCAAGATTTAGTCGACTAAAAGTCTGAGAAAATTAATTATTTGAGTCTACTTTTTGTCAATGAAAACGGTTGAATCTTTTTTAGTCATCAGATTATATAGAGCATTTCAGTCAAACTAGTCTAGCCAAAACCAATAATTTGTCATTTTAGTCAAACTTATTTCACAATAAGATTATATCTTGTCCTTATTTGATGAAAAACACAGGTTGAATGATTAAGAATGCAGCTTTGCAGAGAGTATCTGGTCAGGTTTGTGGTGTTTTTACCAGCTGTGTTATGGACACATTGCTTCCCTTCTGATAAAACAATGCATTCATTTTTTTCTCCGCCTCATTGTAGCGAAAATGGGCCCAAATATCACATCGTTTCTTTCTCCCAAGCAGTGGTGGCTTTAGACTTTTTCGTTGTCAGTCATTTTGACGGACAGGATCGTAACATTTCCGTCATAATCCATAATTACCCGTCGAGTGCACTAGTTATCACTCATTCGCGCTGACGGGGGGGTATTCGGTTAGCGCGAGTGCGACCACTGCTCCCAAGTCCTGTTGTTGCCATTTTATTTTCTGTTAAATAAGGTTAGTTAGACCATGAGTTAGACCCGAGTCTTCCTGACAGTTCAGAGTGTGCCGCTGCCCGGTGTAATTCAAATGTACCACCGCGCGCAGCACAGACACACAGCTGCTGCACAGCCGCAGCACCGGAAATGGAACTGCTGGGAGAAAAACTGACTATCAGAGATGTAACGTTATCTTTGATAATATTTCGTCTCCTCATTTTTCGTCAACGAAAGTAAAGAGAGATTTTGGCATAGTTTTTATTTAGTAAACTACATTTTCGTCTAGTCACTTTTCGTCAACGATATTGCATGAGGATTTCGTTACAGTTATTGTTTACTGCCGTCGGTGCCGTTGTTACAGTATAAGTTGAGTCATGACAACTGGCGACATTCTATTATTTTCGTCATCGGAATCCGGCGCGTGTACATTGAGGACCCATTGTTGACTTACCAGGAAAGAAACATCGTTTGTCGTTTACGTTCATCTTTTGCTATATCTGCCTTCCTAAGATCCATTTGCTGCACATTCAGTACTCGTATGTGAGGTTGTGGGGCAGAGGCCGATATCGTGACGCTTACAGGGAGGTATCGAACATTTCAAAGTAGGTGACTGTGTGGATGCCTGTTCAAAACATTGCAAACTTCAATAAATCATTTAAATTATATATTTGTGTCCGACTTTCATTTGTTCATCGTTCTTAATGTGATGTATAGTAGCTTTGATAGCTGTCCATACCTTCAGACAGCCTAAAAGTAAAACACAAGTTGTTTATTCACAGCCTGAACGCTCATCGAGATGACTGGATCAGTCATGACAACTTGTGATCAGCTCCGATTAAATTGTGATATCAATTCTGTAGCTAACCTCCAGGGATCACGTTTATTTTATGAAATACCTGTATCCCTCTCATCACAACAAGACTCTACACTGTGCAGGAAAAACAATTACATACATGAAAATAACCTTGATGCATGGGAATTAAACACACAAACTATCTTCCGTGGCTATATTGATATGTCACAGTAACGGTAAACCACAGAAAAATAAGTCCAGCGGGGCACAAGTTGAATACATATAATACGGTAGTTCTATTATGCCTTTAAGCCTATACGTTTAACCCATAAGAACCCGGACCCATTTCTACTTTTGGGGAAATTAAGGGGAACGTCATTTAGACTAAATAGACACATTTCTGACAAGTAACCCCCCCTAGTGTCAAATATCTGGGCTTTAATGGTAAAGTAACTCTTACATTACATTACATTACATTGCATTTAGCTGACGCTTTTATCCAAAGCGACTTACAATAAGTGCATTCGACCAGGAAGATACAACCTTTAAGAAAACAGAATCATATAAGTACATCAGGTTTCATAGAGCCAAACATTTCAAGTGCTACTCAACTGGCATTTAGAAAGCCAGCCCTTTATTAGTATATAAGTGCTTTGTTAGTAATTTTATCGCTCGAAGTGGAGTCTAAAGAGATGAGTTTTCAGTTTGCGTCGGAAGATGTGTAAGCTATCTGCTGTCCTGATTTCAATGGGGAGCTCATTCCACCATTTTGGAGCCAGGATAGCAAACCCACGTGTTTTTGCTGACGGGAACTTGGGTCCCCCTCGCAGTGCGGGTGCAGCGAGCTGTTTGGCTGATGCAGAGCGGAGTGCACGTGCTGGGGTGTACGGTTTAACCATGTCCTGGATGTAGGAAGGGCCAGATCCATTCGCAGCATGGTACGCAAGTACCAGTGTCTTGAAGTGGATTCTAGCAGTTACTGGAAGCCAGTGAAGGGAGCGGAGGAGCGGTGTGGTGTGGGAGAATTTGGGAAGGTTGAAGACCAGACGAGCCGCTGCATTCTGGATGAGCTGCAGAGGTCGGATGGCACATGCAGGTAGACCAGCCAGGAGGGAGTTGCAGTAGTCTAGGCGTGAGATGACGAGAGCCTGGACCAGAATCTGCGCTGATGTCTGGGTCAGCTGGGGACGTATCCTCCTGATGTTGTAAAGCGTGTATCTGCAGCAGCGGGTTGTAGCAGCGATGTTTGCAGTGAAGGACAGTTTGTTATCTAGGACCACACCCAGATTCCTTGCAGTCTGAGTCGGGGAAACAACAGAGGTGCCGATGTTGATTGTTAGGTCAAGAGTGGGACAATCTTTTCCCGGAAGGAAGAGCAGTTCAGTCTTGTCAAGGTTGAGCTTGAGGTGATGAGCAGACATCCACCGAGAGATGTCTGCTAGGCAAGCAGAGATGCGTGCGACGACCTGGGTCTCTGAGCGGGGAAAGGACAGAATTAGTTGGGTGTCGTCAGCGTAGCAGTGGTATGAAAAACCATGCGGGCTAATGACAGACCCGAGCGAGTTTGTGTACAGGGAGAAGAGGAGGGGACCAAGAACCGAGCCCTGAGGGACCCCTGTAGTTAATTGACAAGGGTCGGACTCGGACCCTCTCCAAGTAACCCTGTAGGTGCGGTCGTTGAGGTATGAGGTGAGGAGGGAAAGTGCAGTGCCTGAAACTCCAAGTTCTTGGAGAGTGTGAAGGAGGATCTGATGGTTCACCGTGTCGAATGCAGCAGACAGGTCCAGAAGGATGATGACAGAGGAGAGGGAGGCTGCTTTAGCAGTGTGCAGTTTGTCAGAGACAGCAAGGAGAGCAGTTTCTGTTGAGTGACCTGCCTTGAAACCAGACTGGTGCGGATCCAGAAGGTTGTTCTGATGGAGATAAGAGGAGAGTTGTTTAAAGACAGCGCGTTCAAGTGTTTTAGACAGGAACGGGAGGAGAGAGACGGGTCTGTAGTTAATAACATCAGACGGGTTGAGAGTGGGTTTCTTTAGGAGAGGGTTTACTCTTGCCTCCTTGAGACTGTTTGGAAAGTGACCAGAAGTTAGAGAAGTGTTGATGAAATGGGTGAGAAATGGTAGAATATCAGGAGCAATAGTCTGAAGGAGGTTTGAGGGGATAGGGTCCAGAGAACAGGTGGTAGGACGGGCAGAGGTAACGAGGGTAAGAACCTCACTTGGAGAGAGAGGGGAGAAGGAGGTCAGTGTGTGGGTGAAGGGAGGGTCTGGTGACCCAGCGGTGAGTAAAGGTGAGTCAGAAAAAGAAGAGCGAATATCATCAACCTTTTTTTCAAAATGGTTAACAAAGTCGCTTGACAGAAGGGAGGAGGGGGGAGGTGCTTTGGGGGGGTCCAAGAGGGTGGAGAAGATAGAAAATAGTTTTTTGGGATTGGAATAGGAAGATTGGATCTTATCTTGAAAGAAAGTGCTTTTTGCCTGAGAGATGGAAGCAGAGAAAGAGGAGAGGAGAGCCTGATAGGTTAGGAGGTCGTCATGGTGTTTGGATTTCCACCATTTCCGCTCTGCTGCCCGAAGGATGGTTCTATTAGCACGCAGTGCATCATTTAGCCAGGGAGCAGGAGGGGACTGACGAGCCGGCCGCGATGTGAGAGGACAGAGAAAGTCCAGAGAGGATGAGAGAGTCGAGAGGAGAGTTTTTGCAGCAGCGTTTGGAGGCAGGACAGCCAGTCTTATTTATAACTTAATTAACAAGGATGATGTTTTGGTTTGCATTTGTTTGAACATACTATGAATTGAAGAATAAAGCATTATGTTAACTAAATATAATTGAATCAGCTAAATTAACTGACCAGACCATACTCATATTTCTAATTGTGCATATGTCACTCCGGGTTTACTGTGAATGTTTAGGGTTAAAGTCCCGATGTGACACCATGTGTCACAGCAATATTTATGGCATTTGTTTCATATCAATTTCATCAAGAAATGTTTCCACAACAGGTTAAATGTAATCAGAATCAGAATACCTTTATTCGTCCCACAGAGGGGAAATTTACATTTGTTACAGCAGAAAAGAGCCGAAGACAGCTTAATGTTTAACAAATGACATGTCATGTAAGCATTTTTATTCTTAAATGGCTTGAATATTAACTTTAGCAACAAAAAACCTTTCCAAATCTAGCTAGTTCTGTCACATGTTTTAGCCTGACACATGGACATCTTGGACATGTTGTTATGGGAAGACAAAAGCAAATGACAAGGACCATGACCCCAGACTGTTCAGTGTGTGTCACTTAGGGACTTCATGAGATAGAAAAATCTCATGAGGAATCTGTATAAGGAACTTTCCAGAACCTTTAAATTTCATGTGACACCCGTGTCTAAGCAATTCTGTCTGCCTTCCGTGTTCCTTTTGTTATTTACTTCCTCTCTGCCTTCTTCTGATGATTTATCTGTTAGTTTGTGTGTTTAATTCCCATGCATCAAGATTATTTTCATGTATGTAATTGTTTTTCCTGCACAGTGTAGAGTCGTGTTGTGATGAGAGGGATACAGGTATTTCATAAAATAAACGTGATCCCTGGAGGTTAGCTACAGAATTGATATCACAATTTAATCGGAGCTGATCACAAGTTGTCATGACTGATCCAGTCATCTCGATGAGCGTTCAGGCTGTGAATAAACAACTTGTGTTTTACTTTTAGGCTGTCTGAAGGTATGGACAGCTATCAAAGCTACTATACATCACATTAAGAACGATGAACAAATGAAAGTCGGACACAAATATATAATTTAAATGATTTATTGAAGTTTGCAATGTTTTGAACAGGCATCCACACAGTCACCTACTTTGAAATGTTCGATACCTCCCTGTAAGCGTCACGATATCGGCCTCTGCCCCACAACCTCACATACGAGTACTGAATGTGCATCAAAGTGATCCTATGGAGGCAGATATAGCAAAAGATGAACGTAAACGACAAACGATGTTTCTTTCCTGGTAAGTCAACAATGGGTCCTCAATGTACACGCCCCGGATTCCTATGACGAAAATAATAGAATGTCGCCAGTTGTCATGACTCAACTTATACTGTAACACCGTCTCGTCATCGTCTCGTTTTCGTCATGGAAAAAAGGGTCGTTGACGAACATATTTCGTCATAGTTTTAGTCAACGAAATTAACACTAGCATCAGACTAAAAAAGCTTTTGAAAATAGCAGAATATTTCGATTAAGGTCAAAATATAATATTTGTAAATCTGACTCTGAAAGAGTCAGTGCCTCACCAGCCATGAACCTCAGCGCACGTCACTGTTAACTCTGTATGTCAGGTCGTGACTTCCGGGTCTGCGTCATGTTTAATCCCGCACGTCAGGTTGCGACCTCCGGGTCCGTGTTCATGTTTAACCCTGCACGTCAGGTTGTGACCTCCGGGTCTGCGTTATGTTTAACCCTGCGAGTGCAGGTTGCGACCAGTGGGTCTGCGTTATGTTTAACCCTGCAAGTGCAGGTTGCGGCCAATGGGTCTGCGTTATGTTTAACCCCGCACGCCCGGCACTGATTCGGCAGTCGACCGCAGGGTCTGCATCCCACGATGTATTAGTACTTAAGCCCGGCAGTGACTCCGGCATTCTCATCATGTCCCTGTGTTAATCTCTCATTTCCTCCATATATCTCCGCAGTCAGCCCGTAAGGTAATAAATGCTTCACATCTCAGTACTTCATACTTCACTTCTTTTGGGGGTTCATCGGAGCGGTATTCCCCTCCTGACTGAGCATCCTGCAAACCGGGGCCTAATCGCCAAACATCATTCCATTCACTTGTTGTAATCCGTCAATCACTATTCCTTCATGTGTCCCTGTAATAAACATGTATTTCATACATCACGTCTCTCCTGATTGAACCTGCGCTGAGCTACATTTCAATCAGGAAGACCAATATCCTCTGGTGTTACACATCACTTCAATACTCTCTCCTCTCTCATTAAGTGATCAGGGGCGTTACTCCCCGGCTAGCCAATCATCGCACCCGCTAACCCCTTTAAATCTGCTCTTCCCTCTCCGCCAGTTGTCATTTCAGGTGTCAACGCACAACCCTCCTCCCCCCCTTCGCCTCCTGTCTCCTAATACAGGGCCAAGCTAAAACATTCTCCCTTTAGACCGGACGGAACTACTTATCACCACCACCAGTGTCTAGACCCCCGGGGGGTTCATCGGAGTGGTTTTCCCCTCCTGAATGATCATCCTGCAAACCGGGGCCTAATCGCCAAACATCATTCCATTCACTTGTTGTAATCCGTCAATCACTATTCCTTCATATTATGTGTCCCTGTAATAAACATGTATTTCATACATCACGGTTCTCCTGATTGAAGTACAATTTGAGAATTGGAGGGAGAACATAAAAGAACATCCAACAATAGCACCTTACTTGAACTAAAAATAAACAGATGTAAAATGTGGATAAACTTCTGACATACAAAGCAGAAGGAGCTCTACGTTTTACAAAACGGAGATACTATGGAATGGGCAACAGAGCAAGTCGCCTTCTCGCATTCCAACTCAGAAAGGCACAGACAAATAGGATAATATCTAAAATAAGACACCCAAATTCCAAACAAATGTTGGAAAACCCATCAGAGATAGCAGGAACATTTGCAGATTATAATGAAAAGCTATATGATGACTCAGACTCGAAGTTTACAGAATCCAAAACACAACCATTTCTTCATATTACATTTACCATCATTAACAAAGGAGGAGGCATCTAAAATGATACAGCCACTTTCATTGCAGGAAATATCTGACACTATAAAAACTTTGAAAAATAACAAATCCCCTGGTACAGACGGGTTTCCAGGTGAATTTTATAAATGTCTAAAAGAAGAGATTACACCAATATTATTTAAAGTTTTTAATGATGCTCTATCTTCAGGTAATCCACCGAAAACTTAGTCTGAAGCCATTATATCTGTCCTACATAAGGAGGGCAAAGATCCGACTTCATGTGAGGGATATAGGCCAATTAGCTTGCTTTGTAACGATCTAAACATATTGACGAACATATTGGCTCGGAGAATGCAATGATGTATAACCAAACTTATCAAACCGGATCAAACAGGTTTTATCCCATGTAGGCAAGGGGCTAATAATATTAGGAGAACATTAAATCTCATATCATGTACTAAAAACAATCCTCAGCCAACCATAGATGCAAAAAAAGCTTTTGATCGGGTCAAGTGGAATTTTTTGTACAACACACTGGATGCTTTTGGGTTTCAATCAACCTTCATAGATTGGATAAAAATTGTGTACAGCTGTCCAAGATCACGTATTAGAGTAAATGGTTGTTGCTCAGATTGTTTTAACCTTAAAAGAGGAGTTAGGCAAGGAGATTGTTTAAGTCCATTACTATTTGCTGCAAGTATCGAACCGTTGGGTGAATTAATTAGACAAAATAAAGACATAAAAGGAATAAGAGACAAGTGGGGAGAAGAGAACGACATTTCATTATTCACGGACGATATATTAACATATAAGTGAGCCTTCCTCATCTATTCCAGCTTTGTTGAACAATCTTAATGAATACGGGGAGATATCAGGTTATTTGACCAATGAAGCAATATCTGTAGCTATGATGATCTCAGGTGACCGTCCAGGAGGGTTGGAGGGTCAGGTTACATTTAAATGGGCCACAAAAGGATTCAAATATTTGGGTATTAATATTACTCCTGTCACATCTCAGCTATTTGAGTCAAACTATGGGAAACTGATAAATGAGATAAAAAAAGATGTTGACAGGTGGGGAATTCTACCTCTTAATCTAATGGGAAGAATAGAAACGGTTCGGATGAATATACTGCCAAGACTTTTATTCCTGTTCCAGTCATTGCCTATTGTGATCCCTAAATCTATTTTTTAATTACTGGACAAAATAATATCAAAATTCCTGTGGCAAAATAAAAAACAGATAATTAAATATAAGACACTTCTATGTACAAAAGAGAATGGAGGGTTTAATCTACCTAATTTAAAATATTACTATTGGGCAGCACAAATTAGACCAATGATTATGTGGATAACTGAAGACACGGAAATAATTTGGGTTGATATGGAACAAAAGTCATGTACTGTAATAATGTACCTGTGGGAGCACTTCCATTTTTGACAGAAAAGGCACAGAAAGGGTTGGGGACTTGCAATGAGTGGATCAGGGCTACGATGAAGATATGGTCAGAGGTACGAAAGGAATTAAAGCTGTCAAGCTCTATTAGCAGGGCCACTAAAATAGCTACAAACCCAGACTTTTTACCATCTATTATGGACTCAGGATTTAAAACATGGGGTAATAAGGGGTTAATATATATTACACAACTCTTTACTGGACAAACCATTAAATCATTTGAACAACTGAAACAGGAATTTAACCTACCATCCTGTGACTTTTATAGATTCCTGCAACTGAGACATTACCATCAGAAGCATAAGGAATGGGAAAACATTCGCAAAGCCCCATCTAAACTAGAGGAACTGTTAATGACATATACAGGGGACGAGACAAAAAAAGGGGCTATATCAAAACTTTACAAGGTACTACATTATGAATGTAACAGCAACAATAAGGATGTTGTGGTGACTCTAGTTAACCATAATTCTCTTTTGGGTCACAGTTCCTACACTGACCTTGTTTAGTGTAACACCGGAGATATAGGTTGCCAAGCTAGAGCTAGCAAGGCACTCTAACTTGACTCTCCTCACTGAGTACATGTCTGATACTACTATTGCTTGATGGAAAATAAAGAGCGGAAATCCATCTTAAATACTCCGCCTCCGATTCCTTCTTACCGGCACTACACTGGTGACCCTCCGTTTTTCGAGATAGTTTCCGAAAAATGTTTGAACATGGCTGAACGAGATGTTTTCGTTAAGCTGCCGGAGTTTTGGGAGCATGCCGCGGAGGCATGGTTTGCACACGTGGAGGCTCACTTCGCTTGCAAGCATCTCCACGACGAAGTGCTGAGATATTACCACGTGGTGGCTTCGCTGGGGGTTTCTACTTCAGCCAGCTTAGTGGGTTTCATCGCAGCACCCCCACGCATCTGCAAATACGAGGCTATCAAGGCTCTTCTCCTGAAGACATTTGGTTTACCGAGGAGAGAAAGAGCCCGCCAAATTATGGACATTCAGGGCCTCGGAGATGGCAAGCCATCTCAGTTGATGGAGAAGATGCTAAGCCTGCTAGGAGGGGAAGATACCCAGATTTTGTTCATGGAGATGTTTCTTCAACACTTACCTCCCTGGGTCCAGACGGCGTTGGCCAACACACCCATCACGGAGCTCCGCGCACTGGCCGGAGAAGCGAACCGTTTCTTCCTGGCTACACGACAGTCTGGTGCGGAGGCGTTGGCTGTGGCGCACAGCGACCCTTCTGCGGGCAAGAAAGCATGGCGGAGGCCGGACACAGCGGCGCCGAGTCGGCGAGGGGATACCGGTGAGTGCTTCTACCATGCACGTTTCGGGACGATGGCAAAGAGGTGCATCGCTCCATGCAGCTACAAGCCTCCGGAAAACGGAGGTGCCGACGCTCAGTAGTGGCTCTGAGCGTTGGTGGCACGGGCAGGCTCATTTTCGTCAAAGGCAGTGTTTCAGGGAGCCTGTTTCTGTGCAACACGGGTGCGCAGCGGAGTGTGGTTCCCGCGTTGAGAGAAGACATCACTCGAGGCGGGCACGGCCCACGGCTAACAACGGCTAACGGCGGGGCCATTCGCACGTACGGATTAAGGCTTATGTGTTTGTGCATCGGTGGACAGCGTTTCAGCTGGGAGTTTGTAACAGCGGACATTTCTTTTCCTCTTCTTGGGGTGGATTTTTTTTGTGCTTATGGGCTGTTGGTTGACATTAAAAAATAAACGTTTAGTGGATTCCTTAACGTTTTCTTCTCTCGTGTGCACACTCGGCAGAACAGCGTACGATGCACCCCCTGGACATTTCCAAAACGGCAGTAATAACGCCTTTTGGACTCTTTGAGTTCCTGCGGATGCCTTTTGGGCTCAAGAATGCCGCCCAGACGTTCCAGCGCCTGATGGATTTGGTGCTGCGGGACCTGCCGTTCGTGTTCGTTTACCTGGACGACATCCTCGTCGCCAGCGTTTCAGTGGAGGAGCACCTGTCTCACCTCAGGGCCCTGTTCACGCGGCTCAGTTAACATGGATTGATCATCAACCCTGCAAAGTGCCAGTTCGGGGTGTCTGACATTAACTTCCTCGGGCACCGCGTCACCAAGGACGGTGCAACACCCCTACCGGCGAAGGTGGAGGCTGTTGCGGCTTTTCCTCGCCCGCTTACAGCCCGGTCGCTGTATACAGGGATGGTGACTTTCTACCACCGTTTCATCCCCCGGGCCGCCCACATCATGCGGCCATTGTAAGAGGCTCTGAAAGGCAAGACCCCCGTTCAGGCGATCGACTGGACAGCAGAGGCGGAAGTCGCTTTCACTGAAGTTAAAACCGCGCTGGCTCATGCGGCTTTGCTGGCACAAGCGGCTTTGCTGGCACACCCTTCATCCATGGCTCCCATCTCCATCACTACAGATGCTCCGGACTACGCAGCCGGCGCGGTGCACGAACAGTGGCTGGACGGAGTTTGGCAACCGCTCGCCTTTTTCAGCAGGCAGCTGACGCTGAGCGAACGCAAGTACAGCGCTTTTGACCGGGAGCTCCTGGGTCTTTATTTGGCTGTGCCGCACTTCCGTTTTCTGTTGGAAGGCCGTGAGTTCAAGGCGTTTGTAGACCACAAACCGCTTACCTTTGCCATGTCAAAGGTGGCGGAGCCTTGGTCGGCACGTCAGCAGCGGCAGCTCTCCTACATTTCGGAGTTTACCACATACATTAAACACGTGGCTGGCAAGTCGAACTTGGTTGCCGATTGCCTCTCCAGGGTCTTCATCGGAGCCGTCCAGCTGGGCCTGGATTATGTTCGTATGGCGGCGGACCAGGTCACCGACTCCGGCGTCCAGAGTCTGAATACAGAGAGCGCTGGGCTGCGCCTGGAGGACGTGGTGTTCTGCGACGCGGGCATCACCCTTCTGTGCGACGTCTCTACGGGCCTGTAACAACCGGTCGTCCCCGCCAACTGGAGGCGTCCTGTTTTCAAGGCGGCGCACGGCTTGTCTCACCCTGGCGTTAAATCTTCGGTGCACTTGGTGGCCGCGAAGTTTGTCTGGCGTGGGCTGAAAAAGGATGTAAGAGCTTGGGCCGGGGGGTGCGTGGCTTGCCAACGTGCTAAGGTGCACCGCCACACGAAGGCCCCTTTGGAGCGGTTCCTAGTGCCAGAGAGGAGATTTGATCGACCTGGTAGGTCCGTTGCCCTCCTTTCAGGGTTTTTCCTACCTCCTCACCATGGTGGATAGGATGATCCGGTGGCCAGAGGCGGTTCCTCTTGTGTCGGCTTCAGCCGCTGACGTGGCTAGGGCTTTTATCGCGACATGGGTGTGTCGTTTTGGCACCCCGTCAGACATTTCCTCGGACAGGGGCTCCCAGTTCACTTCAGGGCTCTGGGGCTCGGTTGCAGACAGTTTGGGGGTCAAACTGCACAGGACTACCGCTTACCACCCCCAGGCTAACGGCCTCTGCGAGCGCTTCAATCGCTCTATGAAGGCGGCGCTTAAGGCCGGCCTTACGGACGGTAACTGGGTCGACAAGCTGCCCAGGGTGATGTTTGGCCTGAGGACCGCGCCTAAGGAGGATCTGCAGTGCTCCACGGCGGAGATGGTTTACGGTCAACCCCTGAGAGTCCCAGGGGAATTCCTACCTAAGGCAGCAGTTCCTTGGTCTCCTACGGCTCAACGGGTTTTCCTGCAAGATGCGGCGGAGGCTTTCGTTCCGGTTCCGACTTCTCAGCACGGCGCGCCGGGGTCTCAGGTGCCAGCAGTGCTACGCTCGGCTGGGCACGTTTTCATCCGCCACGACGCGCACAGGGGCCCCCTACAGCCCCCTTACGATTGGCCTTTCTGGGTTTTGGAGCAGGGGGACAAGCACCTGGTGGTCGACATGGGTGGCAAGGCGGAGACCATCTTGGTGGACCGGGTGAAGGCTGCTCATTTGGACTTGGAGCAGCCGGTGGTGTTGGCCCGTCCACCACGACGGGGTCGCCCCCCGTCTTCGATTCCCGCTACAGGTTTGAGTCCTGTGGTCCCGGTTCCCACTTTGCCGGGAACCGCACGTTCAGCAGCTGTTTTGCCTGCCCCCATACTCAGGAGTAGAGGGGGTCGGCGTGTTGTTCCTCCCCGCCGCACGGACTTTGTTTATCTGTGAATTCTGGGGGGGCTTGTGTGGTGACTCTAGTTAACCATAATTCACTTTTTGGTCACAGTTCCTACACAGACCTTGTTTAGTGTAACACCGGAGATATAGGTTGTCAAGCTAGAGCTAGCAAGACACTCTAACTTGACTCTCCTCAGTGAGTACATGTCTGATACTACTATTGCTTGATGGAAAATAAAGAGTGGAAATCCATCTTAAATACTCCGCCTCCGACTCCTTCTTACCGGCACTACAATGTCAAAGAAAAATGGGAGTTTGAAGCGAATATTATAATATGCGACGAGGATTGGGAAGAATCATTCAAGGTGGGACATACGATGTGATATGCACGACTGCAGCGGGTGCAAAATGCCGCAGCAAGGCTCTTAACTGGCACATGGAAGTATGACCACATTTCCCCTGTCTTAGCTTCTCTCCACTGGCTACCAATTTATTTTAGGATCCATTTTAAAATTATTTTATTTACTTTTAAATCCCTAAATGGCATGACCCCACCATACCTTGCTGAGCTGCAACAGTATTACACGCCGAACCGCCCTCTCAGTTCACGGACCAACTGCTCCTGATTGTGCCTAAAACCAGGTCAAAGCTCAGAGGGGACCGTTGCTTCTCTGTAGCGGCTCCCAAACTGTGGAACGCTCTGCCCCTGGAGATCAGACAGGCCTCCACACTGCCTGCTTTTAAATCGCTTCTTAAAACCCACCTCTTCTCCTCAGCGTTTTAACATTTGGCGTTTCAACATCTTTAGAGTGTTGCTTTTTTTGCATTTAAATTGTTTTTTGTTTTTACTTGTACTTGTTTTATGGTGTGTGAGCTGAGCTGTGTTACTTTTTTGTATGCTTTGTTTTATTTATTTGCCTGGACAGCACTTTGGTCTGGAGGTTTAAAGTGCTTTATAAATAAAGTTGTATTGTATTGTATACAATAACAAACAGTCCAACATGGAGGGAATTTGATTGGAAGGTGAAAATTAGATATTTTAACACCCCATCTATCACTTCAAAATATAGCAATACCTCTAATTTGTGCTGGAGGGGCTGTGGACGGGTGGCAGACTTCACACATATATTTTGGGACTGTCCAACCATTCAAGGCTTCTGGAAGGATGTTCAAAAGGAGAATAAACGGGTGCTGGGCATTACCTTTACTTTAGACCCAGCACTTTATATACTGGGTATACTGCCCAGTGATATGGACAGAAATGTAGCTTTCTTACTAAGAATTCTTCTTCTAATTGCGAAAAAAATGATAACGGTCTCGTGGCTGAACCCGCAGCCCCCCAATATAGTCCACTGGAGAAACAGGGTAAAAAAAAATTATTTAATGGAGAAAATGACAGCAAGACTACAGCTGAAAACTGACAAATTCGAAGAAAAATGGTCCCCATTAAAACCAGATCTCTAGTAGGGCCTCTTTACTTATTTATCTTTATTTATTTATTTTTCATTTATTTTATTCACTGCACATGTAGGTTGTTTCATCCTGATGGTAAAGCACTGGCTCTTACTATCATAATGGTTCAGGTATTGTGCGATCATGTTTCCGATGAGGGGGAGTGATAATATCTGTAATATGTTGATAATGTTTGCACAATATAGAAATTGATAACACTAAGACCTTATGTCCTTTTGGTGCCCAAGGAGGGTATGTATGATTTTCCTGGTTTACAACAGCTGCAGTTATGTAAGCATCTCCATGTATGTTCTATTGATGTTATGTATGAAAAAAAAAAAATGAAAAAAAAGAATCCACGTTAAAGTCAACAGATATTGTTCTAAACTGTATTTAAGTGAACATGTATTATTTGGGACTGTTTTCAAGTAATCCTATATATATATATATATATATATATATATAACCTTCTCACTTACACTCACTGACCCAGATACCAGCACACACACATTATTATTTTCAAGGTTCTTTCTGGGGCCAATATAATCTCAGGCACCAATATATCTGTGTACAATGTTTGATTGTCTGGGAAAGAAGGGTTTGTGTGAAATATTCCTTGGGAAAGTAAAGGAGTGAATTCAGGTGCAAGATAAAGATTGACTCTGGCCTTGTTTACTTCCGAAGCTCTCACGCTCTGTTCAGAAGTAAAATACTTTTTCCCAGAACTCTGATTCGCTGTATTGGGCCCGACCAGAAGTGAATCCAACCAGTAAGAACACCTAGGGGAGTGAGCAACCGACACAACTCCTCCCCACGGACTCTCTGATTCGTTTAGGAGTGAAATCGACCAATTAGAGATTTGGGGGGGCGGAGCAACCGACACAACTCTGCCCCCAAATATGTCTATGTATACTGATGTTATTCATGCACAATGCCCCCTGTTTCTGACTGGCTGGTCTCGATATCTGTATCGCACGGCAGTAGAACTGGGAGTCGAGAGTACTCTGTAACTTGTATTGTTGTTTTTTTTACCATTAAAACAGATTATTGTTTAACCCTTATCCTGGTGCTTTGAGTTCATTCTTTTGTGAACCAGCTCATCAAGGGACGGCGCGGAGCAGAGGTGGTGCTCCAATAACGTCCAGTCGATATGTAGGATCTATAGTTTGATAGATATTACGAAGATGATTTGAGGTATGCGGCAGCCTCCATTTAAAGTTACGGGTTGAAAACAGTATTTCCGGTCTCGACGTTTTCATAATAAAACCAATGATCAAATGATTTAACAGTGATATCTGCAGTACTCAACAACTAAAAAACATCAGTGTATCTTAATTATACGACATTTATTGATTTAAATTGTGTACAATGCTTTTGTGTTTTTCCCATAGGTTTTTCTCTTTCGATTCTGAGAGACACCTTTCTTTTTTCAGAGGTTTTGATAGGCTAAAACATCGCCGCAATGCATGTCGGGATATGGTGTTTATCCGATATGAAATCGCAAAAACTTTTTTTTTAAATAAAATAATACTTTATTCCGAGTGTTCTTCCTTTTCTCTTTGGAAGTCATCACATAACGGCATTGTAATACACGGTTCGGCTGCATTAAATATTACATATCTGCCGGAGATATTTATTTATAGAGCCCTGATCAGAAGACCTTTTCACAAACTGTAAGAAATGCCGCCAAAACCGAATACGTGATGTGGATCATAAATATTTTAGCAATTAAACAACATCTTCCATTTCTTTCAACATTAAGTCGGCTGACTTTTATATTTGATCCAATTGGTATATAGGTTATATTTACACCATAACGGTGCACAGCTGATAGAAAGGGATTTTGTTTTTGTTTTTAAATATATTTATTTACTACCTTTCCAACTCCTCATGCAGTTGACTGTTACAGGTCTATACAGGTTCATGGTACAATGCATAAGCTTCAAATCGAGAGACTGAAACTGTATTTTCCTTTACGTTCTGTTTTAATTTCACAGTAAAGTTAATAGTGCCTGGATCTGACATTAGTATCAAACTGTTTGGTTCATACATGCGATTGGCTTGTTTTGAATAACTCCACTGTTGGAAGTGACTATTATCCAGTGCTTACTAAAATTAATAATAATGTATATATGCAGGAAGGAGGTGTAATAACCAGGTGGTGCTTTGCTAAAGCTGATTGGGGGAAATGTAGGATATGGTGTGAGGAGTTGGTACACCTGCTAACATCAGAGGGAAGCATAGAGGTAATTACAAGCCAAATAACGCAACATATACTAAATGCAGCAGAGAACAGTATACCCAAAACAACAATTAAGGGTAGGAAGAAAGTGGTGCCATGGTGGAATGAGGAATGCAGCAGGGCTATTAAAGAGTGAAATGATGCATTTAGAGAATTAAAGAAAAACATGAAACAAAATAATGTTATAGTGGGCAATAAGGGCAATAAAATACACAAAAAGAGATAATTTTGTTCTACCATTGGAAGAGGAGTCAAATTAGGTGATGTCTGGTCCATGTTTAAGCAGATGAGTGGGAAAAGGAAATCCATTACAATTCCAGCTTTGGTTAATGGGGAGAGGCTGGCAGTGACAGATAAAGAGAAGGCAGATATGTTAGGAAGGACACTTGCAGGAGTACATAGTGGGGAGCATCTCAGTGATATTCATAGGCAGCAAAAACAGCAGTTACTATCAGAGAATGAAAACGTGAAGGAGAAGAGACAGGATAATAGGTCGGCTCTGGACGTGGAATTTACAATGTCAGAACTCAAAATAGCCTCACAAGGTACAGGATATACAGCCCCAGGACAAGACTTGCTATGCTATGCTATGTTTAGACAGTTACCTATGGAAACTATGACAATGGTGCCGAGTCTTTTCAATCAAATCTGGAAAGAAGGAGATATGCCAAGTGTGTGGAAAACAGCAGTCGTGCTACCATTGAATAAGCCAGGGAAAGATACAGCTAACCCTAGTGACTACAGACCAATAGCTCTTACATCACACCTATGTAAATGGATGGAAAAGATCATTGTCCGTAGGCTCTCACATGTACTGGAACAGAAAGGTCTGCTGAGTAGTTTTCAGAGCGGATTTCGTAAAGGGCGGTCCACAATAGATGCATTAGTAAGAGTGAGTAATGATGTGGAAAAAACATTGGAAATGAAAGAAATAATGGCAATAGTGTACTTTGACATTGAAAAGGCGTATGACTATGTGGAGGGATGGATTACTGATCAAATTGAGTAGAATGGGTATTGGAGGGAGAATGTACAATTGGGTAAGGGCCTTTTTAACAGACAAGACATTTAGAGTAAAGGTTATTTCCAATTAGCAGATATTCCCAATTATTTTTGAAATAAATGGTATTCCCCAAGGGAGTGCAGTCAGTCCAATATTATTTAACATCATGATTAATGATATATTGACATGCTTAGACACATGCATTAAATCGGCTCTATGAAGGGATTAAATGCCTCATACGTAATGGAGAATATAGCTAGAGCGATTTTAAAAAGTGGAGAGGTGGTCATATAACTGGGGATTCAAAATGTCAGAAAGCAAGTCATGCTACATGGTATTCACAAATAAACGCAAGATTGATGGCCAACAGCTAACACTATATGATCGTCCAATGACAAAGGTGAATGAGTTCAAATACCTAGGACTGTGGTTTGATTGCAAATATACATAGAAAATGCGAAACAAAATACAAAAAAGTATTAAATGTATTGCGAGCTGTAGCTGGATGCAACTGGGGCGCAGACAAACAAGCATTAATAGACATTTAAAGATCAATTATGAGATCCACAATAGACTATGGTTGTACAGGCCGTGTCTCATTTCTGGGATTTCCCCTCCTCGACTTCTCGAATCCTCGGTCCTCCGGTAGTGACCCGGAAATGAATTTCAACGCGCCATGTTGAAGGACATCTAATTTCTGTAAATGCACATCGAGCATCAAGGAGGCTCTCTGGAGGAGCTATAATCGAGGATACACTGATGGTTCCTCCACGGCTCCTCCGCGGATGCATTTCCGGCAACAGAGATTATTAAAAGAGTCGTGACGCATGGCCAGACTTATCTCAGCCAATGACAGCTCTGCACGCATCCCCTGGATATTGTTTTATTAACTCCTTTCATCGCAACGCAATGATTACAGTGAGAACAGCTGTGAGGTCCCTGCAGAAAGCAGAGCAGTGTGTATAATATATATCACTCAGTATAACAGGCCCACATTACACTCTGTATTTGTATGCTGTAGTTTAGTAGATATCTACAAACAAAGAGTCGATATTTTTCTAAGACCATTTAGTGCTTCACATAATAAAATACACAACGGCTATAGCCTGATTATGCTTAAGGAGCTGTGTGTGTGTGTGTGTGTGTGTGTGTGTGTGTGTGTGTGTGTGTGTGTGTGTGTGTGTGTGTGTGTGTGTGTGTGTGTGTGTGTTGTTCTCCATGGATCGCCACCTTGCCGTGGTGGAGAACCTTGTTTGTCCAATGAACCTAAGAGCGATGCCGTCGGGAGCTTTTTAGCTCCTGGTAGGGTCACCCATGGCGGTAAGGTCGAGGGGGAGGTCCCAGACAAAGTGCGATCCAAAGACCTCAACGGCGGAAGTGGCGAAGGATGATACTCCTAAGTCACAACGGCACTGAAGGCGGATGAAGGCTGCAACAGAGGGTGGTCTCCATTCGTCATGGATTCCATGCCATTGGATTCAGGCCCCTCTCTGCCAAGGACCGTGTGGTGGCTGCAGGCGCATCAGTCTCCCCACATTAAAAGACGTCACGCGCAGGCGTCCTCCCGAAGGGAACCTACCCATTTTACATCCTGGAAGAAAAACACAACCTGGCACATAGGCAATGGGTGTTTGATTCAGTTGCTAAGCTCTTGGACTGAGGCAGATAGAGCTTCTCGGCAGCTGCACCCATGACTGAGCAGCCCCTATTCAGGGTCCACTCTGATCACCCCAGTAGGGGAGGGGGTTAGAAAAGGTATCCCAAACATAGCCTGCCTCACAAAATCCCGTCTGGAATACCGCATCCAGAGGGATCACCATTACGCGGTCATAAACAAAAAATAAAATAAAAACATTTACGTATTGGAGCCTGGAATGTGCGGACCCTCACGGACAACCAAGCCAGCGATCGACCTGAAAGGCGAACTGCCATCATCTCCAGAGAGCTAATGAAGTTCCAGATCGACATTGCAGCGCTCTCCGAGACCCGACTGGCTGATGAAAGGCAGCTGAAGGAGGAAAAAGGCGGATATACTTTCTTTTGGAAAGGAAAGCCTGCAAATGAGCCACGAATCCATGGTGTGGGTTTGCTATTAAGAACTGCCTCATCAACCACCTCCATGAACTCCCTGTGGGCATCAACGAGCGCCTAATGACCATACGTCTGATGCTTGCCAGCAGTCAGATAGCCACCGTTATTAGTGCCTACGCCCCAACGCTTGATGCACAGGATGAAGTAAAGGAGGCCTTCTATGCTGACCTGGACAAAACTCTATCTGAAGTCCCCAAGGAGGACAAGTTAATCCTGCTTGGAGATTTCAATGCCAGAGTGGGACGAAACCACCACCTATGGAGAGGAACGCTGGGGAGAGAAGGGGTTGGAAACACAAACTCCAATGGAATACTACTGCTAACCAAGTGCTCAGAGCACAACTTGGTCATCACCAACACACTTTTCCGTCAAAAAAACAAGTTCAAAACATCATGGATGCATCCTCGCTCCAAACTATGGCATCTCATTGATTACGTCATTGTCCGCTCCAAAGACCGCCGTGATGTCCTTAACACCAGAGCAATGACCAGTGCAGACGACTGCTGGACTGACCACCGCCTCAATCGCTCCACCATGTCTATCCGCTTAATGCGGAAAAGAAGGATGCAGAAAAGACAGAGCCGGCCAAAGCTTAACATCGACCTTGTCACGATTCTCATGTTATGTCACGTTTATAGTTTTGTAGTTTTTTTTTTTTTTGCTGTTTTCCATGTCATGTTTTCCTCTGTGTTATTGTCTGGTCCTTTTCTCTGTGTTTTCCTCTTGTCATTAGTTTCCCTGGTGTGTCTAATGGTCTGATTATGTTCACCTGGGCCCCTGTGTTTTCTCCTCCCTCCTCACCTCTGTCTTGTTGTGTGATTGAGTCTTGTGTGTATTTAAGTTCTGGGTTGTCTGTCTGTCTTGGTCGGTTCGTCTTGTTCCATGACTAGTTCTGCGGTGAGTGTTCTGTTTTGTCAATGTACATATATCTCATAGCCTTGAAATAAAGGAAGTTTCAGTTTAAATCTGCATTTGGGTCCTGCTTGTTTCACAAACCGTGACAGTACGAACCGACCAAGAAATGGGCCCAGCAGATCCGTTCGAGTCGGAATTATTAAATGTTTCCTTTTTTTTGGCTAACTGCTCGGATAGATGGAAGAGAGCACCCGGAGTTCAGCAGCGGGAGGCTGTGTTGTCGGAGGCGTGCCAGATGGCTAGAGAGAAACCAGGTATGGTGAAGTTCTTACCTGGCTGGATTTCAAAGATCCTCCCTGTGTGTGATTCCCGGCCTGCTAGCCCCAGGCATGCTAGCTCCCGGGCTCCCAATTCCCAACCTGGCACCATACGCCTCGGTGGGTTCCGTCTGCAGTCAGCCCGTGCTTCTGACCCAGTTCCTGCTCCTGTCCAGGAGTCATATTCTGGAACTCGTCTGGCTTATGGAGGTCCACGGAGTATTCAGGCGGCTGCTAAGAAGAGGAGTCGCAAGGCCAAGCTAGCAGCTCAGGCCCCAAGAGCCATGTTTCCGGCTCCAGAACCGGACCTTACAGCCATGTTTCCGGCTCCAGAACCGGACCTTACAGCCATGTTTCCGGCTCCAGAACCGGACCTTACAGCCATGTTTCCGGCTCCAGTGCCGGCTCACACAGCCATGTTTCCGGCTCCTCGTCACCTGCTGACTCATCGGCCGACGCCAGCTCCTCGAGTCCTGTCGGCGTACCGGCCGACTCCAGCACCTCGTCTCCTGTTGGCTGTCCGTCCGACGCCAGCTCCCCATGTCCTGTCAGCATACCGGCCGACTCCAGCACCTCGTCTCCGGTTGGCTGTCCGTCCGACGCCAGCTCCCCGTGTCCTGATGGCTGTCCGTCCGACGCCAGCTCCCTGTGTCTTGTCGGCATACCGGCCGACTCCAGCACCTCGTCTCCTGTTGGCTGTCCGTCCGACGCCAGCTCCCCGTGTCCTGATGGCTGTCCGTCCGACGCCAGCTCCCGTGTCTTGTCGGCATACTGGCCGACTCCAGCACCTCGTCTCCTGTTGGCTGTCCGTCCGACGCCAGCTCCCCGGGTTCTGTTGGCGAACCAACCCATTCAAGTGTCGTTGGAGGTCCCGCAGACTGCCCTTCTGCCGGGGGTCCTGCCAACCCCATGTCCTGAGCCGTTGGAGGTCCCGCAGACTGCGCTTCTGCCGAGGATCCTGCCAACTCCATGTCTTGTCACGTTGGAGGTCCCGCAGACTGCTCTTCTGCCGAGGGTCCTGCCAACCCCATGTCCTGTGCCGTTGGAGGTCCCGCAGACTACTCTTCTGCCGGGGGTCCTGCCAACTCCATGTCTTGTCACGTTGGAGGTCCCGCAGACTACTCTTCTGCCGGGGGGCCTGCCAACTCCATGTCGTGTCCCGTTGGAGGTCCCGCAGACTACTCTTCTGCCGGGGGTCCTGCCAACCCCATGTCCTGAGCCGTTGGAGGTCCCGCAGACTGCTCTTCTGCCGGGGGTCCTGCCAACTCCATGTCTTGCCACGTTGGAGGTCCCGCCGACTACTCTTCCGCGGGGGGTCCTGCCAACTCCATGTCCTGTCGCGTTGGGGATTCCGCCGACTGCTCTCCTGCCGGGGGTCCTGCCGGTCCTGTGTCCTCTTCCATGGAGGATCTTGCCGACACTGGCTCCTGACCGGCCTCCGGAGCTGTCTGGTCTTCACCCCTCCTCGGACTCTGCCTTGCCCCCGGGCCGTCCGCCCGAGATTCCCTCCATGGACTCTGCCTTGCCCCCGGGCCGTCCGCCCGAGATTCCCTCCATGAACTCTGCCTTGCCCCCGGGCCGTCCGCCCAAAATTCCCCTTTTTTTAACTCTGCCTTGCCCCCGGGCCGTTCGCCCGAGACCCGTCCTCCAGACCCCCTCCACCCACCCTGCTGGATTTTTGTTTTTTGGGACGTCTGGAATCCGTCCCTTGAGGGGGGGTTATGTCACGATTCTCATGTTATGTCACGTTTATAGTTTTGTAAGTTTGGGTGTTTTTGCTGTTTTCCATGTCATGTTTTCCTCTGGGTTATTGTCTGGTCCTTTTCCCTGTGTTTTCCTCTTGTCATTAGTTTCCCTGGTGTGTCTAATGGTCTGATTATGTTCACCTGGGCCCCTGTGTTTTCTCCTCCCTCCTCACCTGTGTCTTGTTGTGTGATTGAGTCTTGTGTGTATTTAAGTTCTGGGTTGTCTGTCTGTCTTGGTCGGTTCGTCTTGTTCCATGACTAGTTCTGCGGTGAGTGTTCTGTTTTGTCAATGTACATATATCTCATATCCTTGAAATAAAGGAAGTTTCAGTTTAAATCTGCATTTGGGTCCTGCTTGTTTCACAAACCGTGACAGACCTGTTGGGGGAGACCACCTACCAACAACAGCTGCAGGATGCTCTTAGCGCAGCCTTGCCCAAACAGTATCCGGAGGATACTGAAAAACACTGGAGCTCACTTTCTACTGCCATCATGAACTCCTGCAAAAACATCCTTGGTCGAAAAAGCGGAGACATCAAGACTGGTATGATGAGAATGACACAGAGATTCAGCAACTCATTGACATCAAGCGGCAAACTTTTATCACCTGGCAAAATAACATCCACTGCAAGGTGAAAAGAGCAGCCCATGCCAAAGCGAAGGCAGCCGTCCAAACGCAAGTTAGGAAACTGAAGAACCAGTGGTGGACAAAGAAGGCTCTGGAGATCCAGTAGTTTGCCGACTCTGGTGATACAAGAGGATTCTTTGATGCCACAAGAGCGGTATATGGTCCCAGCTATCGCCGCCTAACCCCCCTTCGCTCTAAAGATGGGCTCTTGCTTCTGAAGGACAAGGATGCAATAGCAAACAGGTGGAAAGAGCACTATAAGGACCTCTTAAACAGGGACACCATTCCTGAGATGGAGGCTCTTGACCAACTCCCTCAACAGCCCATAGTTGAAAGCATGGGAGAACAACCCAGCTTGGGTGAGGTGCAGGATGCCATTAAGAATATGAAAAACAACAAGGCTGCTGGGCCCGATGGCATCCCAGCAGAAGTCCTGAAGAAAGGCGGACCTGATCTTCTTAAGCACATCCATGCCCTGCTTCTCAAAATCTGGGAAGAAGAGGAAATCCCTGCTCAGCTTAGGGATGCCTTAATTGTCTCCATATTTAAGAAGGGAGACAGGGCAGACTGCGGAAATTACCGTGGCATTTCTCTCTTGTCCACCATAGGGAAAGCCCTAGCTCGGGTGTTGGCCAACAGACTCACCCCCCTGTCAGAAAGCATCCTTCCTGAGTCTCAGAGTGGATTTCGCCCAAACAGAGGCACTACAGACATGATTTTCACTACTCGCCAACTGCAAGAAAAATGCAGAGAACAAAATCAACCATTATACATGGCCTTCATCGACCTCACCAAAGCCTTCGACTCAGTGAGCTGTCAGGCCCTCTGGCTGGTACTGGCAAAGATTGGCTGCCCAGAAAAATACATCCGGGTACTGAGACTGCTGCATGACAATATGTCAGCCACGGTACTCAGTGGCAGTGGAGACGAAACTGAACCCTTCCGGGTCGACACAGGAGTCAAACAGGGATGTGTCAACGCTCCAACGCTATTCTCCATCTTTGTTGCTGCTATCCTACATCTCACAAGCAAGCATCTGCCCCAGGGAGTCAACATAATGTACAGAACTGACGGCCAACTCCTCAACATCAACCGTTTCAGGGCTAAAGGTCAAACCACCACCATATTGATCATGGAGCTGCAGTATGCGGACGACAACGCCCTTGTAGCCCTCTCAGAAGAGGACCTACAGGGTATCCTATCAGCCTTTGCGAAAGCATACAAACAACTTGGTCTAGCCATCAACATAAAAAAGACCCAGATCCTCCATCAACGACCACCAAACAGCAGTACGCCGGTCCTACCCCCAAACATCTCCATTGCCAACATCAGACTGGAAAATGTGGACCACTTCCCATACCTTGGCAGCCTCCTACCATCAAAAGCTGTTATTGATGACGAAATACACCATCGCCTCACCTGTGCCAGTGGGGCTTTCTCAAGGCTAAGGAAGAGAGTCTTTGAGAACCGTGACCTCCAAGCAAAGACCAAAATCTTGGTCTATAAAGCTGTGGTGCTCCCCACTCTTCTGTATGGATCAGAAGCCTGGACCACATACAGCAGGCACTTAAAGGCACTTGAGGCATACCATCAGAGATCCCTCCGAAAAATCCTTAGGATTAGCTGGGAGGATCGGCGCACTAACACCAGCGTCCTGGAGGAGGCTGACATTCCCACCATCACTGCCACCATTGCCCAAAACCAGCTCAGATGGACTGGCCATGTTATCCGCATGCCTGACTCTCGCCTCCCAAAACAAGTCCTTTATTCCCAACTTGCTAAAGGGAAACGGGCCCTTGGAGGCCAAAAGAAGAGGTACAAAGATAACATAAAAACAAACCTAAAGAAGTGCCACATAGACCCCTTGGGAAGACATGGCAACAGACAGGGCGACCTGGAGAAACCTTGTCCGTGAGGGTGCTGCACTATACAATGATGACCTCTGCCATGCTGCACAAGACAAGCGCAGACTCAGGAAGGAGAGAGCAACCACCAAACAGGTCCAACCCAAACCCTCCACCACTACATTCCCATGTCCACACTGCACAAGGATAATCGGGTCCAGAATCGGCCTCTATGCCCACCTGAAGACCCACAAGGACCAAGAAGGAGGACAGTCATACTCGACTACGAGTGACCGCCGATGATGATGATGGTGTGTGTGTGTGTGTGTGTGTGTGTGTGTGTGTGTGTGTGTGTGTGTGTGTGTGTGTGTGTGTGTGTGTGTGTGTGTGTGTGTGTGTGTGTGTGTGTGTGTGTGTGTGTGTGTGTGTGTGTGTGTGTGTGTGTGTGTGTGTGTGTGTGTGTGTGTGTGTGTGTGTGTGTGTGTGTGTGCTAGATGCAGCGGACAGGCAGGTCTCAGTTGATTTGGTGTCCTCTGCTTACTTTTAATACTTAAATACAACTTTTGGCCCGTAATTTATTTTCCTCATTGTAGCGACCAGAGGGGGGAGAGGAGGGGATATATCCAGTCTCTGATAGTGTTACATTATTATGAGAGTGCTCTCATACTTGTTTGATTCTGAAATGGTATATATTTATATAAATATATACATACAGTGTGTGTGTGTGTGTGTGTGTGTGTGTGTGTGTGTGTGTGTGTGTGTGTGTGTGTCCGCATCTTTAGCCTGTTATTGTCTCATTATATCGCACTGTGAATTAATCAAAAGTTAATATATATGTCACCATGAACACACCTGTCCATCAGACAGAGGGCTACTGTGTCTCCTGTCATCATTAATGGACGTCTCTTTAACCTGTTTAGACCTGAGCCTTTTTTTCAGGTCTCAGGCTCGAAAATGACATTCCCAGAACAAATGACCATATCTTCCCTTCTAAAAGGGTTAAATTAATAATCATTTTTCTCAAAGTAATGATAAACCTGTGAGTTGGATGTAGAAGTCAAAATCAATATAGATGTTAATTATTTTAAAGAAAATTCAGATTGAACATAGTAAAAAACTGTAAATTATAGTGTCCGTCCAAAGATAATTGTTTTACTTATAGTGAAAACTACCCTTGGATGATGGTAAGGTAGACTATAAGCTTTAGAAATCCAAAGTACAACATATAATAAGTACCCTGTATCAAGATTGATGCAAAACAATTGACATTTGACCCTTTTAGAGAGGTTTAGCAAAACAAACTCTACCTCTGAGGTGATTTAGGTGGAAATGGGGTTTTACCATTTCTCTGGAACCCATTGGTCGATTTTGGTGATTGACATCTCTTTCTGACCGTTAGATCCAATAGAATCGAAGGGGAATCTCCCCACTCACACACATGCTAAAACAAAAAGGTGGGGGCTTCGAGCACACAGTTTTGTACCAGAGTGAAGCTGTCTCTGGCTCTGACATCTAGAAACGGAAACGCAGGTTTATTGCTTATGGATTATCAGAAATAATTTCAAAGGGACACAGACACATTGGATTAACCTATGGATTAACTTCAGCAGCATTTTTTTATCGTTTTAATGCCATTGAAGACCACTTTTGACCAGACTACGACACAGGTGAGCCATGTTAGCGTTTTTAGCTACCTAGCGCCACATGTTTTGATGTCTGTTCTAGGGGTTTCACAACTACCAATATTTACTAGGTGACACGTTTTTCAAAATAGCAGTCGACTAGTCGTAACGTCATAATAAAGACACACAAAGAGAGGTTTACAACTGTATTTTCTATTGGAACTCATACAGTAACATTAAACACTGCATTTTAATTTGTGTTACATAGCTGAGTAAATAACAAACAGTAACTGGACTCACCAAAATCGACAGCAAAAAACTCTTGTTTACATAAATGCCACGTAAATCCAGAGCGCAACAGCGCATTGCGCAACCTTTTATTCGCTGTCCTCCACGATAACGTCCACCTTTCCATATTTTTGGTTTGAACACCAACGCATCGACATGTGAGGGAAGGAGGCTTGAACGCTTTCGGGTGACAGTGTTGCCTGCCAGGGAAAAAACCCTCTCACTCGGGGTGCTTGTGCTTGAGTCGCAAGTGTTTTGTGATTTTGTCAAGTCGAGTCCAAAGTCATCAAATTGGTGACTCGAGTCCAAGTCATGTGACTCGAGTCCACACCTACCAGAAGCACAAAAACACACCTACTCAATTAATAACCCATGTCCATTTTGCCATGCGTAATGGAGCATCACATTCCCAGGGCATATAGCATTAAAAATGAATATTCTCCATCAGGGAATGAAGGTAGGCTAAAATAGGCTACCTGTCGTTATAAAAAGTAGAGACCAATGTCCCACTTGTTAAAACGATCAAAGAGGGGTAAAAAAGGGCAGCTCTCTAAGTGCCGACAGGCAGGAGAGAGGGCACGATATTGAGACCCTGACATTACTCACTCTGACATGATATTCAGTACTGAATGTGTCAGAGAGGAATGGGAGACATCCCTCAAATAAAAAAGAATAAAAGAACAGGGGGAAGACCAAGATGCAGCAGTGCAAATGTCTTCCACTGTCATTCCTCCGTGCAACGCCGTAGAGGTTGAAATTCCTCTGGTGCTGTGCGCTTTGATGTTCTCCGGGGGATCCAACCCCGAAGAGACATACCCCTGTGACACAGCCTCACACAGCCAGTGTGACAGGCGTTGTGCAGACAGAGGCTGCCCTAATGTGCAACACAGAATGACAGCGCGCGCACAGGACAGAGGAGATGAGATGGGGGAGGAAAGAAGCCATCCAATGTTATCACTCTCGATCTAAAAGAGCTTGAGATCACCTTTGGCATAAAAACCGGGTTAGGGTGCAAAACAGCTGAGCTGCCATCTCCTTGGATCTGAAGACATGACGGAGCCACAGAAGGAGCAGACAAATCACTCACCCTTTTAGCTGATGTCAGAGCCAAGAGCAGAGCTACTTTGGCTGACAAACACTTCAGGGGAACCTGATCAAAGGGTTCAAAAGCCAAATCCCAATCCCATTGAGAAGCGTGACCCCGGTCTGAGTCTCTGTACTCCACGTAAAAAACGTTTTGTCAGCGGGTGACTAAAAACTGTGCTGATCCCAAAACCTACATGGCAAGATGAAATGGCAGCAGCATATGTTTTGACTGTGCATAAGCCAAATTCCTGTCCAGCAACAGCTGAAGGAATGACAGCACGTAAGGCAGGGGGCACGTGATGGGGTCCAGGCCTTTCCCTACACACCAACTCTGGAACGCTGTCCATTTGGCTGTGTAAGACGCCCTGGTGGACGCGGCCCTTGATCCCTGAATGGTACTCACATTTTGAGAGAGGCCAAGCCCCTCTAAGTGTTCCCGTTCAGGGGCCATGCCCACAAACGTTGGCCTAACATTGGGTGACTGCTGATCGCTCCCTCCACCTGGGAGAGAGTGTGTGTGCGCGCCCAGCACAACAGTCGCCTGGCTGTGTTCAGCAGCTGCGCTGATCGTACACCTCCCTGACGATTTATGTAGGCTGCCGCTGCCTTGTTGTCTGTTCGAATCAACACATGTTGATTCCACAATAACAGGGCAAAGTGCCGGATTACTCTCCATATGGCGAGTAATTCCAGCACGTTTATATGGAGGGACATGTGAGGCGGCCACTTTCCCCCCACTGCCTGCGACATGCACGTTCCTCCCCACCCTGAGAGAGATGCGTCTGTGAACACCGAGGTGTGTGACGTCACTCTGACCAGGGGCACCCCCACTGACAGGACGTGGAGATGTTTCCAGTAGGTCAGATCTAAACCTACGGACAGAGGAATGTACACCATGCGTCTCTTCTGACGCACGGGGTCAATGCACAGGCGAATAAATCATCTCTGAAGTCTCCTCATGTGAAGGAGACCCAGGGGGATCACCACGTGACCAGCTGACATCATGCCCAACAGCTGCATCACGGAGAGGGCTGTCACCACGCTGCGGGGTGTGACGCGCCCGAGGAGAGCTGTCAGATCCTCCACTCTCCACTGTGAGAGTCGTGCTCTCATGCGGGCTGAGTGGAATTCCACCCCCAGATATATGATAATCTGGGAGGGAAGAGGACAGCTCTTCTTCCAATTGATGATGAAACCCAGGCTTGACATATGAGATACGAGTTGTACCGTCTGTAAAGCAGCTTCCTCCCTGGAGTGAGCCAGCAACAGCAGGTCGTCCAGATAAAATAACAATCATCCCTCCTCTGTGTAGCGGCTCCAGCGCCGTCTCAGCCAGGGAATATCCGAACGGGGAATGAGAAACGCAGGAATTTCCTGTGTTTCGGGATGATGGTTATGTGGAAGTAAGCATCCTTCAGGTTTATGGAGGTACACCAATCTCCCTGGTGAACACACTCCATTACCTGTTTGATTGTCAGCATATGAAACCGTCTTTTCATTATCACCCTGTTGAATGCTGACAGATCTAGGATGGGTCTCATCCCCCCGGTCTTTTTCGGGATAAGAAAATAACGGCAGTAAAACCCCCGATTTTCTTTCACCTGAGGGACCCTGGAAATAGCCTCTTTAACAGGAGTTCCTGCAGCTCTGACTGGAGCGCAAGACACTGTTCTTGGGATGACAGGACTGTTTCCTGAATCCCCTTGAACTGCGGGGGGGTAAGGTAAACTGCAGAGAGTACCCTCTGCTGATCAGCCTGCTCATCCATCCGTCCATCAAACATAGTCGCCACCGCTCTGAGAGCGGGCGTACCTGTTCTTGTTATGCTGTGGTAGTCATGGTGACAAGCCATGACGCTGTTGCCTGTGAAGCAATCCAAGGGGGGCCCCACCCGAAATGGCTGTGAAGGGGTCTCCACACGCTGCATCTCACACCGGCTCTCATCCTGTCTCTGTTTAGGAGAAGGCTCATAAACAGGACCCTGAGGCATAGGCGGCGCGTGAGGCTCAGGTTTGGGAAGGCTAAATCAATTTTTTTACCTGACACTGCCCGCCTCCGGTGTCTAGAAAAGAGATCAACTCAGTGAAAGCACCGCCTGCTGACCAATCAGAGCTCAGTGTGCAGAGTTTAAATCTATCAAGTCATATGACAGGATAAAGGAAATACAGTTTAAACTGCCGTATGCAGAGAAGACGCAGACGTGTCACACTTATCATTCATATCACATCATCAATCAGATCATCGATCTAATAATATGTCATATGATATTTCCTTATCTGAGCCAGCTTCTCGAGCCGTATCTGGCTGTGCATCACCTACATTGTCACATATAGCCTACTGTATGCAGACATATTATTTTAAGCAACACATTAAGTTGACGAAACACTAAACTCAAATGTAATTCAAGTCAGATCCACTCGTGTCTCAGACGGGGCAGTGATATCATAAAACTGTTGTACGCTTTCAAACACACTGTAGTTATTTTTTAACCAGTTATTCTGTATTCACCTTGCAGGTGCTATGTGGCTTGTATCCTGGATTATATGTTTAAATCATTGATGTTTAAAGTTCATATTTGTCTAATATTAGTTTATTTTTCATTAAGGAAGTATGACGCTGCGCTGTCAGTAGGCTACACTTGTCCCTGTTTGTGATTGGTCAAATTTAGCTAACCCCGCCCCTTTCACGTGAACCCGCTCTCAGCTGGAGAGAGAAACCCTGGCTTGATTTACCGGGTTGATAACCAGCGTCGTAGGACCGCTTAGCGAGAGCGCGTTTGTTAGGGTTAGTTAAAGGCCCAGTGAAGTGCATGTTTTTGCACCAAAATGAAATGGCAGTTTCATTCCTTACATATCATTGTGCCTGTTCATGGCTAAAATAATTTTTAATAATTCATAATTAATGAATTATTAATTTTGCCTCCTGAGCCTAACGGAAGTTGCAGACGATAGTGGCTGTGACGTCACAAGATGTACCCAGTTGCGATTGTAAACATGGCGGAGACTCTGGAAAGTGATACTAGTGTGAGAGAAATGATTGATTTGGACAGCTTTTCGGACAGGATAGATGAGGAAAGTGATCAATCTGGTGCACTTTGAGGGCAACATAAAGAGATTTATGGATACAGCTCTCAACACTCATATGAAACATATATTTCAAAAATCAAAAAACATTGGAAGGATTTCTTAACCTATTTTATACAACTAATATTACATAGATGGAAATATTTGTTTACATAGATGACCAAACCCACTGAGATAACTTAGGCTACAGTTTACCTCCCTGAGCTGACGTTATCTCTCTCAGTCCCACAGGAGAGCGCTCTCCCTCTCCTTATTGTTGAAACAGCTAATCTCCGTTAGCTCCGAGCTAGCACCAGATGCTAACAACAACCCTGTAACTCTCTCAGTCTCTCTTTCTCTCTCTCTCGAATCGACCAGTGGCCTTTATTTATCATGATCAATCAAAGAATCTACGAAACAATGACACCAGCCAGGCTCACCTTCATCTTTTGGGAACAGAAACATCGCCACTTCGGCAGACTTGACATTACTACAGCCAGCGGCAATGCATCGTTTCCCCTGTGTTTTTCATCCCTCTTTCTTCACTGTCGCCTCCATTGTCAGGTTTTCTCGATTGGCAATCACTTCCAGTCGACTCCGACACACTTTCCAGGAAAAAACTAGCTCAAAAACGTTGAGAAATTTCGACTTTGAAAAAGAGAAAAAATGAACGGTGGTGAATGTAAACAGTGCAGCGGCGTCCATCTCGTGACGTCACGCAGTAGATCGCAAGCCACGCCCACGAAGGCGAAGGTCGACTGCAGATTTCCCCGGAAAATTCAAAACTCGTCAAATTCGTTGCTATTCCAACATCTTTTGATATGGGTTCCAATGGACAATTTTGGTCATTACCATACGTATTAGCATAACAGATCATGCACAGGTGCACACTTCACAGGGTCTTTAAGATAACTCAAACATATCCAGGGTATGTTGAACTGACTTCGTACAGGGCACAGGTGGCTGCATAGCAGCGCTAATGTCAAAGACACAAACATTATACATTATATTTTTATCTTACAGGATGCAGTGACAAAAATATTTGGGAAGGCTTAGCCTTCCCTAGCCATGGAACACGATGATGGCATAACTCAAACTGACATTCTCAGAACGCCACCAAACTTCCCATGATGGTTAACACTGCGTCCCTGAACAACTCTAGCTCAAATCTGATGTTACTTAATTTGCCGTTACCATGGCAACGGATCCTTCGCCATTAAACACGTTGTCGCTGTAACTCCAATGGACACGGTCCCATCGTCCCCCAATCTTCACTTTTATATCACCTGTCCATGCCTCAACAGCTCTACGTTAAATATGAAATCTCACCATTTGTCATTTCCATGGCAACGCTTCCCTCGCCAAAAAACCTGGTCTTTTTGTAATTCAATGGAAAATCGTCCAAACGGCACCAGACTTCAGACTATCATTAATGGTCCGGCCCTCAACAGCTCTCTCTCAATTAGGGGATGTCAACATATGCCGTTTCCATGGCAACCCATCCTTCGCCAAAAAATACGATGTTGTTGTAAGTCAATGGAAAATCGTCCAAACAGCACCAAACTTCAGACTATCATTAATGGTCCGGCCCTCAACAGCTCTACGTCAATTATGGGATGTCATCATATGCCGTTTCCATGGCAACGCTTCCTTCGCCATAAAATACCATGTTGTTGTAAGTCAATGGAAAATCGTCCAAACGGCACCAGACTTCAGACTATCATTAATGGTCCGGCCCTCAACAGCTCTATGTCAATTATGGAATGTCCTCATATGCCGTTGCCATGGCGACAGTTCCCTCGCCATGAAACACGGTGTTGTCCTAACTCAATGGACAATGGTCCAAACTGCACCAGACTTCAGACTATCATTAATGGTCCGGCCCTCAACAGCTCTATGTCAATTATGGGATGTCCTCATATGCCGTTGCCATGGCAATGCGTCCCCCGCCAATAAACCTGGTGTTGTCGTAACCCCAATGGACAAGGTCCCATCGTCCCCCAGACTTAACTTTTATATCACCGGTCAATGCCTCAACAGCTCTACGTGAAATCCGAGATCTCACCATATGCCGTTTCCATGGCAACACTTCCCTCGCCAAAAAACCCGGTATTGACGTAACTCCATGGAAAATCATCCAAACGGCACCAGACTTCAGACTATCATTAATGGTCCGGCCCTCAACAGCTCTATGTCAATTATGGGATGTCATCATATGCCGTTTCCATGGCAACGCTTCCTTCGCCATAAAATACCATGTTGTTGTAAGTCAATGGAAAATCGTCCAAACGGCACCAGACTTCATATGATGGCTAATGGTCCGACCCTCAACAGCTCTCCGCCAATTATGGGATGTCATCATATGCCGTTTCGATGGCAACGCGTCCCTCGCCAAAAAACCTGGTGTTGTTGTAATTCAATGGAAAATCCTCCAAACGGCACCAGACTTCAGACTATCATTAATGGTCCGGCCCTCAACAGCTCTATGCCAATTATGGGATGTCATCATATGCCGTTGCCATGGCGACAGTTCCCTCGCCATGAAACACGGTGTTGTCCTAACTCAATGGAAAATGGTCCAAACTGCACCAGACTTCAGACTATCATTAATGGTCCGGCCCTCAACAGCTCTATGCCAATTATGGGATGTCATCATATGCCGTTGCCATGGCAACAGATCCCTCGCCATGAAACACGGTGTTGTCCTAATTCAATGGAAAATCGTCCAAACGGCACCAGACTTCAGACTATCATTAATGGTCCGGCCCTCAACAGCTCTATGTCAATTATGGGATGTCCTCATATGCCGTTGCCATGGCAATGCGTCCCCCGCCAATAAACCTGGTGTTGTCGTAACTCCAATGGACAAGGTCCCATCGTCCCCCAGTCTTAACTTTTATATCACCGGTCAATGCCTCAACAGCTCTACGTGAAATCTGAGATCTCACCATATGCCGTTTCCATGGCAACGCTTCCCTCGCCATGAAACATGGTGTTGTCCTAACTCAATGGAAAATCATCCAAACGGCACCAGACTTTAGATGATGGCTAATGGTTTGTCCCTCAACACCTCAATATGACAATAGTGAGTTTTCCCCAAAAGCTGTTGCCATGGCAACACACCCCTCGCCGTTAACCACGATATTGCTATAAGTCCTGTGTATATGGTCGAAAACTGTTCAAACTTTACATGTGTGCTAACTGTCAAGCCCTCGACACATATATGTGTCACTTTTGAGATTTTGTCAAATTTCGTTGCTATGATAACAAAATTGTCTCCGTGAAACACGGTTTTCTCATAACTCCAGTTAACATGCTCCAAACGGCCCAAAACTTCACAGATCTGATAACGATGCAGCCCTCAACACATCTAGGCGTATTATGGGGTTTCATCAAATTCCGTTGCCATGGCGACAGATCCCTCGCCATCAAACACAATGTATCTGATACTGCTGTAACTCCTAAATACATTGTCCGATCGGCCTGAAACTTCCCACGTTTGCCAACGGCCGAGTCCTTCAGACACCTAGACACGTCGACGTGCGGACAACAGCCTGCGGAACGTCGAAGACCCGCTCAACGCTGCTCGCAGCTTTAATTATTATTATTATTCTTCTTCTGATTATTATTTGAATACATTGCGCGCACTTTTGACCCCCGCAACATATGTGAAAACTCACCAAATTTCGCATGCGCATCAGAAGTCGTGAAAATAGCGATGTGTAATTGGTACCGGAACTTTGCGTAAAACATTGCGTAGACCACGCCCACTTCCGTTTTTAACGTTAACTCCCCCTACTTTAACTTTCACGTAAACCAACGAAACTCGCTACGCATATCTAGGGTGCGGAGACGAGCAAAAAAGCCTCTTGGAGGGGTATAAAATAACGTACAGCAAGTCGGCCATTTTGAATTTGGCATTGGAAAAACGCGATTTATCGTGTTTTTCGTCCTCCGCACTTTAACGAACTCCTCCTAGGGACTTTATCCGTACGACTCCAAATTCGTCGGGTAGCTTCTCGACAAATGGGCGATCTAAAGTTATCACGGAACTTCTTTTCTTTCGCACGGCGCAGCCGTGATTTGGCGCCAAAGTTCGCGTTCGCTCGATGCTAGGCCATCCCTCGCCATGGAACACGATGATGTCATAATTCAAACTGACATGCTCAGAACGCCACCAAAATTCACATGATGATTAACACTGCGGCCCTGAACAGCTCTACGTCAAATCCGATGTTACTTAATATGGTGTTACCATGGCAACGGATCCCTCGCCATAACACACGGTGTCGCTGTAACTCCAATGGACACGGTCCCATCGTCCCCCAATCTTCACTTTTATATCACCGGTGAATGCCTCAACAGCTCTACATGAAATCTGAGATCTCATCGTATGCCGTTTCCATGGCAACGAATCCCTCGCCAAAAAACATGATGTTCTGTTAACTCAATGGAAAATCGTCCAAACGGCACCAGACTTCATATGATGGGTGATGGTCAGGCCCTAAACAGCTCTACGC
The DNA here is from genome assembly GCF_949606895.1 of Notothenia rossii. Lineage (NCBI taxonomy): Eukaryota > Metazoa > Chordata > Actinopteri > Perciformes > Nototheniidae > Notothenia > Notothenia rossii. Next base: position 38,531,959 of record NC_136902.1, read on the forward strand.
CAATTATGGGATGTCATCGTATGCCGTTTCCATGGCAACGCATCCCTCGCCATACAACTCTATGTTGTCGTAATTCAATGGAAAATCGTCCAAACGCCAGCAGACTTCATATGATGGGTGATGGTCAGGCCCTAAACAGCTCTATGCCAATTATGGGATGTCATAATTTGCCGTTTCCATGGCAACGCATCCCCCTCCATAAAACCCAATGCTGTCTTAACTCAATGGAAAATGGTCCAAACGGCACCAGACTTCAGATCACAGTTAATGGTCCGGCCCTCAACACCTCAATGTCACAATAGTGAGTTTTCCTCAAAAGCTGTTGCCATGGCAACGCATCCCTCACCAAAATACCTGATGTTCTGTTAACTCAATGGAAAATCGTCGAAACGGCACCAGACTTCATATGATGGGTGACGGTCAGGCCCTGAACAGCTCTAACTCCATTATGGGGTGTCATCATATGCCATTGCCATGGCGACAGATCCCTCGCCATGAAACACGGTGTTGTGTTAACTCAATGGAAAATCGTCCAAACGGCAACAGACTTCAGATGATGGCTAATGGTCCGGCCCTCAACAGCTCTACGCCAATTATGCGATGTCATCATATGCCGTTTCCATGGCAACGCATCGATCGCCAAAAAACACGATGTTGTGTTAACTCAATGGAAAATGGTCCAAACGGCACCAGACTTCAGATCACAGTTAATGGTTCGGCCCTCAACACCTCAATGTGACAATAGTGACTTTTCCTCAAAAGCTGTTGCCATGGCAACGCATCCCTCACCAAAATACCCGATGTTCTGTTAACTCAATGGAAAATCGTCCAAACGGCACCAGACTTCATATGATGGGTGACGGTCAGGCCCTGAACAGCTCTAACTCCATTATGGGGTGTCATCATATGCCCTTGCCATGGCGACAGATCCCTCGCCATGAAACACGGTGTTGTTTTAACTCAATGGAAAATCGTCCAAACGGCAACAGACTTCAGATGATGGCTAATGGTCCGGCCCTCAACAGCTCTACGCCAATTATGCGATGTCATCATATGCCGTTTCCATGGCAACGCACCCCTCGCCAAAAAACACAATGTTGTCGTAATTCAATGGAAAATCGTCCAAACGGCACCAGACTTCAGATCACAGTTAATGGTCCGGCCCTCAACACCTCACTGTGAAAATAGTGAGTTTTCCTCAAAAGCTGTTGCCATGGCAACGCATCCCTCGCCGTTAAGCACGATATTGCTAAAACTCCTGTTTAAATGTTCAAAAAGTGTTCAAATTTCACATGTGTGCTAACGGTCAACCCCTCGAGACATATATGTGTCAGTTTTGAGATTTCGTCAAATGTCGTTGCTATGGTAACTAAATGGTCGCCGTGAAACACGGTTCTCTCATAACTCCAGTTAACTTGCTCCAAACGGCCCAAAACTTCACAGGTTTGATAACAATGCAGCCCTCAACACATCTAGGCGTATTATGGGGTGTCATCAAATTCCGTTGCCATGGCGACAGATCACTCCCCATCAAACACAATGTTTGTGATACTGCTGTAACTCCTGTGTACGTTGTCCGATCGGCCTGAAACTTCCCACGTTTGCCAACGGCCGAGTCCTCGAGACATCTGCCTGACGTCGACGTGCGGACAACAGCCTACGGAGCGTCGAAGACCCGCTCAACGCTGCTCGCAGCTTTAATTCTTATTCTTATCATTCTTTATGAGCGCAGAAATAGTCTTAAAATCAGATCTGTTTTTTAAATGAAATCTGACGGCAGGCAGTTAGCTCTGATCACCTATGATAAATGCGCCACACCTAATCGCTGGCCATTCAGCCACAGAGCTCTCTCTATACAAATCAAACTGTAGACGGTGTGAAAGCACCTATTGTTTTAAATAATGGTCGGAATGTGACCTGTGAGCCTTCTGAATTACCGTGGGACAGACAGCATATTCTAAACTAAAATGTTCAATCAATACAATAAAGTAACATCGTATCTTATCTTAATAATATATTCATATTAATAATAATAATAAATCATACAGTATGTGTCCGAAAGGGAGCAGGAGGAAGCAAACACAAAAATATACAAAAAAATCTACTGCATATTAAAGCAAATGATTGTAAAGGTAAAAGTATGAGCATAACAAATAAAGAAGTGTAATGTAAACATTTACATTATAATTATGATAATTTAATATATAAAGACTATATATTATTGAATTACAAGATTAGATATACTTTAGTATAGTATCTAAAATATTGATGTGTTCAAATGCTCTTCAAAACACAACTGAAAGTCCATGAAACTTGTATTTCTGTATTTGTGAATGAAGCGCCATCTCCTGGTTAAAACCTGAAATTGAAAATCTGGCAACGCCCTCTTGGAAAATAGTGGGAGGGCTTAACATTCCTCTATACTGGTGTTAGGCAGGTCGTAGGCAGGAAGCTGTAAGCTGGAGTCTGAAATGAAGTGCTACATCTGTACATCACTCAATAGAACATCAGTTCTCCCATAGTGCCATAGCCTATCCTCATTTGTGAGCTTGGACCAATCCACTTCAGTGGTCCAGGCATTTTTAACCCCTTGAGACATCTCAGGGAGACTATCATAATCTAGTGACATTACAAAAGGAATGTGATCCGACATTGATGCCTCATACACAATCTCAATTGATCTTACAATGTCATGGGCATTAGCAGTGCTTATGCAATGGTCAAGCCATGAAGTTGTATGCCAGGCCTCACTTATATATGAATAGCTATCTGTAGGCAAAAGTATTTGGCTTGATAATATGAGATTGTTATCATCACAAAACTGTTGCAGATGCTTAGCAAACAAGGACCTTTTGTCTGATATGTCGCTACATTGGGAAGGCGGGAGGTTGAGCAGAGCATGGAACAGCCCTTGCCAGTCTGATGGCAGGTGTTTCCAGTGATCCAGCGATCTGGGTCAGTGTTATACTGACAATATTATAAGGTGAATTTAGCGATCACAACGAAAACAGCCAAGACACATACTGAGCCCAGGGCTGTAAATATAATAATCCTATGGGTAAAATGGAAAACATTGCATTGTAACTAAGGAGATTTACACTATACAGCGGTTCTGCACTGCGGTCAACTCAGCCGTCTCTCGAGTTAGTCTTTTCAAATCAGCTGCTCTTCATTCTCTTTCCTGCTATATTCAATGAGTGATACAAATATTTTTTAGCATAAGTCCTTAATAAAACTGACACTATTGGACTCGGTACTATACGCTAGCAGAAATAAAAGGAAGTACTTTTACTGCGTACTTTGTGAGTAATCCTCTGTCAGAGTCCCCTCCATAGTACATAATGCATGTTTTCTGCTATCTTTGATGAATGATACAAATAAAATGTTACCATTAGTTCTTAATGCAATTGATACTGTTTGACTTTATACTAGTAAGCCTACTACTAACAACACATTTACAATTTGAAATACTCTGTCAAAGTCCCCTGCTGAGAACAAAATCAAGCCACTTCTGCTAAATTTGATGAGGGAATTATTTTTTGTTGGCATTAGTTCTTCGTGAGATTGATCCTGTTGGAGTCAGTACTACTAAAACTACCCCCACAAGTACTTATTGTGTACTTTTCCAGTAATCCTCTAATGTCCCCTACCGACTACAAGAATGCATGTTTTTCTTTTAATAAGCGTTAAAAAACCTTTCTTCCTGAGACAGATATTGTTGGACAGAGTATTTTAAGAGGATGGTAGACATTATATCAACAATACTTCCAGTCAGTACTCCATCAGCAGCGTTTTTACACCTTGAAAAGTCTTTAGAGTCTGTCCTGGATAGCTGGTCACAAATATCCTTCAGCAAAGTGAGACACTCTTTCACTCTGGTTGCCCTCTTATGATGCTGCTGTCTTTTAATATATAATTATTCTTCTGCCGCTAGTTCGTACCTCGCAGATTCTTCAGTCTCATCCTTCCATCAGTCCCCTGCAGTCAACGCCTCCAGCACACTTCCAGTGTCCGACTCCATAGGATATTGTCCTGATGCTGTAAGGGTGATGTCTCATGATCACAAAATGACACAACGTTCTGACGCAGTGGCGGCCGATGCAGGTTTCGAACTGGAGTTCACCAACGCCCCTTGACCTGATGATCAACGCTCTAAACACTGCGCCAAAACCGCCCATTTTGTCTGTCATTAATGTTAGATAACCCATTATAACAATTTTCTTTCCTTTTTTCTCTTCTCTTAACTGTAAAGTCCTTTTCCTGCACCATTTGAAGGCTTCAAAACAGGCATTTTTACTGTATGTGTTTGGAAAAATGACACAATCAATGACCCAGAATTGTACTTTATAAACTATGAATCTTGTGGTGCTTGAAGAAATACAGACTGGTTAAGCCGGCCAGGTTATATATGCCTTTTTTGGAGCCCTTTTTTGCAATATTTATTAAAATGTCACTAGTTATTTAAACAAACCACTATCTGAGGATAACAAGCAACCATAACATACCCTTTATCTTGAGAGCCATTGAAGCATATGAAGAATTTTTCTTTCCACAAATCTTTTCATCTGCTGTATTAATAAAGTTGCCACTTGTTTTCAAATTCAAGTTAAGGCACTATCTGTGCAAAACATTACAAATATTCTTAATTTGCAGTATTTTAAAAGTATTCAGAAAGACTGCATCAATTATATGCTATATATATATATATATATATATATATATATATATATGTAGTAACTCACGGGAGGCTTCTTGTGAGCATAGAGGAGTTTATTGGTTTCTGGTAGAACCGAACTGCGACTCAGGTTCACCACATAGTTAGCATAACAACATAGCCCACAGTTATTCTTCTATGTTATTGAACGGCAACAACTTCAATGTCGCATTGCCACCTAGTGGACTGGTGAACTAACATTTAATATATATATGACCTTACAACATCCCTTCCCCTCAAGCAGGTTAGATACATCCACCAGGAACATTGTAACACTGTAAACACATTTTTTATTAAACCTAACAGGTGACTCACAACAGTATTATATATTCCCTTCTTCGCTCAGCTGGAAGTCTTTAAGGTAACTGGGTAACTTAGTCTCTCTTTTTGACTGTCTCTTCCCTGGACTTGTATTTTCCACAGTTCCATGGACCCTCTCTGCTGCTTCTGCTTCTGTAGCTGCTGGCTCTTCCAACTCGTCCCCACAGAGCACCACATTCTCAACGACCTGCCATGTCTTTCCTTTTTCGGCTGCCTGACTTAGCTGAGTCGAGTCAGTCTGTTGTCTTTCATTGTCTTTTTCTGGTCTTTGGTGGTGATATATATATAATATCAATATTGTTATTAACTTCAACCAAAGTCAATTTAAATAGTGGGCAAAAATGGGTTAATTGCCATGGATGTGGTGTTTGATATAGTTTACATTCAATTTTAACTATTTTAGGCAGAAAAAACTTATATTGACTAAACCTTTTTTAATAATTTACTATCATTTAGAAGGAAGATATCCAGCATGTGGTTCAACATGTAATACAAGTAAGTATATGTACAACATGGAAAAGTAAATAAAATAAGTTTAGTAGGAGGATGTGGATTTATTTTCTCTCACCTTGTAATTACACAATCAAACAATCTATAATTTAGCTCTGACCTTCACAAAAACATTTTGTTGAATTGGACACATTTTTCGAAGCTCTATCGACTGACATGCGATGACTGGGACTGATGGAAGAATCTGAGAGGAATGAACTCGCAGAGAAATAATCATGTTTAAAAGACAGCAGCTTCATAAGAGGCCAACAAGAGTCACAAGGGTGTGTCACTTTGCTGAAGGATATTTGTGACCAGCTATCCAGGCCAGAGAGACTTTCCAAAGTGTAAAAATGCTGCTGCCGGAGTACTGACTGGAAGTATTGCTGATATCATGTCTACCATACTCTTAAAGTACTCCAACAATATCAGTCTCATGAGAAAGATGTTTTAACACTTATTCAAAATAGCAGAGAAACATGCATTATTGTACTGAGGAGGGGACATTGACAGAGGATTACTCAAAAAGTACACAGTAAAAGTACTTCATATTACTTGTGGGAGTAGTTTCACTAGTACTGAGTCAAACAGTGTCAATCTCACGAAGAACTAATGGCAACAAATATTTTTTTCCTTCATCAAACTTAGAAGAAGTGGCTTGATTTTGTTCTCAGGAGGGGACTTTGACAGAGGATTAAAAAAAAACACACAGTAGAAGTACTTCAATGTATTGTGATAGTAGGTGTAAGAATACTGAGTCCAGCAGTCTCAATATCATTAAGAACTTATGGTAAAATTGTCTTTTTATCACTCATCAAAGATAGCAGAAAACATGCATTATGTACAGTACTATGGATTACTCACAAAGTACAAAATAAAAATACCTCATTTTATTTCTGGTAGTAGTCAACTAGTACCGAGTCCAACAGTATCAGTTTTATTCAGAACTTATGCTAAAAAATATTTGTATCACTCATTGAATATAGCAGGAAAGAAAATGAAGAGCAGCTGATTTGAAAAGACTAGAGAGACGGCTGAGTGACAGCAGTGCAGAATCGCTGTTTAGTTTAAATCTCCTTAGTTACAATGTTGTCCATTTTACCAATAGGCTTATTTTATATTTACAGCCCTGGACTCAATATGTGTCTTGGCTGTTTTCGTTGTGATCGCTAAATTCACCTTATAATCAGTGGCGGCGCCAGAGTATTTTTGTTGGGTAATCTATGGTAGGGCTAACACAGTGGTGGGGCTCAAGTCAGTATTTGCAATGTAATTACATACACGATCCCCTTGTCAGTGAAACACCACACGTGAGGTTTAGATTATTTCCGTCTCAATCCAAATTGAACTGTATGAAATAAAAAGGCACATTTGTCTTGTAGTAAATAAAAAGGGCGACCTGGAGCTAATCCTGCAATTTCCCCACAAGTTAAAAAAGACTTGACATGCTGAAAACCCAACCCCTGCAGGCGGGGGCGCCGTAAGGGGGTGAAAAGTTAGGACGATTCTAAGGCCCCGTGACTGACAGGGGCCCCAAACATTTTTAGAACATTAAGAAATTGACATCAACACAATTAACTTTAATATAACGTTATATTGATAATGTACTCACTAAACTTACGATTCATTTCACTTTTTTTCTTCCAAAAGTTAATTATCCAAAGCCTCTGTACACCCCCCTCTATTTACATGTAATGGTTTGGTCCTGCCTCCAAACGCTGTGTGGCACTGCACTTTCTGGCAGAGAGTGAGAGCATGTGAGGAGCAGGGATGCTAGTACTTACGTGTGTACTATGTCTCAACGTCTAACAAAGTCAGGCTTTCAAAAAAGAAAATAAAGGAGAGAAAGACAAGAGAGAGGGACTAAAGGGCGACAGTATGTCGCCCAGTTTTTCAAGAGAAAAGGTGGGTGTGGTCCATGAGTGGTGGAAATTAGTCTGTTAGCTAAGCTTCGTGCATTGTAAATAATAAATGTAATGTTTTGCTGACATTAAGTACTGTTAATATCTTCATAGAAAATGCTGAGGTTTCTCATTTCACTCCTCTTTTAGCTGACATTTAATGCAGGTACATTTTTAGCAGCTATTCATACTAAATCAGTTGTCCCTCCCCCTGGTGCCATGGACCAACAGATCCATCTCTAGGCTCAGCAGCCCTGTCCCCCCATAATGCTTTGCAGTCTTGCCATGCTGTCCATTGAAAGCCAGTTGGCTAGAAAGCTGGATTTCAAGGACTTGATCAGTGACTTTGCCTGTAAGAAGGCTAGGCGCTGGGCTTTTGGTGAGTAAGGCTGAGCAAGGAATCGTAATAACTGTTAAAGGTCAAGGCTATGGTAACGACATTGGATCCCTACACACAAGATGCATGATGAGAAAAAGACTGAGAACAGGTAATAGGCTCTGATTTAGCACCACCATCCAACCCGGTATCACGGCAAGACGTGAACATGTGACGATTTACCATGCTTGGAGACGTGAAGATGTCACGATTTCTTCCCTTCAAACATGACAGTTACACGGTAATGTTAACCCATGTTAACCAGTGGAGAAATAACCGGAAATACCAAGCAAATGCTTCCCCGACGTAATGATTTATTTTTTAATAGTCACACTCGATTACGCCGATTTTCTTGTTCCCCCAGCTGGTCTACATCAAAACGTGACGTGGATCATAAATATATAAGCAATTAAACAACATCTTACATTTATTTTCACACAATACGTCTCCTAGCAGTATCAACACTAATTCGGCTGACTTTTATATTTGATCCAATAGAGAACCGCAGTGACGCGTCGTAAAACCCGGAAATAAGTTAGCATTTTTAGCACTTCCGGTTCCTTCCTCAAAAAGCAATGCATTTTTTCCATAGGGTTTTGGAAAATAGCTCGAAATAAGGTCTGTTGTTGACACAAATTTAAGAGGTAATTGACGTTTTGTTCTACGACATTAAGTACATCAGCAGTGACCCCACTGGAGATTTTTGAAGAGTTTACGTGTCTGAAAAACAATGGTTGTTACCGAATGGCTGAATAGGACTACAGAAATTGTCGAGGCCGTTGTACGTCATTACGCCGAACACGTAAACACTCCCGCTAAGTTTGTTTTCCCCTGTGTTCTGCTTGAAAGCAAGTACCTGCCTATCTTTAGTATCTGTATATCTATATCTGACCATTAGAATCTGTATTTTTGAAATTTTCGTTTTTAACACCGTAGTTTTACAAATTATAGAATAATTAATTACCAGTGTTTTCCAATTTTACTCGGCAGTTCGTTTCGTTGGCTAACGTTAGCTAAAGCTAGCGCTACTAGTTAGCTACACAATGGTTTGTTGCTTTGCTCCGGGTTGCAGCCACAGGTCTTCGCATGAAACGTGCTTGTTCTATCGTTTCCCGGCCAATGTTTTCCAAAGGAGAGTCTGGATTCGTGCCATGAGGTAAGCTGACGTTACATTTTTGTCCATGTCACGGTGAAATGTAAATAATGGGTAGTGACTGTATCGCCGTTATAGAGATGGCGCTGCTGAAAAGACCGCAACATAAGTAAAGATAATGAATACATCCTATTAAAACCTGTGTGGCTTATATGATAAGTCTTATTAGTACAAGCAGCATAACGTTTCACCATGTAACCAAAGATTGTAGTCAGGGAAATCAGTTTGACATATTGAACTAATAACAAATCACCTCTGGCTGGCAGAGAACTCTCTGCTCCATAGCTTCGCTTGGACGTAAAATCACATGTACATTTTACATTTATATTCAATTTAATATTCCATCCCTCACAAACTTTTGTATATATAATAACTTATATTTTGTTTTTCTTGTTATGCTTCATCAACACAAACATTTCCCAAATTGGGATCAATACAGTAATATCTTATCTTAATTAATTAAGAAATATAACTATTATAATTATTGTAGCAGCTGACACCTATTTTCAATATGGATTAATCTACCATTTATTTCTTTAGTTCAATTTTCATCTATAAAAATGTCAAAATAGTGAAAATGTTCATGAGACTTATCAAAGTGCAAGGTTATATCTTTAGATGTTTTGTTTTAGCCTATGTACTGTATGTCTTAATGCTCTTGCAGTATATGTGACGGTGTGACTTCCATGAAACTAATATTTTATATCTTCCCAATAGACGAGCTGACAGGAAACCTAACACTCTAACAACCACAACATTGCAAAGGCGACTAAATGTAAATTAAAAACAATTCACAATTGTTTTATTTCTTCTTCCTTGCAGTGAGGTGAAGCTGACCTTGCACTTGGTGCCAGTAAGGATGTTCCTCACGCAGGCTGAATGTTTCTCCTTCTTTACTGACACAGAAGCCCTTGATTTGCAATGCTTCACTAATTGTCATTTCCCTGGCTCCGTAGGGACACTTTACCTCCAGCACAGCGGAAGACCCTACCAGACCATCTGGAGATGCCCCCAACAATCCTGATAGGGAGAGCCACAAATCTGACTCATGGACCTGCATCTGAGTTGCAGTGGTGAATGCCCTGACGCCCTCACATTCATTCATAGTCCCCCACTGTACAGACAAAACACCATCAAGGGCCTATTGTTGCCCTAGCACCCTGGCAATAAAGGAAGCACTCACACGCTTTGACCTCAGGACAGCTCCAAAGTTGCTGGCAGTCAACCTTCCTTTCCTGAACAAATGCCAGTTTGGGTTGGTTCACTGACCAGTGGTAGCCACCTGAATTTCCCTCTGTTGCTCTTCAGACAATGCCATGCTTGCCACAATTGCCTCAGGTCCCTGATGCCCAACAGATTTGATAATTTCAGGAACAGTAAGTGTTTCAAAGCAGTACTGTTCCTCTTCTGGTTCGGGGGAGAGAAGCCAAGAAATTCCTGAGAACCTGCCCCCGAGTCTGTCCCTCAGCCAGTCACGATCTTCGGAGGTGGGCTCCCTTGTCAGCGGGTTAAATTAGTTATTGGTTTCAACAGTCACATTAAAACAGTTACTAAATCAGCTTACTATCACCTTAAGAACATATCTAGGATTAAAAGACTAAAGTCACAGCAGGATTTGGAAAAACGTGTCCATGCTTTTATCTTCAGTAGACTGGACTACTGCAATGGTGTCTTCACAGGTCTCACTAAAACATCTATTAGAAAGCTTCAGCTGATTCAGAACACCGCTGCTCAAGTCCTTACCAACACTAAGAAAGTGGATCACATCGCTCCAGTTCTGAAGTCTTTACACTAGCTTCCTGTGTGTCAAAGAATAGATTTCAAAATACTGCTGCTGGTTTATAAAGCACTGAATGGTTTAGGACCAAAATGCATTTCTGACCTCCTGCTAAATGATGAACCATCCAGATCTCTCAGGTCTTCAGGGACTGGTCAGCTTTCTGTCCCCAGAGTCAGAACTAAACATGGTAAAGCAGCGTACAGTTATTAGGCTCCAAATATCTGGAACAAACTCCCAGAAACCTGCAGGGGCGCTGCAACTCTTACTACTTTTAAATCCAGGCTGAAGACTTTTCTTTTTGTCGCTGCTTTTAATTGAACTATTCATATCTTAGACTGCACTGTAACTTTTATCCATGTATTTTTTCTCTTAATGTTTATTTTATTAGCTTTTCTTTTTAATGACTGATTTTAAATGCCATTTTCTTAATGTCTTTCATTTTTTGTAAAGCACTTTGAATTGCCTTGTGTTGAAAAGTGCTATATAAATAAACTTGCCTTGCCTTGCCTAATAAAGATTTCATTTGACACATACAATTGATTTGTTGATGGGAATTAATGTGAATAAATTAACTCTAGGTTAACGGTACTCTTGCTATCACTACTCACCTATAAACCTTGTCCCTCATGCTAGCCCTGACAACACCGGTAAGCACACCTTCATCTAGGCTGCACTGTAACGTGTCCTGACTTGTAGTGGTTCTCTCCTCTGTCTACACTCTTCTTGTCCTCTTTGTAAAACGATATCAGACTGGTAATTGACACAGCCATGACTTCTAGCTAAATTCAGTGTGGCTAAAATGAAAAGCTTTGTTAAAATATGCAAGCAAGCGAAAGTCAAATTCAGCTTTATTGTCAAAAATTCTACATGTGTTATACATCCAGAAATATCAAAATATCGTTTCCCACAGTGTGACATGTATACATAAAACAAAAAGGGCCTAGATAAACGTGGTATACATTCAACAAAACGGGCCTAGATAACCGGGGTATACAGTTTAAAATGTTAATATATTTAAAGTGTTCAAAGTGCAGTTTCAGTGCAAGTCAGTTGAAACGATCTTAAGTTGGCGTGACGTTGAAGTCGTGCGACCCTGCCGCTGTACTGGCTTGTAGTTAGTTTATAGCATAACGTTAGCATTTCGCTTTTGGCAACTAGATTTATGATTCAAAAATGATAAAAGTAGGGTTGACATGTGGAGATTATCCGGCTGAACAAAACGTGATCCCTCTCTTAAATGTGTGTCAACCACAGACCTTATTTCGAGTTATTTTCCAAAATCCTATGAAGAATTTGCATTGGCTTTTCGCGAAGGAACCGGAAGAAGTTTACTTCCGGGTTTTACGACGCGTCACTGCGGTTCTCTATTAGTAGATAGGCTGTGTGCACACACACATACACGGCAACGCCCACCACCAGCCCACTATGGCAGATGCAAGTATCAGCGAGAGCAGCAGCGCATTTACAACTTGGAGATATAATCACTATTTTCAATTTGTGGGGATAAAGGACGCACAAAATATTACGGTCAAATGTAAACTGTGTGCAGGACAGAAAGCATTGTCCACATCGAATAACAGCAATGCCGATCTCCTGAAGTTGCCAAAGACCCCACCGTCTCAACCACCGGCAGTGACCCAGATGGGGCAACACCATCTACAGCCCAAAAACGATTTCTTTAAATCGCCACATGTCACCCAGAGTCAACTAAACAAGTAGTAATATTCATCCCTGCGTTCGTCTCATTAGTATGCATAAAAAAGTGACAGGTCACACCTCCCCCCATTATGCAAATGAGCTAAGTCCCACCTCCCCTTTGATCGAGGTGTGAGATCTCAAGTAGGTGTAATATCCCAAGTAGGTGTGAGATCCGTCGATAGGAGGGGGGTGATGTGTATTCACAGGTGTGAAAAGCCCCCACTGTTGCGCCTTATGGTGTATAATAAAAAATGTAAAAAAAAATTAAAATTAAAAAGAAATAAAATATGGTGTTTCAATCACATTAGTATGCACAAAAAGTGACAAGTGGACCTGCCCCCATGTGTGTGTGTGTGTGTGTGTGTGTGTGTGTGTGTGTGTGTGTGTGTGTGTGTGTGTGTGTGTGTGTGTGTGTGTGTGTGTGTGTGTGTGTGTGTGTGTGTGGGGGGGGACCTTCACTCCTGAGCTATAGGTGCCTGTCTTAACACCCCATGGCCCTGCAGTCGGCCAGAGGCTGTAAAAGTCCTGGAAAGCAGGCAGGCACCTCGTTTGAGAGATGACTGTGTGTGTATTAGAGAGCCTGAGGAGACAAATTTTTTCTGCCCATGCTTGACTGTTTATCTGTGCACTTTCAACTGTATACAATACAACACAAAAATGCCCAGTGCTGCTAAGAAATAAGTTCAAAAAGCTCTGAAAGCTCTAACAAAAGTAACTCTCCAGGTATTCAGACAGAGCATGCGGATTCGGTCTGATCAGAACAAAGAAAGCACCTTTTGCCTTCCTAGTGAAGAGTGTTGATTAAGTTAGTCTGCACACACTCCCTTACTGTCACACTTTCCTCTTACTATGGCTGTCAGGCCTTTTGCTGTCTAGGCAGTGTGTGTGTGTGTGTGTGTGTGTGTGTGTGTGTGTGTGTGTGTGTGTGTGTGTGTGTGTGTGTGTGTGTGTACGTGTGTGTGTGTGTGTGTGTGTGTGTGTGTGTGTGTGTGTGTGTGTGTGTGTGTGTGTGTGTGTGTGTGTGTGTGTGTGTGTGTGTGTGTGTGTGTTAGGGGTTTCACAACTACCAATATTTACTAGTCGACACATTTTTCAAAATAGTAGTCGACTAGTCGACTAGTCGTTACGTCATAATAAAGACACACAAAGAGAGGTGTACAACTGTATTTTATATTGGAACTCATACAGTAACATTAAACACTGCATTTTAATGTGTGTTACATGGCTGAGTAAATAACAAACAGTAACTGGACTCACCAAAATGATGATGACAGCAAAAAACTCTTGTTTACATAAATGCCACGTAAATCCAGTGCGCAACACTTTATTCGCTGTCCTCCACGATAACGTCCACCTTTCCATATTTTTGGTTTGGTTTGAACACCAACACATCGACATGTGAGGGAAGGAGGCTTGACCGCTTTCGGGTGACAGTGTTGCCTGCCAGGGAAAAAACCCTTTCACTCGGGGTGCTTGTGGCTGGAATAGCCAGGTAGCTCCTCGAAAGCGGGGGAAGCGGTGCACGTTTTCTGCCCACCACTCCAGTGGATTATCCATTGTGGGGATATGCGGTGTCCGCTGGCAGTAATCCCGTAGCTCATCATCCACATCACTGTTGACCCGTGTTTTCTTGCTGTTCGTTTGCCTCTGTTCAGTGCTGACGCCGGTCCGTTGCTCACTGGTGCTAGCATTACTGCTAGTGCTAGCTGTCGGCAGCGGGTGTCTCATCTTCAGATGGTTGCGCATAGCAGATGCATTTGTATTGTACTTCAGTACAGCTGTACACAACTGACACTTCACTGTGGAGTTGGTTACATCTTCGTTGAAGTACTGCCATACATAAGAATGTCGGACGTGTTTTGGAGCATTTTGCAGCACCTCGTTTACCTCAATTTTTTTCACGACTAGTCGACTAGGGCCTACAGCTCCGACTAGTGGTAAAGGTAGTCGACTAGTCGACTAGTCGATTAGTTGTTGAAACCCCTAGTGTGTGTGTGTGTGTGTGTGTGTGTGTGTGTGTGTGTGTGTGTGTGTGTGTGTGTGTGTGTGTGTGTGTGTGTGTGTGTGTGTGAATTTGTCACGGATGTCTTCACATGGAGATGAAGACTCCTGTCTCTTAACACCCAAGGTCCTGCAGTCGGCTGAGGCTGTAAAAGTATAGAAAAAGCAGGTAGGAGGGGTTTGAGAGGAGACTCTGTGGTGTCAATATATCCAGACCAAAATATGCGGATTCAAAGCTGATCAGAACACAGAAAGGCTGGGAAATTCTTTTTAGTTTTTGTCTACTATCTACTCAGAGGTGCCCAGTACGTCGACCGCGGGGGCAATGCTGGTAGATCGCGAGTCATTCATAAAAAAAAAAAATCCAGCTCCGTTAAAATAGACAAAAGCACTAGGCCAGGGGTTCTCAACCTTTTTTGGGCCAGCGCCCCCCTGTCCATTATCCAGGTCTCTTACCGCCCCCCATCAAAATAAGTAGACTTATTTTCTTCCCTGAATATTAATGTTGACTAAAATTCTGTGTTATATCATTTAAAAAGAATGTCACTGAATGCCAAATAATAGATTTGATTTAACTGGGCAGTTGGAATATCATTATCATTAGTTTACCAGAGAGCAGAAAAGCCATGTGAATGTGAATTAAAATGATATTTATGAGTGTTAAACAAACTCAGACAAGAGCAGAGAATACTAACAGACTGCTACGGAACAGCAGCAATTTCACACATGTCCAGTGCAGAACAAACAGTAGGCTACAAAACTGTACATTAGGCCTACAGAACTAACAGGTCGGAAAGGTGTGAGCATTTCGCCGAATTGCGGGGGGGGGAAGGTTAGTGTGAGCCCTGCGCTTGGTGGTTCTCCGCCAGTTTCTTCACTGCGGGTTGCAGAGAACTTAGTTTCAGTCGCAGTGCACCTGAGGCCGTCAAGTTCAAGCGATTGCGGTACTTGGACTGCATGTGGAGGACCTGGCTGAATCCCTGCTCCACGAGGTATGTGGTTGGGAAAGCCAGAAGAAGCAGCCTCGCTTTCTCCCAGAGAGCCGGGTAACGCTGAGAGTATTTGACCCACAAGTTGCCCCAGCCAGAGGTGCGGAAAATAGCCTGGGCCTCATCGTCACTCTGGATGTCGATGAGATGCTCCTGTATTGCTGGCTCGCATTCCGCCACGTCCGCCTGAAAGGGCTGCACCACCCAGGTGGGAACATCGAGGTCCAAAAGATCTCTGAAGTGGATCTTCAAATCGGCATTCACCATCCTCAGGTGGTCTGTGTAAATGAGAAGGCGCTCATCGGTAAGAGCCTCAGACACCTGCAATGAGTATAACCAGGAAATTGTTATCGGTGCAGAATGTTACCATCTGATTTTAAACTGGTTATTTTATTGCTAATTAGTTTACTAATTGATGTTTCTTTATTCTCATAATACATTCAGAACATAAGTTATTTATACTAACCAGGAACACAAATATAGTGTTGCATAGAGTAGCCTACATTTATTACATGTATTATTTATTATTATCATTATTTAGTAGCCTAGGCTAGATCACCTTGGTCAACAGCGGGAAATGAGCAAACTGCCTCCTGCCTATGCTCCGGTATAGATCCAGCCTGGAGGTGAGACTGTGGATGACCGCCTTGCTCTGGATCAGAGTAACTCCTTTTCCTTGGAGCTTCAGCGTTACTTCATTCATTTTGCCAAAGAAGTCTGTGAGGTACATGATGTCGCAGCGGCTGGATGACACCTGTTCCCCGAGAGCTGCATCCACCTCCTCCAGGAACTCCACGATGCTGTCAAAGAGCTCACAAAAACGAGCAAGGCAGTTTCCTTTTGAGAGCCAGCGGACATCAGTGTGGAGAAGAAGACGCTCAAAGGTCTCATCATTTTCCTGACACAGCTGTCGGAACAATCTGTTATTCAGGGCGTGGGCTTTTATTTTGTTTATTGCCTTTACTGCAACATTGAGAGACTCCTGGAGAGGTGGACTTTTAGATTTGGCCACAAGTAGTGTCACGATAACGCTAGAGGGCTAGCTGGTGACATGACAAGACATCGTGCCGGGAGCGGACCGGAAGTTGTTGTAATTTTGAACAAACAGCTCTGTGTGGAGCAGCCTGGCTAGCCAGCTCTTCCATGTCGTAGCAGACATAGAAACGGGTATTATTTTCATAAACTGACCACTTAGTTCGAATCTGTTAGTGGAATTTGTCATATCAAAACATATCAAAATTTAACAAAGTGACACAGATTATTAACAGTCGCGATCCCAAAATTACAACGACTTCCGGTCCGCTCCCGGCTGCTTTTTGTAGGGTACGTTCGTAAATGCGCTCAGAGCGCTCCGAGCGTCCCCGTTCCACAGTCCAGAGCGCTGCGCTCTGAGCGCTCACAGCTGGGTGCTCTGGCGGAACAGACGGGTTGTCCGAGCGGACTGACCGTTCGTGCATTTACGAACGTACCCGTAATAACACTGCTGACAGCTGACCAATCGCAAGCAGAGTTGTGGTTTCCTATAGCAACAAAAGATGCTGACAGCTGCTTTTTGTACAGGAAAAGACGCTGTGGGTGGCCAGCGTTTTTCATGACAAAAAGACATTATTCGTGAACGCCCCCCAAGAACACCTCAACGCCCCCCTTTCAAAAATATTGCTTCCAGCGCCCCCCGACGTTCTCTGAACGCCCCCTGGGGGGCGGTACCGCCCCCGTTGAGAACCAGTGCACTAGGCAGTCATCCATAGGAATCCCGACCCCAATAAAATACCCAATATTAACGGTGTGTGTGTCTGCCCAAGGACAATTTAAGGTAAAACCTAATAGAGGTGTCATACATAATAACCTAATAAAAGTAAATGTAACAACTACTACAGTGCAACAAAACAGGAAGATTAAATGTGGTCTCTTAAACATAAGATCTCTAGCATCTAAAGCAATACTGGTAAATGATTTAATATCAGATTATAATATTGATATATGCTGTCTCACTGAAACTTGGTTGAGACATGAAGAATATGTCAGCATAAATGAGGCCACTCCACCCAGCCATATCAATACTCATATTGCCCGAGGCACGGGCCGAGGAGGTGGAGTTGCAGCAATCTTTGACTCAAGTTTACTTATCAATACTAAACAAAAATTAAATTATACCTCCTTTGAAAGCCTCATTTTCAGTCTTACGCATCCGACCTGGAAAACTTTGCAGCCAATCTTATTTGTTACAGTGTACCGTGCACCAGGTCCTTATTCAGAATTCTTATCAGAATTCTCTGAGTTTTTATCAGCTTTGGTTCTTAAAACAGATAAAGTAATTATCGTAGGTGACTTTAATATTCATGTTGACGATGATAAAAATAGCCTTACTGTTGCATTTAACTCTATATTAGATTCTGTTGGTTTCTGTCAGAGTGTAAATAAACCAACCCACTGCTATAATCACACTCTTGACCTTGTTCTGACTTATGGTATTGAAATTGAGCAACTATTAGTCGAACCGCATAATCCTGCTTTATCCGACCATTTCTTAGTAACTTTTGAAGTACTGTTACTAGACTACAAAGCATTAGCCAAAAGCTCCTGCAGCAGAAACCTATCTGTTAGTGCTATAGCCAAATTTAAGGAAGAGATTCCACCAATACTTAACTCGATAGCATGTCTGCATGTAGGGGAGGAAACTTATACAAAATGTACACCACCCCAAATTGATCATGTTGTTGATAGTGCTACAGATGCGCTGCGAATAAAATTAGACTCTGTTGCTCCTTTGAAAAAGAAGAAAATAAAACAACATAGATTAGCTCCATGGCATAATGCCGAAACCCGCAAAATAAAGCAAAAGTCGAGACAACTTGAAAGGATATGGCGTTCCACTAAACTTGAAGAATCTCGTTTAATTTGGCATATTACTCTCAATGAATATAAGAAAGCACTGCGTAAAGCGAGAGCAGCATACTACTCTTCATTAATAGATGAGAATAAGAATAATGCAAGATTTCTTTTCAGCACTGTAGCCAGGCTGACAGAGAGCCACAGCTCGACTGAGCCTTCTATTCACATAGCACTCAGTAGTAATGATTTTATGTGCTTTTTTAACGATAAAATTGTTACTCTTAGAAACAAAATCAATGACCTCTTGCCTTTGACCAGTATAGTGTTATCAACAGCTCCCGGAAACGTAAGTTCTAATAATATTACACTAGATAGTAAACTAGAATGCTTTTCAGCCATAAACCTTGAACAATTAAATTCAATGATTCTCTCTTCTAAACCATCAACGTGTATCTTAGACCCGATTCCAACTAAGCTGTTAAAAGAAGTTTTTCCATTAATTAGCACTTCTTTATTAAATATTATGAATATGTCTTTATTATCAGGCTATGTTCCAAAATCATTCAAAGTAGCAGTGATAAAACCACTTCTTAAAAAGCACAACCTCGATCCAGAGGTTTTAGCCAACTATAGACCTATTTCTAATCTTCCGTTCCTCTCAAAAATTCTTGAGAAAGCAGTCGCAAAACAGCTGTGTGATTACTTAAGAAACTATGATTTATTTGAAGATTTTCAGTCTGGCTTTAGAACACAACATAGCACAGAGACAGCTCTGGTTAAAGTCACAAATGACATTCTAATAGCCTCTGACAAGGGACTTGTCTCTATTCTTGTCTTACTCGATCTTAGTGCTGCATTTGATACTATCGACCATGATATCCTATTGCAAAGACTAGAGCACTTAGTTGGCATACAGGGAACTGCTTTAGGCTGGTTTAGGTCTTATCTATCTGAACGCTCTCAGTTTGTACGTGTCAACGATGAATCTTCCATGCAAACCAAAGTTAGCCATGGAGTGCCACAGGGCTCAGTGCTTGGACCTATTTTGTTCACCCTATATATGCTTCCGTTAGGCAATATTATAAGGAATCATTCTGTAAACTTTCATTGTTATGCGGATGATACTCAACTATATTTATCAATCAAGCCTGATGAAATTAATCATCTAAATAAAATTCAAGACTGCCTCAAGGACTTAAAAACGTGGATGACCTTAAATCTTTTGATGTTAAACACGACCAAAACTGAAGTTATTGTACTTGGCCCGAAGAATCTACGAAACAAATTATCTAAAGATATATTAACTATGGATGGCATTAATTTGGCCTCCAGTGAGACTGTAAGGAATCTTGGTGTTATATTTGATCAGGATTTATCCTTTAACGCCCACATAAAATCAATTTCAAGGACCGCCTACTTCCATCTACGTAACATTGCAAAAATCAGGCATATCTTGCCTCAAAACGATGCAGAGAAACTAGTCCATGCATTTGTTACTTCAAGGCTGGATTATTGTAACTCCTTATTATCAGGGTGTACCAAGAAGTCAGTCAAGTCGCTTCAGCTGATTCAAAATGCTGCAGCTCGTGTACTAACCAGAGTTAGGAAAAGGGACCACATTACTCCTGTTCTGGCTGCCTTACACTGGCTCCCTATAGAACACAGGATAGAATTTAAAATTCTTCTTCTCGCCTACAAAGCCCTTAATGGGCAGGCGCCATCTTACCTTAAAGAACTCATTATACCCTATTGTCCTACTAGGGCATTGCGTTCCAAGAATGCAGGGTTGTTGGTTGTTCCTAGAGTCTCTAAAAGTACAATGGGAGCCAGAGTCTTTTCTTATCAAGCTCCACTTTTGTGGAATCAGCTTCCAGTTTGTGTTCGGACGGCAGACACCCTATCCGTTTTTAAGAGTGCGCTTAAGACCTTCCTTTTTGATAAAGCTTATAGTTAGGGCTGATTAGATTCAGCCCCTAGTTTTGCTGATATAGACTTAGTTTGTCGGGGGACATCTTACTTCTTCCTTCTCTCTGTCTATACCTGTGTACTCTCATGTTCCGATTAACCCAGCTTCCCCAAATTTCTTTCTTTTTGGTGTCTATATACGCCGGGATCCGGAGTCATGGATGATCCTGCGGTCCTGTGTCATGGATTGCGAGTCCTGGATCTTGAGTCGTGGCTGCGGTCCTGGATCATAAGTCCTGGATGGATATCCTCGTGGATTCATCTTCTTATTATACACACATGCATTTCAAAACATTTGGACTACCTATGTTGCAAATGTATTATCTTTTCAATTTACACACGGCATCTATTGCACGTCTGTCCGTCCTGGGAGAGGGATCCCTCCTCTGTTGCCCTCCCTGAGGTTTCTCCCATTTTTCCCTTTAAACTGTGGGGTTTTCTCTGGAAGTTTTTCCTTGTACGATGTGAGGGTCTAAGGACAGAGGGTGTCGTATTGTCATACTGATATTCTGTACAAACTGTGAAGTCCACTGAGACAAATGTAACATTTGTGATATTGGGCTATATAAATAAACATTGTTTGATTGACAAAACAGGTTTTGATCCCTCCCCCCTTGGCCTCCCTGCCACTTAATTCAGGAGTTTACTTGAATGAAAGAAAAAGCGACCTATTGCTTTCCAGTCTGTTAACCCAGAATGCAAAGCGATACAAAATCAGTCAAGTGCCGGGAGAGACAAACAACAAAATGAGTGCGGGAACGAGCAAAAAGCTAAAGACATACCACTTCCACACAGAATGGGAGGGAGAATCTTTTTTTGTGATGTCACATTCAAAGGTTATTTGCCTTATTTGTAAAGCAAGCATCGCTCTGCCAAAGAAAGGTAACGTGGAGAGGCATTATCGGAGCGTTCAAAAGGCATATTACAGCGACTTCCCTCCGAGTAGCGAGTTGAGAAAGAGAAAGGTCATGTATTATTGCTACACAAACATTATCTCTTAGTCTTAGTGTCGCCAACTCGTTTCTAACATGCAAAAAGACAAACAAATGCGTCTATGGTCGGTGTATTTTCTATCTTTCCAATCCAGAAGAGATCTCTCTCCCCCGTCTGTTTGCAAGGGGGCGGGGCAGTTTACACACACGCAGCTGCTACATGCAGCAACACACGGAGGAGATGGTGGAGAGTAGCGCTCCAAGGTGTGGTTACATGTTACGGCCCGTCTACACTACAGGCATGAAAAAATCTTGAAGCTGGGCGTGTCTGAAGCTTGGCGATCTTTTGCGAGCAACCAATCACATGAATCTCCCGCCCCCGACATACAAAGCAATAGCAATGTTAAAACGAAGTAAACTGGATATAAACTCTCCAAACAGGCGAAAAAAATATCAGTTTCACCCACTGTCTCTGCCACCTCCCTCCATGCCTGGTTCCTCCGGTTTGTATCCCGGTAAATAGTTCCGGTCGTAAAGAACCGGGTGATTTGCTACCGTAATATCTCGTTTGGAATATGAGGAAATGAACTGCGGTCTGGCTCTCCCAGCTTGCACGCGGTTTGATTGGCTGAGCTTGCACTGGCGGGATTTGCATAAACGGAATTTGATTGGCTGATGCCAAGCATCGAGCCTCAAAAGTTGAACATTGTTCAACTTTTGATGCCGATAGATGCTCGTGATGCTTGCAAAGCCATGCCATTCTCCCCACAATGCAGTTCGGCGAAGATTAAAAATCTTCTACGTCACCCCATTCAATTGAATGGGCGAAGCGTTGAAAGCATTTTTTGATGCCTGTAGTGTAGACGTACCGTTACCCGTCTTGAGGTAGACAATGCTCGTCACCAAAAGTGTTTAGCATGTAAGGGCGGTAACACGAGCAATTTGTCTAAACATTTAGCAAACGTGCACCACATTCAGACGGAGGAATGCACCGGGTTCGACTGTCTTTCTAGTAGCTCTGTAGCCCCATCCACGAGTAACGTTTCCACGTCAGGTGTTATGTATGCTAGCAGCAACACACGGAGTTAACTACATTATACAAACATGGGTTAATGATTAGAGGTAACTGAGTTATTTATTTTGTTAAAGTTTCAGGTATTCTGTTTACAGTTCTGTCATCAGATTATTTAATAAGATTTGTTAAAACATTGTTGTTTCTTTTGATGTGAAATATTATTTATTTAATTCAAATAAAAAGCAATGTTAATTTTGTTCACAATTTGTTAAGTTAATTTAATAATATATGTATTTTTGAATCAAGTATTCATCTTTATTGTCTTCATTGTTAGTTTCCACATGCCTAAAACAACCTCAAGCTAAATCTAAAAGTTGAAGGCTAAATAAGAGCGTTTGAGAAATTGTGCAAGGCACACGGTAGTAGTCCGAATAGTCGATTAATCGTTTCATTAATCTATAGATTAATCGATAATCAAATTAGTCGTTTGTTGCAGCCCTATTGTAGTTATCCCATGTAAAAATAAAACGTGTTATTCAGCAACCCTTGCAATTTGGGATTTTATTTTTGGTTGGTAGACCTCAGTTAGCTGGTCATTTCAAAAGTAGCTCACCAGCCAAAAAAGTGTGGGCACCCCTGATCTACATGTTTGTAATGTGTATGTACATATTTTCAATGTATATATATATATATATATATATATATATATATATATATATAAGAATAAGCCTAAACAGTATTTTCTCTGTCATAAAAAACAAATGTAATGCTAATTTGTTAAACAACTAGGAATAATCCGATTGGTGGGTTTTTAGAGGAATAAACCTAGCTAGTGCAGCTGGGGTTTTTATAAAGGGTTACAGATTCACCATAGAGAGGCCAGGTATTGAGTGACCGTAGCAGCTCATCTGTGTGCTTTTCCTGACCCGGATCTGATCTTTTGGAGAAAAAAAACAATGTTAAGTACTTTTTATTTTATTTTATAATAGCATGTAATTATTTAATGTTGCTTGGCTTGGATGTTGTTGTATTTACTGGCTTTTTTATGAGTAAAGTATCCAAAATAACGTATTTTTAATATACTTACTCATTTCTATTAAAAGGCGTTGAATTCCCCGCGCGAGCCAGCCAGCAGCGACCCCTCAAGAGGACTCCTTTCTGGAGTTTTTACACACACGTCCTGCCCTCGTGTCTGATCTCAGTGTGTAACACCCGTGACTGGTTCATACACATCCCAAACGAGTCGGACAGACACAGCCCCTCTTCAGCAGGTGGGGGTCGACCCCTCAACACAGACTCTGCTTGAGAATCAGGTCGATATTGAATTCAACCCCGGACACACTCCTGACGAGTTATCATACCGGTAAATGCCTTTTATGGTTATTTTATAAGATGAGCGCTAAATGAATTGTTTGCTAAATGTATAATCCTGTGTTCAAAAATGCTTATCCTCTTTTTTTTTATTTCTCTGTCTTTTTTCTCTATAGAGCTATCCCCTATTATCAAGAGGACCCCTGCTGCTGTTGCGGTCAACTTTTCGGTCACACCAACTGAATAAGCTGGACGGGTCTCATGTAAACTGCTACTGATGTATCCGAATGGTATGTTGGCTTTATGTCCATAAATGTAGAAGCGGTGTCAAATGTTTCTTCAGTGGTGCCCCATCGATTTTTTTGTTGTTTTTGTTTTTTTGTTGTTTTTTTTGTTTGAGGGGGAATGATTTCATAAACGGTCAAACATGGATGATTTAACAGATGTAGACAGGTCTTTTCTTCGGGGTATACATAACATAAGTGAGCTAAGCAGTGATGAGGATTACAGGTATGAAGACTTGTCATTTCCTCGGGGGTCGGGCCATATCAGTGAAATAGCGGGCTCAACTGAAAACGAATATCCTAGCCCCTCAGAAGCAGAACCCCACACAGCTACAGAACTGTCTTTTCTTGAGGATATGCGAAACATGCATGAGCTAAGCAGTGAGGAGGAATACGCTTTTGGAGACATGTCTTATCCTCCGTGTTCAGGCAGTATCAGTGAATGAAATGACGGAGCAACAGTTGCATGCGTACATTCCCCCTCCTCTGAAACAAACTCAATCTCTCCAGCATTAAATGACGCGATGGAATGGGCACTAGACTCTTACCAGAACCGGGGGCTTTTAAATCAGCCCCCAGACGATGTACTCCATCTGAATGGACAAAATAGCAAAGCTTCAGTCAATGCCGAACTACCATTTTCCACTGTGCAAGATGGTGGTTATATTAGTGACACTCTGAGTGACTCTGAATCATCAGTCTAAACAGTCCAAAATGGTGGATATATTAGTGACACTCCGAGTGACTCAGAATCACCAGTTTCCTCGTAACAACATGGTGGAGGCGCCAGCCGAAATGCCTCAACATGTGTTTTGTCTCGACCTGTATTCAATAACTCAGAACTGCGTCAGTCTCTAGTCCTAACTCCTCCTAACGATGACGTAGACTTTGCGGCCTATTATAGGGTTCTGATGAGCAATGTACATGCTATGCTACATGAGGCTTTTGCACGGGCAGAGAGGGAAGATCTTGTACAGATTGAACTGCAAGGTGAACAGCTGCAGGCTAACGTGTCAGCCATTTTAAATGCCCATGGTGATAATAATCTGAATGATTTTGAGGATGCCCTGTTCAATGCAGTGCAGTCAAATTTGGAGGTAATGGCAGACAACAATCTTGAGCTTGTGGTGCAAATTGTTCAATCACCCCGTGGCGGTGGTGAGAAACGATTGGCTAGTAAAATGTTGGACAGTGAAATTGTCAGAAAGAAGAAGAGGTTTCTTTACGTTGTTCAGAACCCTTCCAACCAGCTGTGTTTTGCTATTAATTTAGCCATGTTGTTGCATAACAACATCACTGATAACGAAGCTTATGAACGCGGTATACAGATTCAGAGGAGGGTGGGTTTGACAGATCAGACAGCTGTGACATTCAACGACATTGATAAATTCGAAGAGAGTTTAAAATGCAAGATTGTGGTGTTTTACAGAGGCGACGATGATCGTGCTCACTGTAAATTCCAGACAGACGGCCCCAAACGAGACAAAACTGTGTTTTTGTTCCTCTTCAAAAACCATTATTATGGGATTAAAAACTTGAAGGGGTTTTTAGGCTCTCCATATGTCTGCGAACATTGTTATACAGGCTACAGCTCGAAGTGGACACACACCTGTACTGGTCATTGTTTTGTCTGCCTTGACCCCTCATGTACTCGGGAAGAGTTTAAACCAATCTTTTATAAAGATTGTAACAAAACGTGCCGTACGGTTGGCTGCCACTCTCGACATAAAGAACAGACACAGAGATCATCAGGCATTGCCAGTAACTGCGATTTACACAAAAAGTGTGTAGATTGCCAACTTTCTTACTACACCCCCAAGAGTAGTACAGATAAAACACACAAGTGTGCGGTGAGGAAATGTAAAACATGCGGCGAGAAATTACCCTCTGCTTCTATAGGAGAGTGTGAAAAACATCTGTGTTACATCGGAGTGTTACCCAAAGAGACAGAACACAATGACAACATTGTGTTTTATGATTTTGAGACAATGGCGGGGGCAGAAGGTGTACATGCCCCCTTTTTGGTGTGTACAAAAACCCTTGCAGGCGAAATTTGGGTCGCTGAGGGTGCCGAATGTGCACTGCAGTTTCTGGCACATTTTAGGTCCCCCAAATTAGAAAAATGCAACCTTCATCGCTCACAATGCTAAGGGTTTTGACAGCTATCTCATTATCAATGCAATGATTGAGCAAGGGCTAAAACCCTCTTTGATAATGCAAGGAAGTAAAGTGATCTCTTTTACTAACCAGGATTTCGGACAAAAGTACATAGACTCACTGTCTTATCTCTCTATGCGTTTAGCAGCAATGCCAAAAGCTTTGGGATTTGAAGATAAAATCAAGGGGTACTTCCCTCACGGTTTCAGCTCTGAGGCCAATCTGAGTTATATCAGACCTTACCCGCCAGCACACTGTTATGGGATTGAGCGCATGACAACTGATGAAAAGAGTGACTTTTTCACATGGTATGAGACGGTACGCACAGGTACTTTTGATTTTCGAAAGGCATTGCTTTACTGTAAAAATGATGTTGAAATGTCTTGCCCAGGGCGCCACTTTATTTCGAAAAGGGTTTCTCGAGGAGACAGGAGTGGATCCTTTTAGTCGGGGGACCATCGCTTCTGTGTGTATGAAAGTTTTTTACAACAAACTTTCTACCGCCCAAGACCCTAGCAATTCCCCCACCCGACGACTACCGCCGTGAAAACAAGACGTACTCAGACGCAGGTATTCAGTCGCTAGAGTGGGTAGCACAAACCGAAGGTGTATTTATTCAACATGCGTTGAATGAGGGTGAGAAACGGGTGGGTCGTTTTGTCGTGGACGGTTTTGCTGAAGTTGCGGGGACAAAGATTGTATGGGAATTTCTTGGTTGTTTCTATCACGGGTGCCCATCTTGCTATAAGGGTCATGAGAAAAACCCCTTGACAGGTGGCACATTTGAGCAGCTCCATGCTGCTAGTGAGGAAAAGCTGCATGAGCTACAGTCTGTTCACCGGGCCAAAGTGATCGTTATGTGGGAGCATACGTGGGGTGAGATGAAAAAATTCAATCAGGATTTGCAGGCTTTCCTCAGGGAATACAAAGCTCCAGAGCCACTGACCCCTCGGGAGGCTTTGTACGGGGGCAGGACATGTGCAGTGAAGTTTAGGCACACGGCAGCGGCCGATGAACTGGTTCACTATTGTGATTTCACCTCGCTTTATCCTTTTGTAAATCCTTTTCCTGTACAGGCCTATATCCACTTGGACACCCCCAGATCATATTCCGAGATTTCAAAGATCCTCAGTTATTTTGGATTGATCAGAGCCACAGTAGACCCTCCCAAGTGTCTTTACTTTCCAGTCTTGCGCTACAGAACTGCATGCACAGCAAAGAGGAAAGAGCATTAACAGGAGTTTGGGTGACCACAGAGTTCAACAAAGCCCTGGATAGGGGGTACAAGCTGATTCAGATCACAGAGGTGTGGCATTTTGAGAACAAAAGCGACAGCATTTTTGTAGACTATATACACACATTTTTGAAGGGCAAACAAGAAGCATCAGGTTATCCTTCAGAGGCCACAGATGATGAGAGCAGAAAAAAGTATGTGACAGACTACCATGTTAATCAGGGGATCTTGCTGGATGCAGATAAAATCAAATCAAATCCAGCCAAAAGACAAGTGTCAAAACTATGTCTCAACAGTTTCTGGGGCAAATTTGCCCAGAGAAGCAATCTGACTCAGACTAAGATTGTGACCAAAACAGAAGAATTTCTTAACCTCTTGTTTTCAGCTAAACATGAGGTTAAGTATTTCTCATTCCTCAACGACAGGACGGCTCTTGTTCAGTGGTGTTACGGAGAAAATTGCTATTCTCCTCCCAACAAGGTAGATAACATATTAATTGCAGCATTCACCACAGCGTATGCCAGACTGAAACTATACAGTGAGTTGGAGAAATTACAGCACAGAGTTTTCACACAGAGAAATGTGTCATTCACCAAAAAGTTCCGAGTTGTGTTTGATAAGAGACGTCTGCTAGACGGAGGAAATACTTTGCCTTTTGGGTATTGAGAAATAGTAAGAAGAGACAAAAATGTTTTCACCCAGCCAAATAGATTTTGAGCCCAGACTACGTGTTCCTTTTTCTTGTTTAGTAGTTGGTCCCAGTGGGTGTGGAAAAAAATATTTTGTCAAGAATGTATTGCAAAATTGTATTCATGTGATGGATGTACAGCCTCAAAATATTGTGTGGATTTATACTTCTTTCCAGCCCATGTATGCAGAACTGCAGGAAAATAATAAAAATATGAAATTCATCAAAGGTCTGCCTGAATCATTTGAAGACGAATCTCTATTTCCTCCTAATCAGAGTCATTTGATTATATTGGACGATGTTATATTTCAGGCCTCCGAACATCCGGAAGTAGTCAGACTTTTCACCCAATACCGTCATCACAGGAATATGAGTGTTATGATGCTTACACAGAATGTTTTTCATCAGGGGAAAAATAGTCGTACCATTAGTTTGAATACTAATGACATTGTCTTGTTTAAAAAAAAACGAGACAGATTGCAGATGAACATACTTGCTCAGCAAATATACCCTGGCAATAAATCATTTTTCCTACAGAGTTTTGAAGACGCCACCAAAGAACCTCACGGTTATTTAATCGTAGACATGACCTCCAGCTGTCCAGACATCTACAGACTTAGATCGGGAGCACTACCTAACCAGTGGTTAGTTGTTTATGTACCAAAACCGAAAACTTGAAACAGTATCAGCCCGTTTAAAACGAAACATGCCGATGCTGAAGGCCTTTTGTAACGCCAAGCCCTCGAAGCGCAAGGATATAGGCCTACTCAAGAACTGCTCCACGGATTTTCTTCAATCACTCTGTGAGCTGTCTTTAAATCTTCTAAAGGGTAACATTCCACTATCTGGCGCTCAGTATAACAAACTGAAAAAACAAAAGAAGATTATCAAACTCTTGGCCAATAAAAAGGCCAACTTTAAAACTAAATTTAAGGCCTTAAGAAAGCAATCTGGAGGCTTTCTTCTGCCTCTGCTAGGTGCTGTGATTCCCGTTTTAGCGCAGCTTTTAGGAGGACTCATTCGACCATGAGTCAAAAGATGTTATTGTTATCACCTCACCAGTTTAATCAACTCAATCAGGCGGGTGTAACTAACCCCCATAGTAAGGAAACAATGAGACGCACTGCCGAAGATGCTCTGGATGAAAAAATGAGAGCGGTGTTAAACGAAACAGGACCCTCTTATGAAAAAATAAGAAAATACAACAGCTTGCTGCAGCGATATCTCACCTTACTCAAACAAGACGGGAAGGAGGAACGACATATTGCTTTAACTCTACCCGAAGACACGGGGTTGGTAAAAGGAGAAGAAAAGGATGACATGTCCAATGATAAAATAAAGAACGAGGTACTTCAACACCTCCCTAAGCGTTACCGTAAGAATGCAGAGTACATTATGAGTAAATTAGTCACGAGTACAGATGGATGGACCCCCACGGGGGAATTTGTAGAAAAGGGTACAGCTGTAAAAGGTTCACACATGTTAGATTTATTTAGACATCTGTCGTCCTCGTATAAAACAAATATCCAGGAGCCTAAAGGCTGTTTTCTTTTTTTAAATAGTATGAATGAGCTCAACATTCCTTTATCAGCTTTTCAAAACCTACACGCTCGTGAACAATATCGTGTAGTCAAAGAGGGCGAACTATATGGAGAAAATATGCCCAAAAGAAGAAGAAGAAGAGGAAATAATAAGTCATCTCCAACGACCCTCAGCCGTGAGGTGTCAGGAACCCTAGACACCGCAGATGCGGAAGAACCTCAGAGTGCCCCTCTTAAGAAGAAAAGAATAAGGAAAGATAGAAAATTAAGCCCCAGCTGGTTACATTTTACCCCATAAAGTTGTATTCTATTTTTGTTTTCAATAAAAGACAGAGTCACCTGAATTAATTTTGTCTTCAGACCTTTTTATTTTTATTTTCTACATTTTGTAACAATTTTTAAACATTTGTAGAGAGCAAACACTGTGGTTAAAATGAGTGTCTTTATGACGTCTCTCACACCGTTGGTATTTTTTCACAAAATTAGTTACAGCAGCATCATTTTTTATCACATCATCTTGATACAGAGACAACACATTTTCGTAAGACAACCCAGACGCTCTTTTACACAGGTAGAAAACACAATGCTTACCACAGGCTGTAGACATGACATTCTGAAGCTGTTGATTGTGATGTAAAATAGTTTTACATTATTTTTCTAGAAATTGGAGGATGCTTTTAGGGTAATGACTAAAACCAGGAGGAAAGCCAAAAGAATCAAAAAAAGTTCCCACATCGTCCTCCTCTAAGCTCACTGCTAGCCAGTGTTCTCCCGGCATGTGGGAGGGGTGGGTATTTACAATCATGTATCAGGGTATCTAAATAATTGTTTTACTCGGGGTAGCTGATCTGACGCCCACACCCCACCAAAAGAGTCTCCCACCAAATGACGTAGCAGACTATCCAATTGATGATTATTCATGGTGTAATATCTTCTTAGTAATAATCTACCAACACTTGACGTTTTGAATTAATCTTCAGAATCAAATCAAAACAAGAATATACGATTAAAGTGGTAGTCTGTGGTAGCGGTAGCCTACTCGAAATCTCATTTCCAGTCTTAAACTACCGCTTGTAATAGGGGACAATGCGTCAGCATCTTCCCCTGCAGTGAGATTAAATATGAATAATGAGTATCCTTGTTTGAAATCCTCTCGGTCGATACACAGAGGTAAGTCTTTCATGTGTCTCCCTGTAGCCGTAAACATGTTGTAAAACTCTCTGACTGAATACCCCCGGTTAAATTGAGGTTGGAATGCTTTGGCCGATACTTGTCTACCGTCCTGACACAAAGCCAGATATTCCATATCATTATGAAGGAAATTAAAAGGTGAAAGTGTTCTCCTTCCGGTGAAGGCTTCGTGATTTACCATACCCAATACTATGTGTTTAGGCATATTACCCAGAAAGAGATTTTCTTGGGTGCATATTCTGGAATTCGCCCGGATGCTGTATGTTTTGATATTCACGCGAGATAAAGGATAGAGGGCATTCCCTCTCATCAGAGCCGCAGCATGACCTAAACGCACGGCAGGGGAGATGGTGGCTTTCTTGATAAAAAGTGAGGCCCCCAGTATTTTTAGACGGTATGTCGAATCATTTGCACACATGAGAGTAAACGCATCGTTAGATCTGGTGAGCTTGATTCTCAAATCTACAGAGTCCGGGGGGGAGGCCTCTCGCTGAAAAATATATCGGTGTGTAGGGCCCCCATTAGATGGAGTTCTCGAGATTCAGCTGTGAATACAGCTCTCTTTACTAGACCATTGTTAGGGCCATTGGCGATCACTATGGAGTTCATAGCTCCCGCGGTGTCTTTATAAAATAAACCGGCAGTGAACTGAGTTTTTAAAGTAGAATCAGAGTAATTCAATAGCGTTTCAATCATCGCTCTGTAAGGATGAGTTGAGCTGGACTGAGAAATCAGCCTGTCCCCTAGAATAACTTTGCATTTGTTCAAAATTGTATTCAGAGGATAATTAACGAGGGCCACGGGGGCATCAGCTGCCAGATTAGTCCCATCTGCGTTGGTTATTTTGATCCTGAGATGCATCAAGGTGTCATTCATATCAAGGTATTTATCCTCGTCCCCGGGAATGAAAAATTCAATGGGTCCGTCCTCTGTAATGGCAGACAACGGAAGGACCTCTGTGTAGAGTTTTTCATCGATAGAAAAGCTGCGTCATGGGAGCCGAAAATAAATCCAGCTCTGCCATACTGCATTCAGCAGATTTGTGATGTAAAAGAGCCATATTTAATACTCTAAAATATATCTCTCCCCAATACGTTCCTTCTTCGGGGGTGTTTTTTCCCTAATGTTTTTCTCTTGACTGTGTGCTTCCCCTTTTTAACGCCGGCCGGAACCCGTTTTCCTGGAGGTCTCTTCCTGGCCCTTCTTGCTAAAACCATCAGACCTCCTGCTCCTTCTTGAGACCCCTGATCTGATTGGCTGCTAAATTTATGGACCGCCTTATTGATAACATCTGATGCAATATTTTTGGCCGCCGATTTCAGATGAGGTTTAGCTATGGCAAATCCCTTTCTCACCAGAGGGGCTACAAAACGAAATAATCTGGAGAATATAGAACCAATACCTCGGCCGTACATAACTGGTGTTCCATAAAAACCAGGCAAGGACCCCCCAGCTTGATTTTCATAGTAACTCACAAAACGGTGTGGATCGTGATGAATCATCGTTTTGCAAAAGATTGCCCGGCTTTTGAAGGTCGGAAATGAAGTTTCACTACACTCTTGCCGTAGGTAAACTTTATCGGTTCGTTCTGATCGTTTTTTATCTCTATCTGTATATTCTCAATATGCGTTTTTGTTACCGGCAAGTAGTAGGCTACGCAGGACTAAAATACTGGGTGATGGTGTCGCCGAATGTCCCTTTTATATCTACGGTTCTCAGGAGAGGAGCAAAAGCATCACCTACCCGCTGGTGACTGACCACGTTACTATAACAGTAGAGATGAGTTACGCCTGCATTTATATCTGCGGGGTGGGCTGCTGATTTATCATCAACTTTGAGCCACTGGTCTGGTTTTATTCCAAGCATATAAGCCACGGTTTTTGGAAAGCGAAAACGATATTGTCCATCTCCTTGAAATTCAATTTTCCTGTGAATTGGACTATAGTACAAACTAACACCAGAGTCAATTTTTCTGAAGCAGGACTCGAGTTCCACCATAAGCTGACTTATGCTACTATAGTAACCTCCTCGAAACATTTGAAGCTTTAACTTGCTCGCTATCGCGGGGGCTTTTGGTTTCTTTATCCATTCAAAATAGGCTACTTCTAAAGGCATGTCATACCAGGTGTGGGGGTATGACATGCTAGGTTTACCTGATAACTAGAGCTTGTATTGTTTTGAAATACATCAAGGCTGGCATTGGACGGCAGCGTAATGTAGAACCCTTCATTTATCTCCATGGCTGTAATGAAGGACTGAGCGTTGAGTCTGTTTGTTTTTATACATCCTTGATGGCGCCAGCCTCAACCCAGCTGTTGAATTTCTCGGGCCAGTTCTTCAAGCATACAAACATTTGTTTTTCCCTCTCGCCACACGTCTTTTCAGAATTTTCTCCACTTGAAAAGCCTTGTCACTAGATACCTTCACTTTTTGTAACTCTTTCTCATAAAAAGTCCCCTTAATCTCTTCTCCATCATAATCTTTGAGTTTATAAACAGGTGGTTGACGAGGTATGCCTTCAGACACCGTAAATAATTAGTCCGTATAACTCTGCTCATATTTTTTATCAAAGACCCCTCTCAATTTGGATATTCTTACAAGCTCCCCCTCCTTAAAGTTCATTTTCGTAGCAGCTTTTTTACGATGGCTAGAGGGGGTGTACAGGTTGCGAAACACTTGAGCCGCATTTTCCTTGGTCACCTGCAGTGGTGTCATTTTAATACTGCGATGATAACTATTATTGTAACTTTCAATTAATTCAGGTAAGACGTCTATATATCTATGAGTGTTTTTAGCTGTAAAATACCTCCACATTTTAGTTTTCAGCGTACGGTTAAATCTCTCTACCACACACGCCTTCATATCACTGGCTGTTGCATAATGTACAATACCTCGTTTCTTCAATAAGGCTTGAAAAACTTTGTTAAAGAATTCTTTCCCGGCGTCTGTTTGTATCTTTGTAGGAATCTGACTGTGTGTTAAAATTGTATCAAAGGCTTGGGCAACCTCTATACCAGTCTTCTTCTTTATTGCCTGAGCATAGGCTTTTTTCGAAAATATATCTACGACTGTTAACAAATAATTAAAACCATCATTATGTTTGGACAGCGACTGCATATCGCAGAGATCAGCTTGAAATTGTTGTAGCGGTCTGAGTACGAAAACTCAGTTTCTTACAAAATGCACCCTAGACGGCTTATGCAAAGTATATGCATCCTGTTCAGATAAAAATTCTCTGACTTTCTCTACATTTACTTGTTTACCCGTTTCAATCTGTACAGCTCTATGGAGTTTATCAATGCCCCCTAAACTCCCTGGATTAGAAGGAGTGTAATACACCCTTTGCATGACACATTTCTCAGACATGTTCCCTGTTACAGCACCAGTGAGGTAATGAGTACAACAGTTTTTCTTACAACACATTTTATTGATTTGGCACATATATCAAAAAAACATTTTCTCCAAACAGAGAATAAAAAAACATTTTAAAAACACTAACGGGATTGAAGGACACACTAGATCAAGTAAAAATAAAACAGATAAAATAAAAAAACATACTTTTACGCAAAAAACTATCAAACTCTTCCTATTGCTGCCAAGAGTCCCAAGCTCCTCTTATGTTCTTTGTCTGGGTCTCTTCGAGCAGTTTGTAAAACTTGTCAATCTTGTTTTGGTCGACTTGACATCCATAACATTTCTCCTTTCTGTACAGATGTAGGACCCTGTCCAGCAGATGAACCATTACAGCTTTTACCGTATTCAGGAACGAAGCCGTCCTAGCACCTTCTGCAGCATCACCCTCTGGAGCATAAGGAAAGCATAGCGATTCAATGCCTGCTACCGGGGAGTGTGAAGAAGCTGATGATTCCCCTGGAGACACGGATGGAGTAGATGGAGGTTGATCCATATCCAGCCAACCAATAACATCAATGGCAGCAACACCATAGTCGATATCGGGTGTCCAGATTGTTGGAGATGATGGGGGTCCTCCAGGCGTTTGTTCCAGGCTGCAACTCGCGGGGAGAGACTTGTTTTTTCTCAGATCCATGGTTAGTGTTCAGTGAATGTCTTTGAGCGTTCCTTACTTTTAAATTATCTGGTGAGGGGGGTGGGACTTGTTATGCTGAGTGGGAGGAGGAGTCATCTGCAAAGGTGAGAGTCTTTTTCACCAGTATAATGTCCATCCATGTCTGACTCTGTTTAAAAAGTTCTTTAAGCTTTGTAGATTTCTCATCAATCATTTTCAGCCAAGCAGTCAGAGGCACCCGCAAGGATGTTTGAAAAACCCCACATGTAGAGTTGAAATACTCCAAAACAAAATCATCAAAGGGGTCCTTCCCCAGCATTAGCAAACGGCTTGCGCGGTAATACCATCGCCCATATGGTCCGCTTTTAGTTTCCCAGACGGTGCTTGTCAGGACTCTTTTCACTTCTGGTGGCGGGGGGATATTTCCTTCTTCTTCCTCCACATTGAGGGGTAATGGTGAAAACTCTTCTTTGATCTCGCTTTTTGTTTGCGTTTCTTTGCTTTTTGTTGCACATATCTTGTACACCGCTGGTTCCACAGTGTTTTCTTGATGCACTACTTCTTCCGATACAATGGTTGCGTGGAGATCTCTGGAAGACACCAGAGTCAACACAGCCCAATCTGTTGAGGTCAACGTCGCTTTAACACTGTGGGGTCCATACGTTTCTCCATTCTTCAGATTGTAGAAATACAGTTCATTCGCCATGTAGTTGAATACGTATCCCCAAACATGTTCATTTTCCAGAAGCCATTTCTCTTCAAGATCTTCGACCGGAGGTGTTTGAACCCGGCACAGATACTGCATCCGTTTCTTGATTGGTGCTCCGGACGGATGGCGGTAAGTTGTCACAGGCGTCTCGCTGATTAAACCCATATCGAGGCGTCTCTTGGCCATTTTTTCTTTTGGGAAAGATGACTTGATGATTGGAAATGACTTTGGCTTTTTATCTGCACGGGGTTCTTTTTTTTTATCTCACTCCACCCCCTCGGTCTTCTGACATCACATAATTGGGGCGGACCCTTCTGTCACTTTTATGCATACTAATGTGATGGAAGCGACATTTTGTTTTATTAGACTTGGGGGCGGGCCCACCTGTCACTTTTTATGCATACTAATGTGATTGAAACATTTTTTATTATACACCATAAGGCGCAACAGTGGGGGCTTTTTCACACCTGTGAATACACATCACCCCCCTCCTATCGACGGATCTCGCACCTACTTGGGATATCACACATACTTGAGATCTCACACCTCGATCAAAGGGGAGGCGGGACTTAGCTCATTTGCATAATGGGGGGAGGTGTGACCTGTCACTTTTTTATGCATACTAATGAGACGAAAGCGGGATGAATATTACTACTTAAACAGATTGATTGCTGAAAATAGTTTGTTTGTCTTCAGTGTCAGTCTGACCGTTTATTATTTATCTAATTGTTACTGCCAAAATAGTGTAGTTCTTGTTTAATTGTTACACTGCCAAAATAGTGTAGTTGTTGTTAATGTGTACACTGTGGTGATTGACATTATTCACCCACGGATCTATGGGTTGGGGTATTGTTCTGCACGGATATTTTAGTGAACCGGACTTCCTGTTTCCGCCGGTCTTCACTTCCCGGGCATGAAGTTGTTTACAATGGTTTTCAGATGCTAAATAAAAGTCTAGCTTGTACCTTTGATACCCCGCCTCCGACTCCCATCTCTCGGCACCACAACACTGCCAAAAGAGTGTAGTTGTTTTTATTTCATATTGCACTACTTAGAACTTGATTTTTGAGGCCACAATAAAGATGCCTGCTTTATTGTCATTGCACAGATTACAGGTACTGAGACAACGAAATGCAGTTCAGCTTCTAAAGGTGCAACAAGCAGTAAAGTGAAAAGTAATGTACACAATCTACAGAATAAAATATAGAATTAATTGAATTATGAATAAACAGTGAGGGGTATGAATACACTAGATATACACAGCAGCCTGTAAGCAGTATGAACAGTGTGTATGAATATGCTAAGATATATAAAGTATGAAAACGGTAAGCAGTGCAAGTATAGCATAGGCCTACATGCCAACCTTTCCAAATCCAAAAGAGGTAGGTTTGCCCATGCCAAATGTGCACGCCCAAATTAGGTAATCAGAAGAAATGGAACCCCAGTAATTACATGTATAAACCATGTATTTAACATATATTGCATCATTTTATGCATTTTTCAGAAAAAGTGGTAGTTTGGTAAATAGTGACATCAACGACATGTCTGGTCTGTAAAATGCCCGAAAAGTAAAAGAATGGGAGATAAATATCCCAAAGTCTCCACATTTTATTATATTTTTAATGTGTTTCTGGTCCTCTTTCAGTTGAGACAGTGTAGATGAAGATGTGTCAGGATGTAGAACTCTCGTGTGAACATTGGATAAAGCCAGGTTCATATTCTTGTTTCATGTTGTTGACATATTAGAGTCAAAGGTTTGCACAGAGCGAAATATCTTTGTGTTGCGCCATAAATCAGAAAATACTGCATTAAAAAAGACATTTCCTGCATTTTTATACTGATAAAGTGTGATATAAATAATGTACAGGCTTTCAGATTGCTGTAGTTCACTAAACACATTAACGACATGTTTGGTGTTGAAAATGTCAGAAAAAGAGAAAGAATGGGAGATAAATATCTAAAAATCTCAAAATTGCATTATATTTTGTGTGTGTTTGTGGTTCTCTTTCAGTTGAGACACTGTATGATGCTTCCGAAAAAGACCAAACACTGGATGTCTTTCAGTCGCCAACATGTGTTTTCGAGACACTGATATTAACGGGGAAATCCTGCAGGACTCAAATGCCTCGTCGGGGGTAACGCTGCCTTTCCCGCAGCGTTACCCCCGGTCTGCACGTTGTTTCTCTTTCAGAAACACAGAGGAATACTGTTTGTATGATGCGATCAATCAATCAATGTTTATTTATATAGCCCAATATCACAAATGTTACATTTGTCTCAGTGGACTTCACAGTTTGTACAGAATATCAGTATGACAATACGACACCCTCTGTCCTTAGACCCTCACATCGTACAAGGAAAAACTTCCAGAGAAAACCCACAGTTTAAAGGGAAAAATGGGAGAAACCTCAGGGAGAGCAACAGAGGAGGGATCCCTCTCCCAGGACGGACAGACGTGCAATAGATGCCGTGTGTAAATTGAAAAGATAATACATTTGCAACATAGGTAGTCCAAATGTTTGGAAATGCATGTGTGTATAATAGGAAGATGAATCCACGAGTATATCCATCCAGGACTTATGATCCAGGACCACAGCCACGACTCAAGATCCAGAACTCGCAATCCATGACACAGGACCGCAGGATCATCCATGACTCCGGATCCCGGCGTATATAGACACCAAAAAGAAAGACATTTGGGGAAGCTGGGTTAATCGGAACATGAGAGTACACAGGTATAGACAGAGAGAAGGAAGAAGTAAGATGTCCCCCGACAAACTAAGCCTATATCAGCAAAACTAGGGGCTGAATCTAATCAGCCCTAACTATAAGCTTTATCAAAAAGGAAGGTCTTAAGCGCACTCTTAAAAACGGATAGGGTGTCTGCCATCCGAACACAAACTGGAAGCTGATTCCACAAAAGTGGAGCTTGATAAGAAAAGGCTCTGGCTCCCATTGTACTTTTAGAGACTCTAGGAACAACCAACAACCCTGCATTCTTGGAACGCAATGCCCTAGTAGGACAATAGGGTATAATGAGTTCTTTAAGGTAAGATGGCGCCTGCCCATTAAGGGCTTTGTAGGCGAGAAGAAGAATTTTAAATTCTATCCTGTGTTCTATAGGGAGCCAGTGTAAGGCAGCCAGAACAGGAGTAATGTGGTCCCTTTTCCTAACTCTGGTAAGTACACGAGCTGCAGCATTTTGAATCAGCTGAAGCGACTTGACTGACTTCTTGGTACACCCTGATAATAAGGAGTTACAATAATCCAGCCTTGAAGTAACAAATGCATGGACTAGTTTCTCTGCATCGTTTTGAGGCAAGATATGCCTGATTTTTGCAATGTTACGTAGATGGAAGTAGGCGGTCCTTGAAATTGATTTTATGTGGGCGTTAAAGGATAAATCCTGATCAAATATAACACCAAGATTCCTTACAGTCTCACTGGAGGCCAAATTAATGCCATCCATAGTTAATATATCTTTAGATAATTTGTTTCGTAGATTCTTCGGGCCAAGTACAATAACTTCAGTTTTGGTCGTGTTTAACATAAAAAAATGTAAGGTCATCCAGGTTTTTAAGTCCTTGAGGCAGTCTTGAATTTTATTTAGATGATTAATTTCATCAGGCTTGATTGATAAATATAGTTGAGTATCATCCGCATAACAATGAAAGTTTACAGAATGATTCCTTATAATATTGCCTAACGGAAGCATATATAGGGTGAACAAAATAGGTCCAAGCACTGAGCCATGTGGCACTCCATGGCTAACTTTGGTTTGCATGGAAGATTCATCGTTGACACGTACAAACTGAGAGCGTTCAGATAGATAGGACCTAAACCAGCCTAAAGCAGTTCCCTGTATGCCAACTAAGTGCTCTAGTCTTTGCAATAGGATATCATGGTCGATAGTATCAAATGCAGCACTAATATCGAGCAAGACAAGAATAGAGACAAGTCCCTTGTCAGAGGCTATTAGAATGTCATTTGTGACTTTAACCAGAGCTGTCTCTGTGCTATGTTGTGTTCTAAAGCCAGACTGAAAATCTTCAAATAAATCATAGTTTTTTAAGTAATCACACAGCTGTTTTGCGACTGCTTTCTCAAGAATTTTTGAGAGGAACGGAAGATTAGAAATAGGTCTATAGTTGGCTAAAACCTCTGGATCGAGGTTGTGCTTTTTAAGAAGCGGTTTTATCACTGCTACTTTGAATGATTGTGGAACATAGCCTGATAATAAAGACATATTCATAATATTTAATAAAGAAGTGCTAATTAATGGAAAAACTTCTTTTAACAGCTTAGTTGGATCACGCTGCAAACGGTGTCCACCAAAAGTCGAGGCCAGTGTCTATGGAGTGTCATTTTTATTTGTTATAGTTTGGGAAGATTGAAAATCGGTAGGGAAAGCCAGCTAAGTCGGTAGGCGGTAGAAACATGTCAAAAGCGGTAGACTACCGCCCAAATCGGTAGGGTTGGCATGTAGTATAGTATAAAATATATGGATATTAATTTCATGATAAATATTGTGGAACAATGATGAAAAATGTGAATGGAACTGGCGACGTAAAACTGACACAAAACAACAACAAACTTTTGCCGAGCCAATGGAGAGTTTCATCAGCAGGGGTACAAACCACCAATGAGCGCTCAGCTCGAGATACCAGCGAGTCGAGAGAGTGAATTATATCTGCATTTTCTGTTTTGAGAAGCCCCCACCCCCATGTTGCAAACTCTTTGTTTAAAGCTAATTGGCCATCGGAATCTGTGGAGTAAGTCTCCCAATTCCACAGCTCCCCCCCCCTCCTGTGATCTCCCAACCCCCAGTCTGTAGGTTTGTGTTCGCTGCAGCATGTCTGTTAGACCCCGCCCCCCGCACACAGAGAGACACAGGGAGATCGCTCTTCTGGAGTGAAGAGAGCGGAAATAATGATATTGCGAGTTAGAAACGTAAGATGCATTTTGACAGACAAGATGGCCAGTCCGCCACTGCACCCAGCCCAGCCCACGTAAACTGTCAACTGGGGGAGCCTCACTGCTGGGGGAACGGTGGACCTAGTGTCCCGATCGGAGTGGGAATAATAATAATAATAATAATAATCCGTACATTTTATCCATTAATTTCCCCAACATTGTGGTAAAAAAACCACACGTTTAATCCATGTTGGTTTACTACAACTACAAAAAGCATCGGTTTGTTTTTTCATGAGGAAATGCAGACCGGCTCAAACTAATGATTTTTAAATCATCATCCTCACGATCATTTAATGTATCATATGTTCGCCGAATTGACATGAAAGCACTAATAAATGTAGTTTCATCCACTTGAGTTTACAACTACAAAAATAATCGATTTGTTTTTATATCACATCCTACGGGAGGAAATTCAGCAGCTCTCACTACCGATTTTTAATCCTAATTCAATCATCATCTTCACCACGATCATTTATGTTTATGTTCGCCGAATTGACATGAAAGCACTGACAAATATGAATATACTGTAGTCAACTTCATTAAAACGTTATTAACCTGCCTAAACTCAGTAATTCACAATTTCTACGCATGACAACACACTTTGTCCGTGTTTGGTTCTCTCGCCGCACAGTGAAGCGTTCCCACATTGACGTCACTTCCGGCTTCCCCCCAAAACTTCAAAATGAGTCGAAGGAATTTCCCCGCGATGTTCGAAATTATTGATATTTATCGGAACGGTATTGCCCCTTCTTTTTTAAACTAACGGTTCGAGATGACTAGTAGCCCAATATTTCATTGCACAACAGTTGTTGGGATGCTGTCACAGGCTCTTTAAACTGTCACACTTTCTGTTGTTTCTATCGCGCATTGCCGGTATGAAAGGGTCTGTGCCGGAAATATCAAACATTTAATAAAAGTGAAAAACAATGAACAAGACTTAACGTATTAATAATAATTATTTATATTTATTCCGTTTGGATGTAGGATTTTTGACTTTGTTTAGAGCAGTGATCTTCTCTGCAGCAGAGAGCTAAGCGCTGTCAGACCGGACCTAACCCTGAAAAGTATTATCATCTAAAATTAATCATTATGTTATTCATATTAAATACATATTGTATTTTTACAACTTGTATTTAGAAATACTCTGTTGTAATTATTGATGCATAAATGTGTTCATCCATTCAATGTGGCATCTGCTATAATGGGGTTAATGTATGATATTACTTAATAATACAATACATTTAGTTTTATTCATTTCTTATTTCATAGTTTCTCATAATTATTATTTTTATCGCTCATCTTATTTTTGATTTTATTAATCTGTGTGAATCTGTGCTATCCTGTTTTTCACTCTTACCCTGTTGCTGTTTGAACTACTGAATTTCCCCACGGGGATTAATAAAGGTCCATCTTATCTTATCTTAATGTATAAATTGATTTACTTCAATCTACTGTACTGTGTAAAAACACCCCAACAATATTACAAAAAATATACTGCATAAAGCAAACTATATACTTTATTTGATCTAAA
Source organism: Notothenia rossii (assembly GCF_949606895.1). NCBI lineage: Eukaryota > Metazoa > Chordata > Actinopteri > Perciformes > Nototheniidae > Notothenia > Notothenia rossii. The sequence goes on from NC_136902.1 coordinate 38,573,772, forward strand.
ATATTGATGTTTTTTCATTATAGTAGCCTGTGAAAACCATAACAAATAAGTGATTAAATGCTACAGTATTCAGCAAACACAACTGCAGAGCTGCAAACATTGCAAACAGAATAAGTTCTACAACACCCAGTTGTCTTTGTGTATTTGTGAATGAAGCGCCATCTCATGGTTAAATCCTGTAATTGAACAAATGGGGACATTTGGGAACGCCCTCTAGCAATTTGGCAACACCCCCAGCCACTGGGATCCGCTGGGCTTATGACTGGGACACACCCATGTGAGTCCTATCTGGAGTGCTACATCTGTATGGCTGTCGCCCAGCCATACCCTGGCGCCGCCACTGCTTATAATATTGTCAGTATTACACTGACCCAGATCGCTGGATCGCTAGAAACACCTGCCATCAGATTGGCCAGGGCTGTTCCATGCTCTGCTCAACCTCCCGCCTTCCCAATGGACTCAGTAGCGCCCCCTGCTGCCGTGGAGCATGTGTGAGTGAGCATGTGTGGGTGTGTTTGAGCGCAGTACCCCTCAATGCAGTGCGCAATGCCTCAATGAGCTCAACGTGGGCGGGAGCTCAACCTTTGAGGCACGTGACGTCCCGACTCCCGTGTTGTGTACTTACCCAGTCACAGAAGTAACATATTATATCTTATATTATTAATATATATATAATTCTGATGTCTGTGGTTATTTAAACACTCCCTGATAAACGTTATTTCAGAGTCAATAAACGAGTGTTAATCCCAGTGTTTTTAGTGTGCAACATCACATGTCATTTCACCTTCAATTCACGGTTTTCAAAACGTTAGCCACATGCTAATGCTAACCGGAAATGAAGAATTTTCTGAATAAAAGTGTTAAGTTAATAGTTCGTGTGAACTTCAGTTTTTTTCAGAATAAAACTGCTTTAAATTAAAACCCTGTATTTAATTTAAATTACGTCATATCAACATTGGTTTTAATTTCTTACAGTAGGAGAGGTTTTGGGAGGGAGGAAGGAAAATTAGGATTAGGTAAAAAGGTAGGAAGTGGTTAGGGTTAGGATGGGGGGAAGGGAAGGGTTAGATTGAAGGGAGGGAAGAGAACTGCTACCCGGGAAACAGGATGCAACGCGTCATCTGTGAAGCTCCGCCCACATTGAGCTCCCGCCCACATCGAGCTCATAGAGAGGCGAAGTCCCGCCCATCTACTTCCGACCCATGGGACCCCGGAAGCGGAAAATTATACATTGACGTCAATGGAGAGAGAAAAGTCATCTTTCGATCCCGTTTGAATTGTGCCACGAATGACACATATGATGTTTGTCAAATTAAAAGAACATTTTGCAAGTCAAAAAAATAAAAATGTGTCGTAAAACTGTGAAGTTACAATTTTTTTTGTGTGAAACCGCTCAGTGAACTACAGGTCTCTGGTCTCGCACAATACGCGTCACCATCACAAAGATGGCTGTCACGTTAGTAAATTTCACCTGTTTCTTTCAGAATGAGGCGAAAAAGTATAAAACGAGGTGAAAATCACTACAAGTCTGGGCATGTTGAGAGCTGTACATACACGAAAGGGAGCGGTTCTGTAAGAGCCAGCATGCGGGACCGGCTTTACAAGGTTTCAGTGAGTAATATGAGTGCAATGTTTAAGGTTAATGTCAGCTAGCTAACAAGGTACACTAACGTGTTTTGTTTTAGAAACTAGTTTTCTCCTTAAGAACTTTGTGGTGTCTGTGTATGCTGTGGATAACATTAGTGTTCACAAGAACAAGATACACTCCCGTGTTTTGTTTTAGTTGCTCTTCAGATTGAAGCGGCCAGTTCTATATCGACTATATGTGTGATCTCCTTTTTACATCTCGTTGTGTCATTTGAGTTTATTTGCTGTGTGTAGATTCAAGGATTTTGGTTATCTTGTCCAGGGATGCAAACTTGTCACCTTTCGGCGAAATTCTCCGTTTTGAATCCAAAATAGGTCGTCTTTGTGATTCCTGTAGATCTGCAATAAAAATATTTTTTGGGTATGGGAGGGGGTCTGGGACCCGGATTAATGTGCGGCCGCGAGCTTTTTTTATATATATTATAATGAAGCGCGAGCTGTGTGCTCGAGTCTTCCTGCCTGTCGGCTCTGCTCATGATGTATAATAAGCCTCTGCTGCTCGGCGATGATGGTCTAGCTTCAGCAGCTACATTACCTACGGTGCGTTCGTTAATATTAACTGTGCGTCCGGAGTCCCTGTGGCACAGACTGGACCGCTGGTGAACAGCTGTTAGAACGGGCCGTTCAGGTGTTCACAATAGAGCTCCCTGTCGGAGCGGCAGAGCGTGATGTGCACTGAAAAGTTTTTTTTTCCCGTCGCAATATTATCGTTGAGCTAGCTAACTAGCATACATTGTCACTATCTGCTAACGTTAGCTTTAGCCTTCGTTTTCTAATCGTTTTTTTCATAGGCTATAAACAGAGGTGGTATAAGTATATATCTTGTAATTGATTAAAATTAGAAGTACTCAGTTCTTGTACTTGAGTAAAAGTAGAAGTACCAGAGTGTAGGAATACTCTGTTACAGTAAAAGTCCTGCATTCCAAATGTTCCTCAAGTAAAAGTAGAAAAGTATTATTATCAAAATATAGTGAAAGTAGCGACAGTAAAAGTAGTCATTTTGCAGATTGGTCCATTTCAGAATAATATGATACGTTTTATAATGATTGATCATGAAAGTGTTCTCAAAGCTGGTAAAGGTGCAGCTAGTCTGAATGACTTTGTATACTGCAGGGTAGCTTTTGGATTTACTCCAGGTGGAACTAAAGTCTGATTTAACACTTGATTATATTTCACATCATTCATCCACATCTGTAAAGTAACTAAAGGTATTACATACATGTAGTGGAGTAAAAGTACAACATTTACCTCTGAACTGTAGTGGAGTAGAAGTACAAAGTAGCAAAACATTGAAATACTTAAGTAAAGTACAAGTATCTCAAAATTGTACCCTAGTATAGTACTTGTTGAGTTTATGAACTTAGTTACTTTACACCAGTGGCTATAAAGATAGAAAGACTAAGCCTTAAACAGAGGCCTGAAAATACATTTTCAAAATGCTCAACAGTGCTGCCAAAATTATAAACTGACTGCTACACAATTAAAATAAATGCTTTTTATATATTTCTATTAGATGTGACTCTATGGCGTTTCTGTTAATATTAACACTGCTGCTTTAGTTGTTCTGACTGCTAAAATCCTCTGTTATTCCTCATTTTAAAGCCGATATTCTGTGGGGTCAGGGGGCTCGGATCCTTGTCACCTTTTTCATACCTGATGAGTTTGCATCCCTGTTGTCAATTTGTTTGGTTATCTAGGCACAGCTGTGTGTGACTCCCTCTGGTACACTGGTATGTGTTTTCCTAATGTAGAGAGCATTGATTAATTAATAAACTACACACTGACTCTAGATCCTGACCAAATCCTTATTTTTTGATCAAATGTTTTTCAAAAAAATGTATTGTATATTATATAACAGCTGCAAATCACAGACCGGAGTCTCTGCTACTGTGGACCACGAAGGAGGGGATCATCATCCCCATCCCCAAAGACCCTGCATGGCATGGAAATCTCCTCCTCCTGGAACAATTCTACACCCAGCATATGCTCCCTGTGTTGGCCAGTAGAGAGGAGGACATTTAAATAAACATACTCTTAACACCCTCGGACTCTGCGTTGTGTTTCGTATGTGTGATGGGGTGTTATGCAGAGGGGAGGAAAACAGGACACAGCAGATTGGGATTGTGGTGGAGATGCTGAGCAGTTATTTAATTGTTGCGTGTAATTATTATTATACTGTGTGCTTCTTAGTTATTCCATCTTTTGCTGTAACATGGATCTGTATGTAACTCTATATTTAATTGTTATCTACCACACTTCCTTCTACATCATACACCATCATTATACATGATGGTGTATATAGGATATGTATTTATTTGTATACATATCTAAATTGTATAATTTTATTTTTCGTATTTGGGATTTCTCTTTTGTCCACTCAAATACACTTGGCCCTTTCTCTTTTCCATGTGGAAAATGGCAGCTGCATATTCTGCTTTTCTCATCTGCTCATCTACGATGAGAAAATTATATAATTAATTACTAATAATCATTTAAACCTGTTATTACCAATATTTCACAAATTCTTCATGTAAACTTAAGAGCACAGCTGTATGTTGAGTATGTCAGCTTTGCTTGGTTCATCTTACTGGGGGGGGGGGCTGCTACATGGATGTTGGTGCAGTCCACAATAATTTTGCAGCTGAAGGCAGAATGAATTTATTATTGACTCAGAATGAAGCACAACTTCATGTCATACAATACATTGACTTTATTTGTAATTGTGTAAAAAAAATATGAGCATTGATTAGCAAGCAGGACCTGGCAGGAACAGAGAATGGTGATGGATGGAGCTGGGAAGAGAGAAGAATAAAGAAAACAGATCAACTTTATTATCGGATATTAAAAATTCAATTTCAAAACAAGTTGCCGCTCCTACAGTTTTCTAGTGTGTAAAGATGATTTCACATGACCAATGCAAAATATCACACTCAATACATGTGTGTCTCTGAGGGGTGCATTGTGCCTTTGATGTATATAAATAATATACCATAACCAAATACTATTACGTACAGTGGAAATCAGGTTACCAGAGCAGGTCAGACCAGTGTGCATGTTCCTCAGGGTCTCAGCAGTTACAGGTGAGGTAAAGAAAATAAAAGAGAAAAAGGTCAGTAACAACACTTTAAAGTAACAACACTGAATAATTATCTCTTTTAATAATTTTCTCTCAGTAATCACTCAACTACTGTCTTTCCAACAAACAGATTGACTCACTCTCACTATCATCACAATGAAACACGTCCAGAAGAATGTCATGCAAAGCTGCCTGCCTTCCTTCCTTCCTTCGACTCTCCCTGAACTGCCTGATCTTTTAATGGTCAATGTTAACCATTTGTGCAGATAGCATTAAGTAGAAAAGATCGCTGATACTAATGTGGCGTTAGCCTACCTCCCGCCCCCTTAGCACCTGGTGGAGGGGGCGATAGGCTACTCTTCAAATGTTTCACAAAATACTTACCATCATGACTACTCTTACTGTTTAACATTTTGGTTTACTTCATGTTAAGGCTAATACAAATGACAAGGCTAAGTAATGTAATATAATGCTAACTAACATGCTCGCTACTAGCTAGGTAGCTAACTTGACTATGTTCCATGCAAAACATGTATATTACCTGATATGTTTGGTCCAACGACTCCTGGTCCTTTCATCAGACGGGAAGCGATAGAACGAGCAAGTGGTATGATCTCTTTTGTGATTACAACCTCGTACAAAGCACACAGGCATCTTGTAAAAGTGAATTTATTGGAGCAATCTCTTATATTTATTGGAGGGAATAAATCAGTCTTCTTCTTCCTCTTTGCTTTGCGAGTCACAACCAGTCTTGGAGCATTATCGCCTATGACATCACTTACGCGACCCAGAATGCATTTGGGATTTGTAGTCTTTCTAGTTGCGTATTATTCATAGTCTTATATTTCAGCATTTTTACGACAAACTGTGACTTTTTTTGCATGGAAATGATTTTTTAAGATTGACAAACATCATATGTGTCATTCGTGGCACAATTCAAACGGGATCAAAAGATAACTTTTCTCTCTCCATTGACTTCAATGTATAATTTTCCGCTTCCGGGGTCCCATGGAGGCTCCCGGAAGGGGAGGGACTTCGCCTCTCTATTGAGGCACTGCGTGAGAGGCTTCTCGTTTGAGCACAACCACGGCGGAGTATTACTGCCAAAAGTCACGTGAGTGAGTCACGTGACTTTTGGCAGTAATATTCCGCCATGAGAAGAAAAAGTTTTGTACTTGTAAAAAAAAGTTGTGTACTTGTAAAAAAAAAAAGAGTTGTACTTGTAAAACCTATGCTGAATTAGAAAAATGTTATGTGTTTGTATTATAGATACGTTTTTCTTTGCAAAACTAAATGCATTACTTTGTAGATGGTGTTTGTATTTGCAAACCACATTGTGTTTGTTAGTGAATCATGAGGCATTTGTAAAACCTGTTTAGTTTGTTTGTGGAGTTATGGCAGGAAATTAGCTCCATACCGCATCGCCAACCGGCACGTGAGGAGGAGCCAACGGAGGAGATATAACCAGCTGACGAGTGTGGTTCGTCCTCTCTCCTCCGCTGCAGACCCGAGACCACAGCTGTTTTCTCCCCACCACCTTCTGTTTGTTTCATTATCGCGCCATTTGATTAAAGTACCCATTTGAACCTTATGCCAGGGACTCCATTGTCTCTTACTTTTTAAACTTCCTCCTGGGATGCGAGAACAACGAATATTTTCTAATAGTTATCAGAAATAAGCAGCTCACAGAAAGTTTTGACGTTTTAAGTTTGGCTTTAAAGGCTTCAACAGAGTCAGACTGTGAGATGTCCTTATTTAAAGAGCCTGTGACACGAACCCAACAACTGTTGTGCAATGAAATAGTGGGCTACTAGTAATCTCGAACCGTCAGTTTAAAAAAGAAAAAGCGATACCGTTCCGATAAATATCAATAATTTCGAACATCGCGGGAAAATTCCTTCGACTCATTTTGAGGTTTTGGGGGAAGCCGGAAGTGACGTCAATGCGGGAACGCTTCACTGTGCGGCGAGAGGGCCAAACACGTACAAAGTGTGTTGTCATGCGTAGAAATGGTGAATTACTGAGTTGAGGCACGTTAATAACGTTTTAATGAAGTTGACTACAGTATCAGAATATTTGTCAGTGCTTTCATGTCAATTCGGCGAACATAAACATAAATGATCGTGGTGAAGATGATGATTAAATTAGGATTAAAAATCGGTAGTGAGAGCTGCTGAATTTCCTCCCGTCGGATGTGATATAAAAACAAATCGATTATTTTTGTAAACTCAAGTGGATGAAACTACATTTATTAGTGCTGTCTTGTCAATTCGGCGAACATATGATACATTAAATGATCGTGAGGATGATGATGTAAAAATCTTTTGTTTGAGCCGGTCTGCATTTCCTGATGAGAAAACAAACCTTAGCTTTTTGTAGTTGCAGTCAGTGGTGTAGTGGGCGTTGGACGCGGGGGTACGCCGTACCCCCACTTATTTGAAGCATGATTTCTTTTTTAAATAGTCTAATACATCTAAAATCATTGCCAGTGTTATCAGTTGCAAGTGTGTGTTTGTTGTAATAATGACGAAAACATAATAGGCAGATTTCACAGTAATTATAATAAAAACGTAGCTCAAGCATTGATTTGAAGCGTGTGTGTGTGAGGGGCAGAACTGTGTGTGTAGGGTGACCAGGTGTCCCGCACTGTGCGGGACTGCACACACAGCATTTTTATTATTTGTCCCGCGTCCCACACATTGAGACTATGTCCCGCATTTGAGTGATAGTCGCGCAGAAAGGCCGGATCGGTTCGCTGACAGCCGGCACCGCCCTTTATTATTAGATTGTCTAAACGGCATCATGTAAGTTGTGCTGACAGGCGACACAGAGGTCCCCAAGCCCCCCCCCCCCGTTGACAGTTCACGAGCGCGTCCATAGTGTCTCCTGTCCACCCACCACCCCGTCCACCCAGTTAAACATCCCCACTACACCACTGGTTGTAGTAGTACACCAACATGGATTAAACGTGTGTTTTTTTTTACCACAATGTTGGGGAAATTAATGGATAAAATGCACGGATTATTATTATTATTATTATTATTATTATTATCATTATTATTATTATTATTATTCCCACTCCGATCGGGACACTAGGTCCACCGTTTCCCCGCAGCGAGGCTCCCCCCGTTGACAGTTTACATGGGCTGGGCTGGGTGTGCAGTGGAGGACTGGCCATCGGGACGAATCCCGATGGGCCGGTACCGAAGTGGGCCGGTCGGATAAGTCACTAGCACATCCCCCACTCCCCCCGTTGACAATTTACTAGTTGTACCGAAGTGGGCCGGTCGAGAGTCCCGGGCTGATTTTTAGTCCCAGTCCACCACTGGCTACATGACCGTATGATCGCCCATATTGACGCACCTAATTCCTAAACTTCTAACAGATACAAAATAAACCGATCCTTCAGCCTCATATGAGCTCTCAGACACATTCAAAATTAAACTGTCATCGCTGTCTGAGCTTGCTGCTGTGTGCGCCATCGTGCGTTTACATGTAGATGCTGGGATCCTGAACGGTGGAGCTGGAGCGCTGTGCCCGCATTGACGTCACCCATAATTTGGCGGGACTTGAAGAATCCCCGAGAAGATCCAGGAAATGGTCAACATTGAAGGGCAGATTAATGGTTATCAAAGTACAAATATCCAAAATCAGTTCAGTAACGGTTTTCAAGGGGACAATATTTACTCAAATTGATGGGTTTGGATGATGGGAGAAAATCGTGTCACAGGCTCTTTAAAGGTAGGGTAGGTAATTCTGAAGAACCCAGCTCGAGTGCGCTAGAATTTGAAAATACACAGCCGGAAAAAATCTGCCACTTCCTTACAGAGCCCTGCTCCAACACACACGAACGCGCACATGACCAATGAAGGCACGAGATAAGTTTGTGCACAGATGGAAGGCTGACAGGCCGGTAGGCCATCCAGTTATTTTAGCCGGGCCGGCTCAGATGATTGGTCGTGCTTTTTACAGTACTACGGCTTCCACAGATGACATTTCTTTATGGATTTTTTGTCAAAGCACTTAAGATATTCATTGCTATCGGGATGTTTAGAGCATTCCATGGACTATAACAAAAAGTGTATCTCGAGCCGGTTTCTCAAACTTACCTACCCCACCTTTAAGTGACAATAGTGTTATGATTCTGTTTAGTTTAGTTTTTTTTGTGCTTTTTCCTGTCTCACCCCTCCCTTCTCCGTTTTCCTCTGCAGGGTTGGTGTGTGACAGGGAGTTGGCTGGCGTCAGTAGCAAATGACGCACACCTGTTTCCACTCACCTCTTCACCTGTAGATATAAAAGCCCGGTCCTCATGCCACTTCCCTGCCAGATAATTCCTTTGTGTTTCGACCCTCCGGTGTGTCTCACTGCTCTCCTCGTCTTTTGGATCTATTGCTTGGATTTTTGTCTCCTGTCCCTGACATCTCAGTGCCAGCCAACTTCCTGACTCCACTGCCGTATTTTCTGTTCCTCTGCTTGAATAAAGCTTTTTGTTTTTGACCATCTCTCTCCATTCTTTTGCTTTGGGGTCCAATATTCTATAGGCCCTAACAGAATTATCTGGCCAAAGCATCAACCCCGCAGAGACTGAGAGATTGAAGCATGTTATTTAGACACAGGGAGCTTGTGTGGGGCAGCACGAACAAACTCTGCAAGGAATCATGGAATCCATCCACAACCTTACTGCCGGTTTCACTCAACTCAGCGGCCGCTTGGACCAGTCTTTCACCCAGCTCAACACTCTGACGGCTCCAGCTCCTGCGCCACCGACTCCAGCTCCTGATATTCCAGTCATTCATCCCGGCCAACCCCTTGAACCATTCATCCCCACCCCTGTGTGGTATTCAGGTGATTCAGGGACATGCAGTCAGTTTCTTCACCAGTGCTCCCTAGTTTTTGATCAGCAGCCTTTAACTTACTCCTCTGACAGAACTAGGATAGCTTTCATTATGAGTTTGTTATCGGGTAAAGCATCTGCATGGGCGGTGGCCATAGCCAAGAGTAACCCAGCTATCTATAACTCCTTTCCTGTGTTTGAGAACGAGATGCTTCGAGTTTTTGACCACCCGCTTCGGGGTAAGGAGGCAGGTAATCGGCTCCTTTCTTTACGCCAGGGTTCTGAGTCAGTCTCCACTTACTCAATCAATTTCCGCATTCTCACAGCAGAGAGCGGGTGGGGTGAGACGGCTCTACAGATAGCTTTTTCCCGTGGATTAAACGAGGAGTTAAAGGACGAGCTAGCTGCTCGAGATGAGACTTCGTCCCTTGAGGAATTCTTTGGCCATTCGCTTATATAATCGCCTCCGTGAGAGGCGTAGGGAGAGAACAGACAGGCAGAGATTCCCTCTCCCGTTTTCCCAACCCAAGTCACCACGTCCACCTAGACAGTCTGTACCTCCTCACCAACGCCTGGAGCCTTTCTCCTACCGGGACCCACCCACCGTCTCCTCATCCCTAAGCCCAGAGGAGCCAATGCAGCTGGGGAGAATGAGGCTTTCACCTGCCGAACGTGAACGCTGCTTCCTCCAGAGGCTCTGCATATACTGTGGCCAGGCTGGCCACATTCGAGCCAACTGTTACGCTCGGCCAAAGAGCAGGCTCAGCAGCCAGGGGAGGGGCGCTGGTGAGCCATACCTCTGTCTCCCCTTCCCACGCTAATCGCCTCCAGTTAAAGGGTACGGTTTCTAGTTCTCAAGTTTCCCTTCCTCTCCAAGTCTTAGTTGATTCAGGGGCTGATGAACATTTTATTGACTCTGATGTTGTTTTCCAGTCTAATCTCCCCTCAAAACCCCTTCCCGAGCCCAAGAATATTTTTTCTCTTGATGGTAGGCTCCTAGCCCGTGTTACTCACCGTACTGCCCCAGTGTCACTGTTACTCTCAGGTAATCATCACTAGACCATTTCCCTTTATCTCATTCCCTCACCCCTTTCTCCGCTGGTGTTAGGTCTCCCCTGGCTTAAACTCCAACCCACACATAAACTGGGCCACCTTATCCATCGTCAATTGGAGTTTGTTCTGCCACTCTCACTGTTTACACTCTGCCATACCCACCACTGTTACTTCCAAACCTGTTCCCCCCATACCTGTTGACCTCAAGTCAGTTCCCTCTGAGTATCATGACCTCCAGGAGGTTTTCAGCAAGGATCGTGCCCTGTCTCTACCACCTCACCGACCTAATGACTGTGGCATTGACTTGCTCACCGGTGCTCCCTTGCCTTCGAGCAGACTTTATAATATCTCCAAGCCTGAGAGGGAGGCCATGGAGACTTATATCACTGACTCTGTTGCTACTGGTCTCATTCGCCATTCTCGCTCTCCATTGGGGCGGGTTTTTTTTTTGTTGACAAGAAGGATAAGACTCTACGCCCCTGTATTGATTTCAGGGGCTTGAATGACATCACTGTGAAGAATAAATATCCTCTCCCGCTCATAGACTCAGCTTTTGGTTTCCTCCATCAAGCCACCATCTTCTCAAAGTTGGACCTACGAAATGCCTACCACCTAGTTAGGATAAAGGAGGGAGACGAGTGGAAGACTGCGTTTAAGACGCCCCTGGGCTTTTTTGAATATTTAGTTATGCCTTTTGGGTTAACTAACGCCCCTGCTGTGTTTCCCGCACTCATTAACGATGTCCTTCGTGATATGCTTAACAGATTTGTCTTTGTGTATCTTGATGATATCCTCATTTTCTCTCGTGACCCCCAAGAACATGTCCAACACATGAGGTTGGTGCTGCAGAGACTTCTGGAGAAGATACTTTATGTGAAGGCTGAAAAGTGTGCATTTCATGTTTCCTCTGTTTCATTCCTGGGTTTTGTGGTGGAGAAGAGGCAGGTCAGAGCCGACCCTGCCAAAGTCATGGCAGTGGCCGAATGGCCCACTCCTACAACGAGAAAGCAACTCCAAGGGTTCCTTGGTTTTGCCAACTTTTACCGCAGGTTTATTCGTGACTATAGTCGAGCAGCCGCCCCACTCACCAAGCTCACCTCAGTTAAAGTTCCCTTTGTGTGGTCATCTGAAGCTGAGGCTGCTTTTGCTATGTTGAAGTGTTTGTTTTCCTCTGCTCCTGTGTTATCTCACCCTGATTCTTCAGCCCCTTTCGTGGTCGAAGTGGATGCCTCCGACACTGGTGTAGGGGCAGTCCTCTCCCAACGCTCAGCCTCCGACCAGAAGTTGCATCCCTGCGCCTTCTTTTCCCGCCGGCTCTCCCCGGCAGAAAGAAACTATGATGTGGGAAATCGGGAGCTTCTGGCAGTAGTATTAGCCTTGCAGGAATGGAGGCACTGGCTTGAGGGCACGACTCACCCGTTTGTGGTATGGACTGACCACAGAAACCTATCTTATCTCCGTTCTGCTCGTAGGCTCAAGCTGCCTGCTGCCTTGAATGTCCACCCAGCATTTCAAGTCTCCCTTCTCAAACCCGTTTCCTCCAGTCCTCTGAGCCCTCCGGCCGAACCCCCTCCTCCCCCCCGGATTGTTGATAATCACCCTGCTTCCACCGGCCAGCGGTTGTTGGATGTACGAAGGCGAGGCCGGGGGTTCCAGTACTTGGTGGATTGGGAGAGGTACGGGCTAGAGGAGCGTTCATGGATCTCCTGCTCCCTGATTTTGGACCCTGATCTCCTTAGGGACTTTTATGATAGGTACCCGGACAGGCCTGGTAGGACGCCAGGAGGCGTCCGTTGAGGGGGGGGGGGTACTGTTATGATTCTGTTTTGTTTTCTGTTTTTCTCTGCTTGAATAAAGCTTTTTGTTTTTGACCATCTCTCTCCAGTCTTTTGCTTTGGGGTCCAATATTCTATAGGCCCTAACAAATGGCCGCGTTCACACCGCCGTACTTTTCCCACTTTAGTTCCGAAAAAGCCGCGTTACATGCCCACGCCCCGTAAAACTCCCAAAAGGTTTTGTGAAGCCGCCATTTTATTATCCTCGCATTAGCATTATTAGCATTAGCCTAGCGCATAAACGCAGAGAGACTAACTTATCGCAACACAAAATAAAACATGGGAGCCGTGGAGATGAGGAGGTGTCGGCGTTCTGGCGATTTACTCGGAAGGCTTCAGTCCCCAACTCCGGGGACTTCCGGCTGGGGACTTCGGGTGGCAGTAGACGCCGTGAAGTTGTTCGCGGCCTGCCAGTAAACCCAAAGCAGAAGAAGAAGAAGTGACGTCAGCGGCTTCATTTTTCCCCAGGAACTTATTCCAGTGTGAACGCGATCTGTACTTAGTTCATGAGAACTAAAGAGTTCATGAGAACTAAAGAGTTATCATGAACTAAGTTATGATGAACCTTTGTGGGAAAAGTACTGCGGTGTGAATGCGCCTTATATGTTCTAAAACGTCCACTGAAATGAAACTTTGAAGAAATTATTGGAGCAGAGGACTCTGACACAAGGGGTGCACTGGAGGGCTTTGAACTGATGTCAGACACTGAAAATGTATTCAAAGTTGCGGCCAGAGAGTTGACATTTTCTGAGACACAGCCTCTGCCCAACCAACTCTTTTGCCCTCTCCTCGATATTTCGCTAATCCTAAGAGCATATTCAACATTCCACAACAAGATACTGCAAGTTCTGTTCCTAACAGATATGAATGGCTCCAGGGCGCTATCCACATGATAAGACAGACTCACAGGTGTCCATCCTGCTCTCTGACCCTCCACGTCAACTCCAACCTGCTGCTATCTGAAGAAGAGATTGTTTCATGACTCTACTTCAACTATCAGGGTCATATCTGGACACAGCTGTGGTTGAAGCTCAATCAAAAAGAAAGAGCATGCCTTATCATACCGGGAGAAACAGCTCACCCAAGACCATTTGACTGTGTGTGAGGAGATTTTCACACCTCCTCCCCCTCTGGCTTGCACAGGTCAGGCAAACGAGAAAGATAGTCAGCTATAAGATTGTTCTTACCGGGACAATACTGTATGGTGAACTGGTATGGCTGGAGGGCTAGGCACCAACGTAGAATCCTTGCATTCTGATGCTGCTTAGATTGCATCCACTTCAAAGGTCTGTGGTCTGTCTGCAACACAAACTATCATCTGCATCTGGTAAAGGTTCTAACCCCTTAGTCATAGAGCGCGTAGCTACATAGGAGTATGCTAGTGAGTTTTGCTGTACCAAGTAGTCTAAGATTGGCAAATCATCTCCAAGGATCACGTCATAAGCTAGGTGCTCTAGCACACCAACAGTTAGCATAAAGGCTTGCCCTTCAACCTCAATGATAACATCTGCAGTTGGGTAATCTTTTTTACAACCATGAACACATGTGATATTTACCCTGCCATCAAAATCAGTTATTGCATTGCTAAGTACGCTGGACTTCACCAAGGTTTGTGAACTACCAGTGTCAGCTAGGGCTTTCACTGCTTGACCATTTACAGTGACCTCTACTACATGTCTATGTGGAACAATTCCACTATCGGTAACATTAGCAGGGTCAACACTTTCTGGACGAGGTACCGAACACATCTCAACCGACTTAGACTTTCTTAATGGACAAAATGAAGCCTTGTGACCAGGTTGCTGACAGTAATAACATATAAAGTTCGTTTTTACGTTTGGATATGCAGGTTTCTTACCAACCCCAGTGTCCATGCTCTCAACAGCTGGCCAAGTGTGAGGTTTGCCCTCCCCATACCTTGGCTTCCCAAAAGTCACTCTTTTCTTTGAAGGTTCCCTGTGGGCCGCTGCATACCGTTCTGCTAGATCTGCCGCTTTTTCCCCAGTCTGGGGATTGTGCTCCTTGACCCAGGTGCGGACGTCTGGTTGAAGCACACGGAGGTACTGCTCCAAAACAATAGTCTCTCCAATCTCCTCCTTAGTACGGCTGTTCGGTCTCATCCATCTTTTGTAATGCCCCTTAATACGGTTGTAGGTTTCTCTTACAGTCTCTCCCACTGGCAAAATGGTGCTCCGGAACCGCTGTCTGTAAGTCTCTTCAGTCACATTAAACTTCATTAACACTGCTGCTTTAAGTGCTTCATATGACTGACTGTTCCTCATCCATTCCAGCATAGGCCTCAAGAGCTCTTCCTGTCAACAAGGTGACTACTCTGGCTGCCCACTCAATTGGCGGCCACCCCCATGTTCTGGCCATCCGTTCAAACCGAACAAAAAAACTTTCTGGGTCTTCACCTTCTTTGAAGTCAGGTATCCTCGGCTCACTTACATAGGCCTTGCTGTCCGGATTGGTGGATCAATATTCCGCAGAGGCTGGACAGGCCAATCGGATAAGGAGACAGGCCTGCTAGTTTGAAGTGGATTGAATTTTCCATGTGGCTCAGCTTTTAGCAGGTGTGTTGAGGTTTCAGCTTGTAGCCTTGGATTATCAGCACGCATTGCATAGGGATACTGTTGAACAGGGTCATAGTATACTTCTGAGTCCTGCCTTGACTTTGAAACCATGTCACTTCTTAATTGTTTAATCTGTTCAAAAAGTATTGCCTCAGTCTGCTTAGACCTGTGCACAAACTCTCTAATTTCTTCCACAAAGCTTACTGTAGAGAGTTCCTCACCCCCAGTATGGGCTGTAAACACTTTGGGGCGAACCACCAGCTCTTCCTCATCTTCTTCACTTTCAGCTGCCACGGCTCCCTCAAGTGGCGATTCTTCTTCCATTGTCCCTCGTCTTTTTTCTTCCTCCATGTCTGGCAAGGCTGTGGCCCTTGCCTGACGACCTCTTCCACGTCCACCTCTCATTTAGTCACTCTGTCCTCAAAGACTCCTCACAGGCATTTAAATATCCCACCGCTGCCACCAATTGTTACGATGTGAGGTGCAGGTGAAAGAACGATACGTGGAGAGAGGGTTTTCTTGCAAAAAATAAACAGGCGTTTTATTCTTAGCCTTCATCATTATTCCCCAGAAACACAAACTGCATGTCTGGTGCTGCATTCACCAGCAAGGAACAAACACAAAATGCCCCCTTCCCCTCTCTTCCCAACCACATTTATAGGAGACTGCCCGCCTTCCCACTCCAACCTGGCCAATCAGGTCATGGTTCTGAAAGCGGAGTGAAGGGTTAAATACAAAATTAAACACTGTTGTCTACATTTAATAAAACCCTAACGGCTTAAGTAAATTCATTATTGCATCAACATACATATTATACCTTCAAAAACAACAAGGTCTGCTTAAAACGGATAGTTTTTAACCTAATTGACACTCATAAAATCACACATTTCCTGACCAATCGCGTCCAAGACTCCGCCTACTCATACGCCACATATAAGGAGTACTTTGGAGGCGTGCTCCCCCTTTGAGCACTGGGACAAGATGGCCTCCAGGTCTGAACAAAGGAAATGGTGATTACTTGGTGCTGGTGTATTTTACAGACTGACAAATTAATTTAGATGCATTTTATTAGTTTGTCTATGTAACCTGTTTTTATAACTTTAACTGAAATAAAGACAACTCTGAAAAAACATGTACTACCTTTCTTAACAAACAAATAGTTAAGACCAACATGTTAGTGAGGGAGTGTGTACGCTTCCTCACACTGTGGCTATAGGCTAAATGAATTACAACTAAGGGCCACATAAATAATTCCCTATATGAAACTACCTGACTGACTACTCCAAACGTCTTATCTTCAGTACTACATAGTAATGCAGCGTGTGACAAAGTGGGTGCACTATATCTGATTGTGTTTGTGGAACTGATCCACTTCCATCAAACACTTTCTAGTAGGGTGATCAGATGTCCCGCGGGACTGCACAGCATTTTCACGACTTTTGGTGCGTCCCGCAAATTGAGACGATGTCCCGCATATTTCATTTTGATTGGCTAAAACGCTTTTCTTAAATCAGATTCATCCAATGGCTGTTGAGAAAGCAGGGAAGGCTATCATCACGGGGCTGTGTTTGCTGTCAATCAAACTGTAACAAATGGCAGGTGCTGGTCAAGTGTTAACCAATGAGAGTAACTCACTCACACACACACCCCCGCCTCCCCCCCCCCCCCCCCCCCCCGCCAAACAACAACAACGAACGCAGGCGACACAGCAGGTTATGGAAAATGGAGGAAACTGAAACTACAGTTAAGAAGAAAAGAAGACGCACATACAACAAAGACTGCAGAAACTTACCCGTTGGTGAAGCCAGTGCAGGGCGACTCTCAGAGAGTTTTTTGCTGTCAGGGTTTGAGTTTTGTTGTGTCTAGTTGTGGGGTTATTTTGCTTTTCTGTTCTCCCGCTCATGTTTTCCTCCTTGTTTCTTGTCTGGTCCTTCTCCCTGTGTTTCCTCCCTGTCGCTAGTTTCCCTGGTGTGTCTAATTGTCTGATTGTGTTTCTCCTTCCCTGCCCGGCTGTTTCTCGTCTCGTGATTACCCCTCCCTGTATTTAGTCTTGTCTCTTCCTGTGTTCGGTGTCGGTTCATTGTTTGTTTGTCCTCCCTTGACGCCACGTCTCATGTTTTTCTCTCCGGTCTTCGTCCATGTTTTTCACGGTCAGTTTTTATGTTATTGTTTTCCTGAGCTACCGTTTGATTCATGTCATGTTTTTGTGACCAGCTTTGCATAAAGCTCGCTTTTTGTTTTCTAGACCAACTTACCTTTTTTTCCTAGTCTGCTTTTGTGTCCTACCTTTCCCATACCGTAACACTTTGCAAGAGTAATTTTTTAATTTCACATGGCGTTGAATGCGACGTCAAAAGACACAGAGAAACGTGTCGCTCAAAAAGAGACATCCCACTCTATGGAGACATTCCTACTCAAACCAAAAAAGGTTGGCCACTCAGACAAGGTAACAGCAGCAGAAATAACAAGTGTTTACCATACAGTGCAACACTCCCAATCATACAGGTCAAATGACTGTGGTAACAAGCTAGCGCCGACCATTTTTCCAGACTCTGAGATAGTAAAGAAAATGTCATGTGGTCGTACAAAAGCAGCGTCCATAATAACAGATGTGCTTGCCCCTGCCTCTGTGGAGAGTTGTTTGACAGAGTTAAAGACACAAGAGGTTCTAGGTGAAAAAATAGCCTACACACTTTGTGGGGGGGCCCACCTGCTGTTGCTGTGATGGACAAAACTGAAAGCTATTTTATTTTATGTATTATTATGTTTCTGTTTCCTCCTGGCCAGTTTTGATTTGTATTTATGTTTTTATTTTATCTATTAATATATATTGTGCCTACTTGTACAGGTAATATACTAGTTGAATTAAGAAGATGCATTTCTAAACATTTGAAGTGAATAATGCCTGCTGCCTTAGTTAGCCTTAGTTTACTTTTCTTTATTAAGATACTAAATTGTTACTGCATTTTGACTTCACTTTCTGCTCTGTTATATATTTGTTAAGTTTTTTTTTTCCCGGGGGGGGGGGGGGGGGGGGGTTGCTGTTGAGGGTGTCCCACATTGTCCAACACAACCATACTCCTTGGCCAACATTTGGTTTGTTGGGACCTGGTCACCCTACTTTCTAGTGAAGATGCATTTCTTTATCTTATACAGTTCTTTCACAATGTTTCAAATGCCATCCTGATATGTCCATTTATCTCGGTGCGGTTGTTTAATTAAGCAATAGCTCACGACAGGCCGTGGTATATGCTCATTATATCACAGCTAAGGGGCGTGGTTCGGCCCGACGCGAAAGCTATTGCTTTTATAAAACGGTTACCAAGTGTGGCAATATGAAAGAAAATTACACACTCTAATTTAAATAGTTTTTATTAGTAAATAATGATGTTCAAAATAAAATAGTCCCTCCGTTGCCTTCTGCACAAAACATAGTGCGACGTGGTTGCTATGCAACAACACTAACAGCTGGCGAACATATTAGACAGAAAG
The DNA here is from genome assembly GCF_949606895.1 of Notothenia rossii. Taxonomy (NCBI): domain Eukaryota; kingdom Metazoa; phylum Chordata; class Actinopteri; order Perciformes; family Nototheniidae; genus Notothenia; species Notothenia rossii. The sequence continues at coordinate 38,592,282 of NC_136902.1, forward strand.
CGTTGATCCATTATTTGGCTGTTTATTTACATTAATGTTTATGTTGCCGTTTATTGTGCACCCACTGAAAAACTGTCCAGCATCAGTAGCATGGCTTATGTGGTCACTTGTATAGGTTGAGGTTGTTCGAGGCTGTTGCTTGGCGTGGCGAGAATATTGCTCCACTTTCTCCGGTCCCCGAGATTGGGCTTGTAGTAGCTCTGGAGAGAGCTTTCGCACCTGTGGCCACTAACGGTCATAATTTCTCTGCTTTGTTTCAAGACCCGCATCAGAAAGCTTTTGAATGGTGCTACTTTTCCAGTTGGTCGACCTGCTCCTCACGTAGCTCTGCATGCCGTCGTGCTTTTTCTTTCTGGAGATAGGCACTGCTCAATCCACTCCTCCATAGTAAGACCCCCCGGAGTTGTTGTTCGGTGGCGGACTGGGACTAAAAATCAGCCCGGGAATCTCGACCGGCCCTCGTTATCGCTAGTAAATTGTCAACGGGGGGAGTGGGGATTGCTAGTGAATTTTCCGACCGGCCCACTTCTGTACCGGACGACGTCCCATGTCCAACATGGAGAGAAGTCAAGGACCCCAAGTAAGTTTTTTATTTTAATGGTATATAAGGCTATTAATATGGCAGTCATATTTGCGGCACATCTATGATAATAATTGGCTTTCAAGTGTTAAGGCAACTGACAACAAAATGTGTTTCTTTTTTTCTTATTTCATTGTTTAGGAATAGGGAAATATACAGTTTTCATGTCATTTTTAATGTAAGATCATATGTTGCCCTCACTACATTTGCTTCAGAGAAATGCACAATAAATTGTGTAACATGAACTGTAGCCTAAATATATTTATTGCCTACTTTTCCTACAGAACCTGCTTAGGCGTCATATCTTGGAGAGATTGCAAAGCAAGATGCGATACGTGGTCAGCCGTACTGACGTCGACCTCGACTATCTTGATTTCATGTGCACCCATGAATTAATACTCATTGACACATTGGCAGAGCAGATAGAATTGCCAGTGAATATAGTAAATACCCTTAGAGAACTGTGTAACCTGGTTAGACGTCAGGTGGGAAATGAGCAACATATTCCATCTGTTGAGATACAGGCAGTGCAAGGGGCAAGGGGGCGACCCAAATTCCTCATTCAACCGGACAAGTTACAGGCCTTGATAGACACCCAGTTGCCCATACCTTGCGTAGCCAAACTGCTGGGAGTCAGTGAAGTTACAGTATTCCAGGAGCTTGACATGTTAGTTTCTGAGATCAAAGCTCAGATGCCCCAGATTGGCTACAGGTTAGTCATGGGAAGACTAAGGTCCTGAGGCCACAGGGTACAGTGGAGCAGAATGAAGGCAGCTATGCACAGAGTAGATGCAGCTGGGATTTGTGCTCGTTTGACAGTTATGCTGTGATGTGAGGAGAACCTACTCTGTAAGGGGACCCTTTTCTCTTGTGCATGTGGATACTAACCACAAGCTCATAAGGTAATTTTTTTTTTTTTCAGCTGTAAAATAAATGCAGAGCAAACATACATACACTCAATTTTGTTTTCTCCTAAACAGGTATAACTTAGTCATTTTTGGGGCATTGATGGCTTCTCCAGAAAGTTACTTAGATTAAAATAATATATGTGTGACAGTTCAATCACACTGATTTTTGCATACAACACTATCAAATGCAGCTGTTTCAATGACTTACACTCAGGGTTAAAACAAGGCTGATATTTCCTATATTTAATTATTATATTTGTGTCCAGATCATGTACCTCGAACCTGCCAACAATAATAAGGCCTCTACTGGCTTCACCTTTTTTCCTGACCTCTTGTGAGAGGAATGGTTTGCCCTCAAGGTATGTTCTAAAGGCTGTGCAGTCTGATATGCATCACATGCACGTTATCAGAACTATCAACCTGTATCACTTTTTCACATATACTCTTTATCGCAGGGTCAGATGTGATCAAGGTGTGGAGAATGTCGACATTGCTCGTTTCATGTTCATTGTGCGAGGAACTGACCGGGCAAGTTTTATTTCTGGAAAAAGTGTCCACAACCAGAGGTAAATATAATCAAATGTTTAGCAAGGTTACATTAACCTTGAGTCAGCATTGACAGTCATGAATTTTTCTGTGTATGTATGCAGTTGTATGTCAACATTTAATTTACAATTACAATGTGAAAACAACTAACTAAGGGGTGCTTCTCACTGTGACAAACAAGCAAGAATCCCAGCTGCATCTACTCTGTGCATAGCTGCCTTTATTCTGCTCCATTGTACCCTGCGGCCCAATCACTTTACCATTTTTCCACGACAGAATCGAACGGCTTTGGTGTGATGTGTGGACTGCAGTAACTTCCACATATTATGATGTCCTGCACACTCTTGAAGAAGAGGGACTACTGGACATCTCAAACGCGTTGCACATCTTCCTGGTGCACTTTGTGTTCCTACCCCGTCTCCGCAGCGACCTTCACACCTTCACTGAGGGCTGGAACCATCACCCACTCCGCACCGAGGGAAACATGACCCCTCAGCAGTTGTGGCAGTTGGGACTGCTGCAAAACAGCACAGATGAGGCTGAGAATGTTGAGGTGCACACTTACTTTTGTACAATTATCTCTGTTGAACATACATTGATTCAAGCTGTACATTCTTGAATATTGCACTGTAAAATGTATGCTTTATTTAAACTGCTATTTGAACCCTAGGATCTGCAAGAACTTGACATATATTGGGAGAGTGCCCTTTACTGTGATGAGTCCCTACAAGAGTCTGGGCTTGTTGTTCCAGAATTTCCCACGCCCATAAATGAGCAAGATATGGCAGACCTTCAAGCTGCTGTGGACCCTACCGACCCATCCGACTCCCATGGTCGAGACATTTACTGTCGTTGTCTTCAAATCTTCCAGTGAGCAACTGTCATGTTGGTAAGTCTGAGCACCACCTGCTGTGCCATATACATGTAGACATATGAAAAAGACCAAGTCAAAGTTTCAAAAAAATTTTTTATTTAGAACAAATGTTTTCTTCCTGTTTTAAATGTTTTTCATCTGTGGCAGTCTTAAAAACTAAAAGTTAAAACTTTTAAAGTGAATTAAACCAGCCACAACAGTTGCATGAATAACTTGTTCATCTACACCAGTGAGAATTATTGTCCCAGATGGAACGCCTCCACCAGGAGTACTTTGAAATCGGCATATGATCTCATGTGTTGGACAGGGAAGGTGATGGTTCTACTGCAATCTGCAACAGATGGATAACATATGCTGTGTTCCCCAAAATGTGACTGGCAGTGATGATTGAACTGAACATTCACTTTGAAACGTCTCTTCTCTTCCTGCAGGACAGGAACATGGCCTTGCCCGGTTATCCACTGAAGAAATGCTTTTGGAGACAATGAGGGAAGTGCAGCGTTCTCCATCCCTGAATCAGTTTTGTCTGAAATTAGAGGAAATAAAGATAACTAACATTTTAAGATGACATTTTCAGGCACAACCTTTGTACTGCAGAGGATATATATTTTAAGAGGAAGAGATATTGTAAATGTGTTATTTATTTGATTTTATTAACCAATAAAGATGGTTACATTTCAGTCACAGAACAGCAAATTATTTTACCTTGCTCCAAAGTCACCTCCACCTGTTCCTTGTTCTCTCACTGAATTCTGCTTGGCACACAGATATGATGAAGTCTGCATCAGCCTGTCAAATGAAAGCAGAGCACCCATTAGCACAATACAGTTTTCAATGTATATATAAAAATGTAATATAAAAACAATCTCATCGCCATACCAGAACCTCTTGAGAAAGGCTACATTTCTATAGTACCATTGGACCGATTCATGGTTTTGATATTGTTTTACAATGGTGTAATCCATTTGGACCTTATAATAGTTAAACGCTGTGATATACTGTACATTGTTGCTTACTGAGATCCTGATACTGAGATATTGTTCCGTTTAATAAGGATTTAAGATAGATTTAAATTGTATTCTTACTATATTTTAGCATATAAACACCTAGATGATGCACTGAACACTTTTAACAATTCCCAGGGTTCAGATTATGTAGCAATGCATACAAACTGAGTTATACAATGACACATCTCATCTACAATATTTCAGATCTAATCAATTGATTGCTAATCATTTGTCAATCATCTTATTAAAATAAAATGTGACCCTTGCAATCATACTTACTTCTAACACTGATCTTGCCACATCCCCAAGTAATGCAAATGTTTGTCTGGTTTGCGATCCCATTGAAGTGATACTCGGTCTGGAGATAAATTCTCCTACCTCTGCTATCTTTTGGTATTTAATTACATTAAAGTTTCCTTTGTAGGAAGTCTGATCTACACAAAACAAGTGAGTTGAGCACTTGTCACTCTTGCATTTAAGACTAACTGACACACACAGAGCACACCATTTCAACTCAATCTACAATCTTAAAATTGTATCTATGGTGCACTTACTGTCATTTCTATCCCTGGTACAAACAAAGGCTGACAGATATCAGGGTATTTGGCCATGATATTGCACAAGTCATACAGGTTCAAGCCATCCTTAATCTGCAGCAGCATCGGGAACAGCCTCAGGTTTGCATGGAGGACAATAGCACTGTTTTTGTAATAAATGACATGCACACACACATGCACAAATACAAACAACATAACATGAATAAACATGATTAATCACAAAATACATAAAACTTTATGAATTTATGGGTAATGTAATACGTAATCTTTTATTAGGGAATACCATTAATTTAACCAAGGTTGGGGTATTTCCTTAAAAAAGGCAATTTTATCCCCAAAACATGGGAACCCAATTATGGCACAATGGCAAGTCTGGTCGGGCAATAATGACCAGAGCATCTACATAATACAGTGACATAATGACTTTTCTCAGTTGGAGTATGGTTAAATGATAGACCACAATACACTCATTATATCACGGCTAAGAAACATCAGATTGCTTGATTTGACTTGTCCGTTTTATAAACATATACTAACTGTGCTTACCAAGCCGTGGAGGGCGGGAGTTAATAAACCAAAGAGTAACCGCCCTTATGGGACGCTGTAATAGCTAAAGCGAACGCACCCGCAAGGACACCTGGCCTCCTATTGGTTGAAGGATTTTGACAGGATTGTTGCACAAAAGTTTAGAGCGCGCACAGAATAAATCTGAGAGCAGAAAAAAGTTTCGAGCGCACACAGAATAAATCTGAGAGCAGAAAAAATCTGTAAACAGCAATATATCTGAGTGCAAGCGTACAGTTTGAGCACAAGCAAAGCAAATCTAAGTGCAAGCAGGCACTATTTGAGTGCGAGGAAAGGGTTTGAGGGAAATAAATCAATAAAGTATGCTCTCAAATGTAAATACCACGCTCTTGAATAGCGATACGCAGCGCCATATAGATAGAAGAATTACGACAGCGGAAGTCCAAAAACGGTTATCGTCACGTGGTTCATGTAGACGAGGATCGTTCCCCGGAAGTTCATGGCGGGCAATGTGAATGCATTGATAACAGGAGATAGAACTACGATTTTTGGTAATTATTAGTGAATAAAGGTTTTGATTTGCAATATTTATACAACAAATCGATATGTGTATGTATTTACATCAATATGTTTTAAAAAATAAAATAGAATTTGCTAATATTAATTGATAATATTAGGATTAGTGTGAACAACTAGTTTACATGTTAGGCTAACAGTGAGTTGGTTAAAGAGCCTGTTGCTGTTTATTTATAGCTTTGAATTCTTTCAAACCAATATTATCTTCTTAAACTTGTATGGTAGTCAGGAGCATCACTTTCTAATGTTTATTGATATATTTAGAGGGAGGGGATCTAAAGGAATGCTTCAAAATTCAGATTAGATTAATTTCTACCATTTTCTTAAATTCATGGTAGTTTCAGTAATCCCATGGTAATTGAGGACACAAGTTATCTAAATGACTAATGTCATCTTTATGGCTTTCAGAAAGGACAGGAGACCGACAGGTGACTATCAAAGGACTAGCAGCAACAGCATGATGATGATGATGTTAAATGTGTTGTTTTAGGAACATCCATAGCAAATACATGGAATTCAATAAACATTGAATAGCATATCATGCAGTTTGTCTGTGCCTTTTCCTCCGTGTTGTCCTGGTTTGCTGTGCTGCCTCCTAGTCGCCACCATGGTTTGCTGTGCTGCCTGGGGATGCTCAAATTGCTCCGAGAAAGGAGTACGATGTACGGCTTCTCCACTGACACAGAGCGGAGGAAAAAATGGCTGGCTCAAGTCAGCAGGAGCAATTTCACGACCAACAGCAAAAACATATGTGAGGTTATTATATACAAAGACTGCATTTGCACTTTTTCACAAAACGAAAACCACACCATTGGGAAAACTTAATGTTTTGTTTAATACTAAAAAACAGGGAAAGGCCTGAAAAACACTGAGAGTTGAGACTCAGGGTGCAGGGTGAGGGTCTCAGTGCAGGTATTCAGGCTCCATTGAATCCCCCTCTGGTTCTTGTGCTGAAAGAGGGAGTAACAGACAGGAGAAAGGGTTATACACGCCTATATAGCACACCTATTGGATGGGAAATTGCCTTGGGGAGATAAGGTGTGGTCTTTGTTCCCAACTGAAGTTATGGAACTTTATTATTTGTGAGTTTAACAAAGTATGAAAAATGGCATCAGTAACAGATGTGATATGAATTTCTATAAAGTTGTCTCACATTCTTGGTCATATTTTATATACAGTATGTAATGAGTATAACATGTCCAGTAAGTATAAAGTGTTTCCTAATACTGTGTATTCAACCACTATGGTATAGTGTATGGTACTATGGTATGGTATCCTAGCTTAATCTGTTATATGTAAACGTTCCCTAAATCTACTAATTTAGGGATAATCCACTGACATCCTTTAATACACATGCTAATTTGAATCAGATGTACTGATAATATCTGCAATATAAATCTTTGAACTTCTTCTTACCTTTAAAAGTCCGTCACGAACGGGCTATTATGCTACAACTCTACAGCTCTGCTAGCCTTGGCGCTAACTTCCGGGGATCGATTGAAGGCTCCACGATCAGCCATTGCTGTAAAAAAGTGGTCCATTGGAGTGAACGGAGATGACGTAACTCTCAGTCTATATGGCGCTGGCGATAAGGAATAACCCCCATAGGCCGTGTGTAAATGTGACCTGAGTGAAGGCTCGCAGGCAGGTTAGCTGCTGTGCACGGTAATATGTTTTGTTTATCTGAGTGCAGTCTTGCAGGCACATAACCTTGTCTTTTTTTTGTTTATTAACACTGACAGTGTATTAATGTGAGCTCCTACACCTATAATAATTTGGCCTTTCACTGAATGCTTTATAAACCAGTTAAACTTAGAGATGTCATTGTGAATTGGAAAACTGCATTTAAATTTTGTTAAAGGTCAACGTTTCAATATATGGTTCAGCAATTGTTGGTCGTTTACTAGGAATTGACCTATTTAAGCTCAAATACTTTGTTCTATGTTTAAACCTTGAGACACAATTTGACGCGTTTCAGTTCACCACTGTCACGCCCTGGCTCAAGGACGGACAAAGGAAGGAGACCACACATGATTCATCCAATTGAAGTGCATTTATTTAAAGAAACTAAATTAACTATGAAGTCAGTTAATCAGTAATGTGTGTAATGTGTGGGTGTGTGAACATACATCAGTATATAAAGAAAGAACAAACAAACCAAGGTCCAGTAGAGCCAAGCAACCCAAGAGGAGAGAGAGACTGACTGCTCAGGCACCCATACTTGTAGCTGAGCAGTCAACCTAAATCAGGTGTCAGCAATCTCTCCTGATTTGGGGAGTGGCTAACCAGGGACCTGAGTCTAAGGCCTAGGGGCCGCCACACCTCCCCCCTTAAGAATGAGGTAGCACCTCAGATCCTGAAACAAAACAAGAACATTAGACAAAACATTTTCTTCCAATTCATAAATCCGAGTAACACGTTTCAGAGCACATAAAAACTGCATTATAAGCCTATCAAAAGTGATACTAGGAAAGAAGGTACTATGAAAAAAAGTACATGAGGTGACTACCGAAATTTGCACAAAACCCGCAATCATTACGGCCTAACCCCAGGAAAAGCAACTACTGCTGCTTAGTGGACGAAACAGGGAATGCCTGTATGGCCAAAACTTCAAGAAGAATGGTACGAAGCTCCCCTTGCCTGCCCCATCTTACCCAAAGAGGTTACTGTAGCTCTCTTTCACATACTTCTGTGTGTTACAATTGTTGCACTCTGACCTAATCTAGCCCAATGGACATTGCCACATGTTTTGCACTTCCAATCATTTACACTGAAAAGACCCCTGCTCTTCCCATACAGAGTTTTCCAACTATCTGTTCCTCCAGCTTTCATCATCTGTGCCCTCATGGTTTTCTTCCTGCCACATCTGTAACAAGTGCTTCTTCTAGAAAAGTTCATCATTCCACACTTATCCGGACAAAACCAGTCCTCGCCTCTAACTTGAAAACTCTTTCCTGCAATGTTTATTTTGTTACCCCTGAATGGCTTTGCATGATCTGGCCAAACACGACCACCTGCCAGGTCATTTCCCAAAATGATGTCCACTCCAGTCACGGGCAACTCTGGACGAACACCAACCTCCACTTCTCTCTGGACCAAATCAAAGGACAGAAACAGTTTATGCTCAGGCACAGAAATGGTTTGCAGACCAATCCCTCTAACTGGAACACAGCGCCCTATGTCTGAATCTGGAGAAAAAAGGCAAGATGGCCTCCCTCACAAAAGTATTCAAAGCGCCTGAGTCCCTCAAAATCCTGACTTTAACTTTCTTGTCACTCCCAACTAGAGTTACAAAACCGTCAGACATAAACGAAGCATAACCCGACTCAACCTCTGAGATATCAATTGCCTTATCCTGCATTTGCAATGGAGCCAAGACTTCTGTTTCACCAACTCTGGGGTTATGAATAGTTGTAGCCATCCCAATTGACTTCACATGAACATTTTTGCTTTTCCCCTCTAGCAAAGGACATTCTTTTTTCCAATGACCCTGTTGATGGCAATAATGACACATTTGCATTGCTCACCAAAGATGCGCCTGTGCGTCAACACATACTCATCAGCCAGTACTGCTGCCTCCCTAGGACATGTGACTTTATGTTCATTAATATAGGTTGCAATGTTCTCAGGGACAGACTGTTTCAACTGCTCCAGAATGATTAAATCACATAACTGATCCAATGTTTTTACACCAGAAGAAGAGTACCAGCGCTTGAAATGCAAGATCAAATCCCGTGCAAATTCCACATGTGTTTTGTTACCAGTCTTTTGCCAGTCTCTGAAACGTTGGCGGTACGCTTCAGGTACCAACTCATAAGCTTTCAAAACAGACGATTTCACCGTATCATAATCTTTACAGGCGTCAGAAGATAAAGCGGAGTAGGCTTCTTGTGCTTTACCTGTAAACACACACTGCAACATTAAAGTTCTGTCCTCATCAGGCCAGCCCCTTGATTCAGCAACACGCTCAAACAAACAAAAAAAAGTGTCTATTGTGGTGACTCTTGTGAACCATAATTCACTTTTGGGTCACAGTTCCTACACGGACCTTGTTTATTTTAACACCGGAGATTTAGGTTGCCAAGCTAGAGCTAGCAAGGCACTCTAACTTGACTCTCCTCACTGAGTACATGTCTGATATCACTATTGCTTAATGGAAAATAAAGAGTGGAAATCCTACTAAAATACTCCGCCTCCGACTCCTTCTTACCGGCACTACACTGGTGACACTGCATTTTTCGAGATAGTTTCTTTGAACATGGCTGAACGAGATGTTTTCGTTAAGCTGCCGGAGTTTTGGGAGCATGCTGCGGAGGCATGGTTTGCACACGTGGAGGCGCTTACAGCCTGGTCGCTGCGTGAGTTCCTGGGGATGGTGACTTTCTACCACCGTTTCATCCCCCGGGCCGCCCACATCATGCGGCCATTGTATGAGGCTCTGAAAGGCAAGACCCCCGTTCAGGCGATCGACTGGACAGCAGAGGCGGAAGTCGCTTTCACTAAAGTTAAAACCGCGCTGGCTCAAGCGGCTTTGCTGGCACAAGCGGCTTTGCTGGCACACCCTTCATCCACGGCTCCCATCTCCATCACTACGGATGCTTCGGACTACGCAGCCGGCGCGGTGCACGAACAGTGGCTGGACGGAGCTTGGCAACCGCTCGCCTTTTTCAGCAGGCAGCTGACGCCGAGGGAACGCAAGTACAGCGCTTTTGACCGGGAGCTCCTGGGTCTTTATTTGGCTGTGCGGCACTTCCGTTTTCTGTTGGAAGGCCGTGAGTTCACGGCGTTTGTAGACCACAAACCGCTCACCTTCGCCATGTCAAAGGTGGCGGAGCCTTGGTCGGCACGTCAGCAGCGGCAGCTCTCCTATATTTTGGAGACATTAAACACGTGGCTGGCAAGTCGAACTTGGTTGCCGATTCCCTCTCCAGGGTCATCATCGGAGCCGTCCAGCTGGGCCTGGATTATGCTTGTATGGCGGCAGACCAGGTCACCGACTCCGGCGTCCAGAGTCTGAAGACGGAGAGCGCTGGGCTGCGCCTGGAGGACGTGGTGTTCGGCGACACGGGCATCACCCTTCTGTGCGACGTCTCTACGGGCCTGTCACGACCCGTCGTCCCCGCCAACTGGAGGCGTCCTGTTTTCAAAGCGGTGCACGGCTTGTCTCACCCTGGCGTTAAACCTTCGGTGCGCTTGGTGGCCGCGAAGTTTGTCTGGCGTGGGCTGAAAAAGGATGTAAGAGCTGTCCGGGGGGTGCGTGGCTTGCCAACGCGCTAAGGTGCACCGCCACACGAAGGCCCCTTTGGAGCGGTTCCTAGTGCCAGAGAGGAGATTTGATCATGTTAACATCGACCTGGTAGGTCCGTTGCTCTCCTCTCAGGGCTTTTCCTACCTCCTCACCATGGTGGATAAGACGACCCGTTGGCCGGAGGCGGTTCCTCTTGTGTCGACTTCAGCCGCTGACGTGGCTAGGGCTTTTATTGCGACGTGGGTGTGTCGTTTTGGCATCCCGTCAGACATTTCCTCGGACAGGGGCTCACAGTTCACTTCAGGGCTCTGGGGCTCGGTTGCAGACAGTTTGGGGGTCAAACTGCACAGGACTACCGCTTACCACCCCCAGGCTAACGGCCTCTGCGAGCGCTTCCATCACTCTATGAAGGCGGCGCTCAAGGCCGGCCTTACGGACGGTAACTGGGTCGACAAGCTGCCCTGGGTGATGTTGGGCCTGAGGACCGCACCTAAGGAGGATCTGCAGTGCTCCACGGCGGAGATGGTTTACGGTCAACCCCTGAGAGTCCCAGGGGAATTCCTACCCAAGGCAGCAGTTCCTTGGTCTCCTACGGCTCAACGGGTTTTCCTGCAAGATGCGGCGGAGGCTTTCGTTCCGGTTCCGACTTCTCAGCACGGCGCGCCAGGGTCTCAGGTGCCAGCAGAGCTACGCTCGGCTGGGCACGTTTTCATCCGCCACGACGCGCACAGGGGCCCTCTACAGCCCCCTTACGATGGGCCTTTCCGGGTTTTGGAGCAGGGGGACAAGCACCTGGTGGTCGACATGGGTGGCAAGGCGGAGACCGTCTCGGTGGACCGGGTGAAGGCTGCTCATTTGGACTTGGAGCAGCCGGTGGTGTTGGCCCGTCCGCCACGACGGGGTCGACCCCCGTCTTCGATTCCCGCTACAGGTTCGAGTCCTGTGGTCCCGGTTCCCACTTTGCCGGGAACCGCACGTTCAGGAGTTGTTTTGCTTGCCTCCATACTCAGGAGTGGAGGGGGTCGGCGTGTTGTTCCTCCCCGCCGCACGGACTTTGTTTATCTGTGAATTCTGGGGGGCTTGTGTGGTGACTCTAGTTAACCATAATTCACTTTTGGGTCACAGTTCCTACATGGACCTTGTTTAGTGTAACACCGGAGATTTAGGTTGCCAAGCTAGAGCTAGCAAGGCACTCTAACTTGACTCTCATCACTGAGTACATGTCTGATATCACTATTGCTTAATGGAAAATAAAGAGTGGAAATCCTTCTTAAATACTCCGCCTCCGACTCCTTCTTACCAGCACTACACTATATAATTTTCATTAAACTTTGGCAACAACAGTAAATTACCTGCAACATCAAAGCGTGAACTTACAAGTTCCTCATTCAATGCTGATGCAGACATTTTACCTGCCCTAATCAAAGCCAATTTTTGTAGTTCCAAATCCAGTTTCATTAGTTCCTTTTTGTATTTGATTTGTTCCACCTCTTTTTCAAAAATCAACAATTCTTTCTGTTGTTCAAATGTTAAGCCAGACGCAGAATTAGTGACACTGCTCTTACCGCCCCTGTCCATCAGTACCGCACAGTCTAGCAAGTGAGCCTTTATAACACTTTTCAGGGTTTCCTTTGTTTGTTTGGAATCAAAATCAACAGTTATTTCTGCAAGGAAATTACAATAAAACGAATGTTTAATCTTCACATCTTGTATTCATGTCTATAATTTTGAGCACCAAATTATTGAAAAGTATAGAAAAATACTGATACCGATATCGATAAAATCCTAACGATACCCATCCCTAATCACTAATGTTGAAGCTGTTTAAGGTGTATCCAATTCCAGTTAATTAATTAACTTTGATTGACCTAATTTATAACAATATATTCACATTTATTAGATGGTTTATACCTTTTAATAATACATCTGAACATGTCAAGCAACTACCAGCCACAGTAATCAAGGGGCGTGTCACCAGCTTTATCATCCTTAATTTGTCAAATAAATAGTATTTGTTAGTATTTTTAGTAGTATAAATTGTTTTTCAGGCAAGACATCAATCAATGTACTATATTAATTCCAAGGGGAAATAAGGTTCGTAACAGTTGCACCATATTACAATAAAAATGTTATCACAAGTTGAAGCAAAAATGCCCAATAAAAGTCCTAGAAGGGTGAGGTGAAGACATGATGAAGGCGCAGGCTCATGGTGAAGACAAAGTGAAGCTCTCGGAGCAATCCTTGTCATTCAAAAGAGACTGAAAGCCAACAAAGGAAATGTTGGACATGTTGTTAATGGAATCGTTGTTGAACGAAACATTGCCCTAAAAGACCGGAAGCAATGGATGGAAAAGTTGTGTATGATGTCAAATATATCCAGGTGCAGCCATGTTTCCATGAAGCACATTTGACTACACCCCAGATTCCGTCTGACTCCTGTTTAACGACGTAGCTTGTCCATTCTATCAGTCATTGATCCCTTGTGCCCATGATGAGTGGGGGGAGATACGGCTTATATCTCCTTTTTGCCATAAATCTGGATCCTGCTCTCCTCCTTCTTCTTTTCGGTTTATCCTGTGTGTCAATACACATTTGGTATATTTTAGTAGTTTTTGTCCTGCCCTGTCCAGCTGTGTCTTACCATGCAATTACTTCAGCATGTATTGAAGTTCTGGTTTTCCTGTTTGTCAGAACTTTGTTTGTCATTTGTCTGAGAATTCTGCTTTGTTTTCCCTGCCATGTCTAGAGTTAAACGTTAAATAAGGGTATTCCCAAATATCAAAGGAGACAATGACATAACAAACACCTTCAGGGGTTACCAACCACACGATCTCTCCTCACAGAAACATATCAACAAATATACAGATTGACAGGAAAACACTAGAAAGCATTATTTATTGACCAAATATAAAATGTGTTGGACTGTATTCAGAATTGCACCCTATGTAAACCTGTTGAAAACCCCAATCGATTCAACCGGGGAGAAATTCATCCATCCAAGTCCTCTACGACCACCAGATAATTTAACAAAGGCCCCAGGGATCAATAAAAGACGGTAATATAATATTTTTTTTAACCAACTCTGCAGATATAAATGAACAAAAGAGACTCCATCATTTAAATGTATGATGGGCATAGGTTTAATTTAAAATGATCTCCAAACGGGTTACAAGAGACATGCAATCCACACCTTTTTAGTTACCCTCAATAATCATCGACAGCATCTACAATCAATTCAGTTCACATCTCTTCAAATCGGATTTCTACCAGACATAATAGTGTCAGACTGGGGTAAGGACAGGCTGGTGCAATGAAAGAAAGGGTTGGCTTTCCTTGAAGACCTATCTTTACTACCACTGCATCCCTGTTTTACAGCAGCAGTAAGAAATAAGTTATGTGTCCACAAGCAATCTGAGGGCTTGTGTCTGTCTGCATGAATAGGAACAGTCACTGGGGAGAAACCAGCCTCAGTCATGAAGACAATCAATCAACTGACCCACAGGTCTGTAACTAGATCCCTGTGTGTGTGTGTGTGTGTGTGTGTGTGTGTGTGTGTGTGTGTGTGTGTGTGTGTGTGTGTGTGTGTGTGTGTGTGAGTGTGAGTGTGAGTGTGGGTGTGGGTGTGGGTGTGTGTGTGTGTGTGTGTGTGTGTGTGTGTGTGTGTGTGTCTGTCTGTCTGTCTGTCTGTGTATCCACCATGTTTTTTCCAGACACATCAGCTATATCTTTTTATACTCTTTAAAACCGTGGATGACGCTTACATGAATGTGTTCTATTTCATCCTTACTGACCGCCAGAGGCAGTGCTTAGCACTGGATATCTTCTGTCTCGCGCATGCGCAGGTCGAATATTTATGTCAACAAAGTCACGTGTGACCTCATATGACCCCGGAAGGCATAAGTTCCGGCGTTGTCAACGAGTTCAGTCCTTTTTCATCTTCTCGCTGCACAGGTTACTACTTTATGAGTAGAAGCCAAACTAGCCTATTAAAATATTGATTATTCAAGCTCATCGCTACCTGTAGCCTTGTGATCGTCTCGATCGGAGCTGCGGACTACAACGCTCGCCCTCCAAAGGCTGTGACGAGCTGTCCCCCTCCCAAGGGAGGGGACCGCGGTGTTCACCGCTCGGACTTCCAGGAGCTCCGGACCGGTAAAGAGCGGACGCTCCTGCATGTCAGTCGGTGAGATCGCTGCCATTCTTTCTGATTGTGAGCTAATTTGTGCTATCTATACTCAAGCTTATAGATAATTGCTCCATCCCCAAGTTAGCTGAGTGCTCTCGCTCAAAGCTAACTTGTTACTGCACTAGTGAAGAGAGTGTCCCCGCTCCCCTCTCACTGCACACAATTGGTTCATGGAACTGTTCCTTCTTGAACAATTCAAAGATATCCTTCCAGAACGCGGACCTGAATGAGCATACATATGTATCACTTCATTTCAGACTCCAGCTTACAGCTTCCTGTCTACGACCTGCCTAAGACCAGTAGAGAGGAATGTTAAGCCCTCCCACTATTTTCCAAGAGGGCGTTGCCAGATTTTCAATTTCAGGTTTTAACCAGGAGATGGCGCTTCATTCACAAATACAGAAAGACAAGTTTCATGGACTTTCAGTTGTGTTTTGAAGAGCATTTGAACACATCAATATTTTAGATCAACTAAAGTATATCTAATCTTGTAATTCAATAATATATAGTCTTTATATATTAAATAATCATAATAATAATGTAAATGTTTACATTACACTTCTTTATTTGTTATGCTCATACTTTTACCTTTACAATCGTTTGCTTTAATATGCAGTATATTTTTTGTATATTTTTGTGTTTGCTTCCTCCTGCTCCCTTTCGGACACATACTGTATGATTTATTATTATTATTAATATGAAGATATTATTAAGATAAGATGTTACTTTATTGATTGAACATTTTAGTTTAGAATGTGCTGTCCCACGGTAATTCAGAAGGCTCACAGGTCACATTCCGACCATTATTTAACCATGCTTTCACACTGTCTACAGTTTGATTTGTATAGAGGGAGCTCTGTGGCCAGTTTTCGAATTACCCATTTGCTTTCGGGGGAGCCCTATTATTCAGTGCACATCCTGTTACTAAATATATCACACGCACGTTCTGTTGACTGGCGCAGCAGCAGTTGAGTAAAGTTGGAACGATATTGGCAGATTCAGATTTCACGGATCAATAACTCATGAACAAAACGTTATTCAGACACAAATGACGTCTCCTAAGTACCGTGGTAAGGTTGACAATGAACTACATTTTTATCAAAAAAAGCCAATACGTGCTGTCCTCCAAACTGGAAACATTACATTGGTCTCTATCGGCAGCCGGAGAAGAAATGAGTGGTCAGGGACCATCTGCAAAGTGCAACTCCGAAAAAAGAGAATACAATAGTATACAATCACTATTATACAGCTTATTACTGCCAAACTCACTACACACATAAATAGTCTCCTGGTGGTCAGACTACAGCAGAGAGTTTGGAAGAATGTGCTTTTGAATAATTTTGGTGAATATTTCTAATGTAAAATCTTCAATAAATATGGCATCATCTTCAATAACGTTACTATTATACAGTATATTTATACCAAACTCACTAAACACATCAATAGTCTCCTGGTGGTCAGACTACAGCAGACAGTTTGGAAGAATATCATTTTGAATAATTTTGGTGAATATTTATAATGTAAAATCATGGCATCATTTTCAATAACCGTCTATACCTCCTGGATCATGGGTGTAATCCTAGACGGCACACAAGAGCTGATGGCCAGGCAAGAGCTAAAAAAGATGAGTGAAACTGATTATTCAAAGTATTTGCATCCCTTTAGGCTTGAGAAAGGAGACTGAACTGTGTCTACAGGCAACTTCCAGCGTTATTATAATCATGCAGTTTTTGGAGACATTTGTGTTGTTTTTAACCAATACATTTAGAATATAAGCTTCCCTTTTTTTCTTGTTCCTGTTGAGAAAAATAAAAAATGAATACTGTGTCAATGAAATTATTGTTTTGCACCTGTATATTATAGAAAAATAACACTTATGTTTACATATTCCCTAGGTCTTTCAGGTCACATTTGATCTATATGATGGAGCCATTGGATTTGTCAATATAAGAAATCAAAACCAAACCATATTCTTCCAAACTCTCTGCTGTAGTCTG
Organism: Notothenia rossii; assembly: GCF_949606895.1. Lineage (NCBI taxonomy): Eukaryota > Metazoa > Chordata > Actinopteri > Perciformes > Nototheniidae > Notothenia > Notothenia rossii. Next base: position 38,609,286 of record NC_136902.1, read on the forward strand.
ACCACCAGAAGACTATTGATGTGTGTAGTGAGTTAGGTAGAAATATACTGTATAATAGTAACGTTATTGAAGATGATGCCACGTTTATTGAAGATTTTACATTATAAATCTTCCCCAAAATTATTCAAAAGCACATTCTTTCAAACTCTCTGCTGTAGTCTGACCAACAGGAGACTATTGATGCGTGTAGTGAGTTTGGTAGAAATATACAGTATAATAGTGAAGTGATTGAATATTATTGTATTCTCTTTTTTCGGTGTTGCACTTTGCAGACGGTCCCTGAGCACTCGTTTCTTCTCCGGCTGCGGAAAAAGACCAATTTAATGTGTCCAGCTCGGAGGACGGCGCATATTGCCTTTTTTTGATCAACATGTGATTGTAGTTGTCAACCTTACCACGGTACTTAGGAGACGTCATTTGTGTCTGAATAACGGTTCAGTTATTGATCCGTGAAATCCGAGTCTGCCAATATCGTTCTAACTTTACTCAACTCGCAGCAGCGCGGATTCGATCAATTGCTATAAAATCACTTTGCTACTACTACAGACAGTGTCACTACGCCGGCGGCTGTGGCCGTTGTTGAAGCCTCTTCAGGCTCTGTATCGGCAGGCCTCTCCCTTGGTGTGGAGCTGTCAAGCTCAACCCTAACGCCGCTTACAGTCGGCCAACTAAAAGTTGTTTTCCGTTCACGTTGTCATTTTTAGACTCCTTCGCTTCTTTGCTTGTGAATCCAAAAGCTGTGACGCTTGGCTGTTTTCGTTTTGCCATATTTTTTATTACAAAGCCAGAGTTAAATAAATATCAATATGAACATTTCAAATACCGCGCCGGCATCACCGCCGTAACCATAGCAATGTAAGTAAGAATGCAGCGCCGCCACGTACAGATGGCAACACCCAGACATATTCACAAATATAAAACAAATATTCAGAAACTGTAATGAACAATAACTATTATTTATTTCAAGAACTTTTATTTACAGAAACTCAACATTTCTAATCTGTGTGACACAAATATGCACGATTGTTTTGGGCTCCCCCTATTTATCTCAAAGTCAGCCTTCGGGGGAGCTCCCTCCCTCTTCGGGGGAGCTAAGCTCCCCCTGGCTCCCTCCCATTTCGAACAGTGTCTGTGGCTGAATGGCCAGCGATTAGGTGCGGCGCATTTATCATAGGTGATCAGAGCTAACTGCCTGCCGTCAGATTTCATTTAAAAAACAGATCTGATTTTAAGACTATTTCTGCGCTCATAAAGAATGATAAGAATCATGCGTATTGAACTGGTTTAATTAATTAGTGAGTTTTTTTAACACTAGAACCGCCAATCGGGTCAATTTGTGTGATGTGTGTGCAATATAACTTTTTTTCAATAAAATATTAAAGTCTCCCAGTCCGTGACTTTTCCTGAAAGTGTGTTATGTAGCACCCTATGTTGTTAAAAATGGCATTCTAATAGCGGGATTTGACGGGTTTAGGTAGGCCTATACAAAAACCTCTGGCGGTTCTAGTGTTAAGGTAATTAGGTACAGTAGAAGCCCTTTTTTATCAGTAACGAATTTAGCAGTTGAACATAAAAGTCAACTAACTGAGGGTCACTTGCAATGACAGTGTTGTGTCTAACTGTAAGCTTGTCACTCAGAGTAACCTACAGTTAATTTAGCTGCTGGAGAAGAAAGATCAGACGGGGAGGGGGGAGAGAGCTGTGGTTGATGGGCCATTAGTTGTGTAAATACACAGCTGAGAGCTGCCGTTTCATTCAGACTGTTTAAAAAAACGTAACAACGGACTATTTTTCTCAGCGGATGCATGTCAATTTAAATTAATACATACAACTATTTTTTAAATCAATACATACAACTATTTTTTAAATCAATAAAAACATTTTCTAAATACATAAAAGCATTTAAATTAATATTGGGAGTCATGTCGTTACTTTGTTGAGAATGTGGCCATGTAATAAGCGGGATAATTTGCAGCGACTTGTTCCTTATGGGGAAAATAACACCCGTCACGTGTGTGGAGAGGTGTGTGTGGTTAAAACACTTTCATGAAGTGAAGGAGGTTTTCCTTCTATAAAACAGCTGTGGGCAGCAGTGAGTGTCACGGACATGAATTCATAGATCAAGGCAGACTGGTGCACACACTCTCCTGTCCTGCCAGGCGACACGCCCGTTCTAAGCCGTGTCCCTCACTCCTGAAGTATTATTTGAATTATTTGAAGGATTAAAGTAAAGTGTTATGGCAGGAAAGTTCAATCTGGTATATTCATTTTAATGTCACCTCATATATTCATGTGTGTTAAATTTGAAGGGACAAAGTACATTTTTCCTCTTTTAAATATAGCGCAATAGTCTTTTCTTCCACTTTTATGTGTAATCAAAAGGGTGGTTTTTTGGCTATCTGTGGTCAGGCATAATACAAATGACCTTTGACATCTGCTTTGCAGTTCCCAGAATATCAGGAGAGTGTTAGGGTCTCTCTGTTAATCATCCACGGTTTTTGTAATTAACAGGGGAAGCCAAAGGGGGTTTTCCTCAAAGATAATACAGTTAAATTCTTTCTTGTAGTTAATGATGCACATCCTGCAGGCCTTGAGACTTGGGTCACCCAGCAGTAAACAAGATAAAGGTCCTTTTGAGCTTATCAATAAAATGTATTCATTCCTAGTAAGTTGACTTCAAGGTGAAAGGAAGTTCACAGAAGCCATTAAAGTCCTTATCTTGCGTAATTTACTGTAGCTGAAAGATCATAGAACTGTTTCAAAATGCATTAACTTGTTGGGTCTTATTCCAGTAACACGTGATATAGATCGAATATCGTTTCCTATTTGCTGTAAATCACTTGTTAATATCGGGAAAATGGGTCAAATTCAGAGGTATCCAGAAAAGTCTGGATTCAAACTTGCCGCTGCTTGGTGCTGTGTCGTGACGTCACGTGTGGTTCCGCGAATCCTGGTGAGTTCAGCCCGTCCCAGCATCACACAGTGTAGCATTGCTGGTATAGCCGCATGTCAACTTTGTGTATCAGTGTTTATCTCCGAGTTTGTCTTGTTTTTTCCGGATCATGGTGAAGAGGTGTGTCGTTGGCGGGTGTAGCAACACCAATCGGGATGGTTTTACCGTTCATTTGTTCCCGAAAGAGAAGGTTTTACGGGAGAAATGGGAGCGATTTGTGCGATCCGGACGGCAGCAGGGAGCCAGACAGCGGCAGCCGGGAACCACACGTGACGTCACGAAATGGCCTGCTTCCAGAAGCAAAGTTTTTTTATTGGACCTAATATTTTTCCTTTTTTTACATATTATTCAGTATGAAATAAAGAAACATACATTGACTATCTGTTGCATACACCCCCCAGAAATCAACTGCCAAAAAAAGTTTTTAATGTAAGATAAGGACTTTAAGCGACAAGAACAATTAACTTCTGTTAAAGATAAGATGTGTGTTGAAGATGTTTAGGGGGAATGAGTATGTGTCCTGTCAAAGAGTCCTCTCTCATGACTCCAAATCATTGATTGGGGGATCTGCCTAAGGGCAGAGGGACAGAAACACACACACACACACACACACACACACACACACACACACACACACACACACACACACACACACACACACACACACACACACACACACACACACACACACACACACACACACACACACACACACACACACACACACACACACACACACACACACACACACACACACACACACACACACACGCGCGCACAGAAGAAACAGATGTAATCAACAACTGCAGACCTACTACCTGGGGTCCCGCCCAGAAGTGAAACCGACCAATGGAACACTGCCAACTCACTGGCTTGCTCGCTCAGAAGTGAACTCGCCAATAACAAAGAGCTAGGGAAGAGCAAGCGATAAAACTCCTCCCCACCTGTGTATAAATGTTGTGATCATTTTGAAGATCGGCGCTCTTGTTTTTGACTTGCCGTTCCTGAGACGTGTCTCACACGGTGGTAGAACCTGAGCCCGGAGTAGGCTACTCTGCAGAGTGCTTCGTGATCAGGTGATTAGGTGATTGGGTGATGTATTGTATGTTTTTACCATTAAAGCAGATTATTGTTTAACCCTTATCCTGGTGCTTTGACTTTTCCTTCTTTTAAAACAAACTCATAGAGGAACGCGCGAAGCAGAGATTCTGCCTCAACACTCCTCACACCCCAAGCTGCATCCCCAAAAAGTGTATTATGTTGTTACATCTCAGATGTTATGTTTCAGTTGTCCTCTGTCTATGTTCAGTGATGCAAACTTGTCACCTTTCGGCGAAATTCGCCGTTTTGAATCCAAAATAGGTCGTTTGTGTGATTCATAAAGATCTGCAATAAAAATATTTTTGGGGTCTGGGACCCGGAGTAATCTGCGGCCGTTAGCTGTTATGTGCCATCATGACACGCATGGTGTTCTTTTTTTATATATTATAATGAACTGCGAGCTGTGTGCTCGAGTCTTCCTGCCTGTCGGCTCTGCTCATGGATGTATAATAAGGCTCTGCTGCTCCGAGATGATGGTCTAGCTTCAGCAGCTACATTACCTACGGGTGCGTTCGTTAATATTAACTGTGCGTCCGGAGTCACTGTGGCACAGACTGGACCGCTGGTGAACAGCTGTTAGAACGGGCCGTTCAGGTGTTCAGAGCAGAGCTCCCTGTCGGAGCGGCAGAGCGTGATGTGAACTGAAAAGTTTTTCTGTGGCAATATTATTTAAGGAATCGTTGAGCTAGCTAGCTAGCATACAATGTCACTATCTGCTAACGTTAGCTTTAGCCTTCTATTTCTAATAGTTTTTTCCATAGGCTATACACAGAGGTGGTCTAAGTATATTGTACTTGAGTAAAAGTAGAAGTACTCAGATCTTCCACTAGAATAAAAGTAGAAGTACTCAGATCTTGTACTAGAGTAAAAGTAGAAGTACTCAGATATTGTACTTGAGTAAAAGTAGAAGTACTCAGGTCTTGTACTAGAGTAAAAGTAGAAGTACTCAGATATTGTACGAGAGTAAAAGTAGAAGTACTCAGATATTGTACTTGAGTAAAAGTAGAAGTACTCAGGTCTTGTACTAGAGTAAAATTAGAAGCACACAGATCTTGTACTAGAGTAAAAGTAGAAGTACTCAGATATTGTACTTGAGTAAAAGTAGAAGTACTCAGGTCTTGTACTTGAGTAAAAGTAGAAGCACTCAGGTCTTGTACTTAAGTAAAAGTAGAAGTACTCAGGTATTGTACTTGAGTAAAAGTAGAAGTACTCAGGTCTTGTACTTGAGTAAAAGTAGAAGCGCTCAGGTCTTGTACTTGAGTAAAAGTAGAAGTACTCAGGTCTTGTACTTGAGTAAAAGTAGAAGTACTCAGATCTTGTACTTGAGTAAAAGTAGAAGTACTCAGGTCTTGTACTTGAGTAAAAGTAGAAGTACTCAGGTCTTGTACTTGAGTAAAAGTAGAAGCGCTCAGGTCTTGTACTTGAGTAAAAGTAGAAGCACTCAGGTCTTGTACTTAAGTAAAAGTAGAAGTACTCAGGTCTTGTACTTGAGTAAAAGTAGAAGTACTCAGGTCTTGTACTTGAGTAAAAGTAGAAATACTCAGATCTTGTACTTGAGTAAAAGTAGAAGTACTCAGGTCTTGTACTAGAGTAAAAGTAGAAGTACCAGAGTGTAGGAATACTCTGTTACAGTAAAAGTCCTGCATTCAAAATGTTCCTCAAGTAAAAGTAGAAAAGTATTCTCATCAAAATATAGTTAAAGTAGCGACAGTAAAAGTAGTCATTGTGCAGATTGGTCCATTTCAGAATAATATATATGATATGTTTTATAATGATTGATCATGAAAGTGTTCTCAAAGCTGGTAAAGGTGCAGCTAGTTTGAATGACTTTGTATACTAAAGGGTAGCTTGTGGATTTACCCCAGGTGGAACTAAAGTCTGATTTAACACTTGATTATATTTCACATCATTCATCCACATCTGTAAAGTAACTAAAGGTATTAAATACATGTAGGGGAGTAGAAGTACACCATGTACCTCTGAACTGTAGTGGAGTAGAAGAACAAAGTAGCAACACATTGAAATACTTAAATAAAGTACAAGTATCTCAAAATTGTGCCCAAGTATAGTACTTGTTGAGTTTATGAACTTAGTTACTTTACACCATGTGGCTATAAAGATAGAAAGACTTAAGCCTTGCACAGAGGCATGAAAATACATTTTCAAAATGCTCAACAGTGCTGCCAAAATTATAAACTGACTGCTACACAATTTAAAATAAATGCTTTTATATATTTCTATTAGATGTGACTCTTTGGCGTTTCTGTTATTATTAACACTGCTGCTTTAGTTGTTCTGCTGAAATCCTCTGTTATTCCTCATTTTAAAGCCGATATTCCGTGGGGTGGGGGAGCCGGGGGCTCGGATCCTTGTCACCTTTTTCATACCTGATGAGTTTGCATCCCTGTATGTTAAAAAGCCTCAGTCACCTTAATTCATGTAATAAAAACATCTCAGGTCAGTAACACTCAAAGCTAAATGTGCAATACCATGTTCAGCTATGTTACTATTTATAATGTTATTGTTGTTACATCAGAAGATGTACATATTGGAATGATTTCTTAACTTACAGTAGGCTATTTTTTACAATGTGTGTTGGAAGGATTTATAAAATTACTATGAATATTGTCATTGTTGAAGGCTTTTAGAGAAGGGTGAACTATAAGCCTGAATTACATAACATTTTATACCTAAAAACATAAAATCCACAATAAATAAATCACAATTATTCTAGTTATTTTTACCTCCCGTATTGCTTTCAACCCACCAGCTTTTATGGTGTTGTTACGTCACTAACTGTAAGCTTGTCACATACAGTCTATGGTCACTCAGAGTAACCTACAGTTAATTTAGCTGCTGGAGAAGAAAGATCAGGTGGGGAGGGGGGGAGAGAGCTGTGGTTGATGGGCCATTAGTTGTGTAAATACACAGCTGAGAGCTGCCGTTTCATTCAGACTGTTTAAAAAACGGTAACAACGGACTATTTTTCTTAGCGGATGCATGTCAATTTAAATCAATACAACATTTTTTTAAATCAATAAAAACATTTTCTAAATCCATAAAAGCATTTAAATTAATATTGGGAGTCATGTCGTTACTTTGTTGAGAATGTGGCCATGTAATAAGCGGGATAGTTTGCAGCGACTTGTTCCTTATGGGGAAAATAACACCCGTCATGCAGATGAGGATCCCTCCGCTACACTTTGGGATCCTGATCGACCGACGAAGCTCCATTAAAATATACATATTTTTGGTGAATTACTGAGTTTAGGCACGTTAATAACGTTTTAATGAAGTTGAATACAGTATATTCATATGTGTCAGTGATTTCATGTCAATTCGGCGAACAGAAACATAAATGATCGTGGTGAAGATGATGATTAAATTAGGATTAAAAATCGAGAGCCGGGCTGCATTTCCTCCCGTTAGTTTTTTTCGACTAAACAACATTATTTTGTTAAATAACAACATGGTGATGTTTTGTAAATGATTACATGTCTCTTATTTAGCACAGAGTATGATATCCGTGACATATGGATCTTAACAAAGTTCCGCTGTACATCCAGCGTACTGTATCTGACTTTATTTCACATGAGCTCCAGTGTGGAACCCCACTGCACCCCCTGGTGGATCAATGATCCATTGCAGCTGGCTTCATTATAATTACATTTATCTATCACGGGGGCGGTCTCAAGTCAAGCTGGAGGTTTTCCCTTGAGCGAGGGCAGATCACATACCAATCACGGCCCTCGCGTTTCAAACTGTCTGAAATGAATTGCTACATCTGTACATTATTTGAGATATATTTCGTACTCAGACTTCACTTTAAGGACATTTCGGCCAAGGGTGTGTGTTCACTCCAGGAGGCAGCGGGACGTGTAACTCAGAGACGAGCAGCACCAGCACTCAAAGAGCTTCTACGCACCGCCTACTCTGTGTTTACCTGCATTGAACAGCTATAAAGAGTGACCACAGGCTGTTACGTCTTAACCACACACACCTCTACACACACACACACACACACACCTCTACACTAGGGGTTTCACCAACTAATCGACTAGTCGACTAGTCGACTACCTTTACCACTAGTCGGCGCTCTAGGCCCTAGTCGACTAGTCGTGAAAAAAATTGAGGTAAACGAGGTGCTGCAAAATGCTCCAAAACACTTCCGACATTCTTATGTATGGCAGTACTTCAACGAAGATGTAACCAACTCCACAGTGAAGTGTCAGTTGTGTACAGCTGTACTGAAGTACAATACAAATGCATCTGCTATGCGCAACCATCTGAAGATGAGACACCCGCTGCCGACAGCTAGCACTAGCAGTAATGCTAGCACCAGTGAGCAACGGACCGGCGTCAGCGCTTAACAGAGGCAAACGAACAGCAAGAAAACACGGGTCAATAGTGATGCGGATGATGAGCTACGGGATTACTGCCAGCGGACACCGCATATCCCCACAATGGATAATCCACTGGAGTGGTGGGCAGAAAACGTGCACCGCTTCCCCCGCTTTCGAGGAGCTACCTGGCTATTCCAGCCACAAGCACCCCGAGTGAGAGGGTTTTTTCCCTGCCAGGCAACACTGTCACCCGAAAGCGGTCAAGCCTCCTTCCCTCACATGTCGATGCGTTGGTGTTCAAACCAAACCAAAAATATGGAAAGGTGGACGTTATCGTGGAGGACAGCGAATAAAGTGTTGCGCACTGGATTTACGTGGCATTTATGTAAACAAGAGTTTTTTGCTGTCGATTTTGGTGAGTCCAGTTACTGTTTGTTATTTACTCAGCCATGTAACACAAATTAAAATGCAGTGTTTAATGTTACTGTATGAGTTCCAATATAAAATACAGTTGTACACCTCTCTTTGTGTGTCTTTATTATGACGTAACGACTAGTCGACTACTATTTTGAAAAATGTGTCGACTAGTAAATATTGGTAGTTGTGAAACCCCTACTCTACACACATCGAACAGCCCGATTACTCCCTCTTTTATTAGTTTTATGAAGGAGATGTCCGGTCACCATCGCAGGATGGGCGGACTGGGACTAAAAATCCTCCCGGGAATCTCAACCAGCCCAGCCCTCGTAAACTGTCAACGGTGGGGGGGGGGGGGGACGGGACATAGTGGCCCAACCGGCCCACTTCTGTACCGGCCCATTGGGATTCGTCCCGATGGTCAGTCCGCCACTGGCTCTGTGTGTGTGTGTTCTGAGTGTTTGTTTCCCTTACACAGCTGCGGGCAGCAGGTTCTCTGAGAGTCACGGACATTAATTCATAGATCAAAGCAGACTCTCCTGTTTTGCCAATCCGGTGCTTAAACAATTAGCTCTACACCCCTGCCCGAAATGTCCATAAAATTAAGTCTGAGTTGGAAATATATCTCAAATAATGTACTGTCCTTTCCCCATCTAAACATAGCCTAATAGTCTGCAATGAAATGGTTGTCTCCTGTGTGTTCCACTTCCTCCTTGGTGCATCGGTAACTTTCTCAAAAAAATAAAATAAAGTCAGGATAACCGATTAATTTCTCGTGCGCACGAGAAACGAACCCGGTTTCCTGACTTTTTCTTTCTTTCTCTCAAACCGTTATCCCGATTTTTTTTTCTTTTTCTCTCATTTTTTTTCCATGTCCCTTTAGGGGCTCCGTAACTTTAATATAGTATATTTTAATATTGTTTTACTATTGTCTGCTGATCTGTATTATTGTGTTGCATTGTTGGAGAAGCCTGTGACCTAAGATTTTCAACAACACAATTACTCTGCAGCTATGTTAGTTTGACAATAAAGAACCGTGAACCTTGAGGTGCTGGCACACTCTCATTTCAATCGGCCTATCCAGCTGGCATGGTTTGACCCCCCATCAGGAGAGGGTGAGGCAGGCAGAAATTTTGATACAGCGTATTTCTGGTATATTCATTTTAATGTCACGTTATATATTCATGTGTGTTAAATTTGAAGGGACAAAGTAAATTTTTTCTCTTAAATATAGAGAGTTTTTTCATATATTCCTGAAACGATTTCCCATTTTTAGTAAAAATAGATTAGCGCAATAGTCTTTTTCTTCCACTTTTATGTGTAATCAAAAGGGTGTTTTCTTTTGGCTATTTGTGGGTAGGTATAATACAAGTGACCTGTGACTTCTGCCTTGCAGTTCCCAGACATCTGGAGAGGCCTTGAGTCTCTGGCTTCCCCTGTTAATTGCAAAAACCATTATTGATTAACCCAAAGGGAGATTTGCCTCAGACATAATGCAGTTAAAGTCTTGTTAAATTAATGATTCATTTCCTGTAGACCCCAAAAGAGGCCTTGAGAATTGGGTCACACAGTAAACGAGACCATAGTCCTTTGTTCTCATTTTTAAATGTATTCATTCCAGATAGCTGACTTTTAGGTGAGAAGAAGGTCAGGGAAGGCCTTAGGGCATGGGAACAGTTAACTTCTGTTGGTTGACTGATTCTGTGACTGTCATGGGACGATGGCGTTTGGATATTTACAAGTATGGCTTTCATAAAGAAAAAGAGGTGACATTTGTACGATGGGCTGCATAGGGATAATGTGTGTGCGTTCTGTCAAAGAGTCCTCTGTCATGACTCCAAATCATTGATTGGGGGACTGCCTGAGGGCAGAGGGACAGAAACACACACACACACACACACGCACAAGAGATGAAGCAACAAATGGAATCAACAAACTGCTGACTCACTGCCTGGGGTCCCGCCCAGGAGTGAAACCGGCCAATGGAACACTGCCAACTCACTCGCTAGCTCGCTCAGAAGTGAACTCGCCAATAACAAATAGCTAGGGAGGAGCAAGCGATAAAACTCCTCCCCACCTGTGTATAAATGTTGTTTATTTTTGATGTTCGGCGATCTTGTTTTGCCTGGCCGTTCCTGAGATGTGTCTCACGCGGTGGTAGAACCTGAGCCCGGAGTACTCTGCATTTTGAAGCTGCTGTTGCAGAGTGCTTAGTGATTAGGTGATGTATTGTGTCTTTTACCATTAAAACTATTATTGTTTGACCCTTATCCTGGTTGCTTTGAATTCTTCCTCTGTTAATTTGACCCACTCACAAAAGGACGCGCTGGAGCAGAAGGGGGGCCTTCAGAGCCCCCGCCAGAGTTTGCCTTCTGTTCCAACAAGGGGGAAGAGAGGTCAAGACTCTTAAGCCCGGTGCAGGCCCTTAGAACTTATGTCCAGACTACCGCAGGCATATGTCAGTCTGAACAGCTCTTTCTCTGTTGTGGTGGTCCTAGAAAGGGATGTGGGCTCTCAAAGCAGCGCTTGTCCCACTGGATCGTGGACGTCATTGCCCAGGCATACAAGGCGAATGACCGTCCCCTGCCACCCAGAGTAAAGTGCCACACCAAGAGTGTCTCCACGTCATGGACGACCTTGAGGACATATGTGACCTGCTTTATCAAAATCAGTCGCATTGACCCGAAGACACATTTTGAGTTGTATACACTGTTGGAAAGAGGATATTCCTAGCTTTCTAATGAGATCAGGATTGTTTTTGTACTCCAGATTTTAAGCAAAATATGTCACATTATATAATGACTTCCACCAAGTCATCATTTTGAGAAAAAGGCCTTCAAAGTTTGCTCTTCTCTGGAATCCATCGATCCGATTGATCATGAGCGGAGCAAACGATCAAAATACTACGGAGGGAAGATATTTCTGTTTGGATTACTGGTCTGGGGGAAGCTCGCGAGTGTGTATACGTGTGTGTGTTTGTGTAATTTTGTGTGTATTGTGTTTGTTTTCCCGGGGAAATCACGAGAAACACCGGCTGTTGTTATGCCTGCTGTGACATAAAGTTACTCCGTTCTCCGCTTGTAGTTATGCCGTTACAAGCTTCAAAGTTGTATTTATCATCTGAATTTGTTCAACAAGTTTAATATTCTGAAAGCCAAGACTTTGTTTAACTGAAATCAGATGAAAACAAACTGTAACGGACCCTGCCGTGTTATCTATGATTATTATGCGCTTACATTCATCATTTCAGCCGGAGGGAGGGGGGGCGGCGCTGCGGAAGAGCAGATTGCGAGTGAGAGGTGCGAAGTTCGGGGGGGGGTGCTAGTGGAGTACTTCAGGAAAGTCGACGGGGGGGGGGGGCTAGTGGAGTACTTCGTGACCACAGAGCGTGAACGTTGTGATCAGCTGTTTTAGCGCAGTTCTCCAGTGAAGGGGGGGATTCTAGCTCCGCAGCCGGTTGGCGTAGTTTTGGCGCAATTCCGTTGTACAGACCGACGTTAACAGCAGCACTGTCTGTGCACACGGAGACCGACTCTGTCGTCCGGTGATCTAACCGCCTTCTGGAAAAGCTTCACAAGTGCGTCAGTACGCAAATGCGCTTTGTGACACAAGTGACGGTACGCATTTCAGATTGTTGCAGCGCATGCGTACCTGCGTACCAGTTATGTGCACCCCTGCCTATAAGGTAAATACTCAGGCTTCCTCGTGACTCTGTTGATAGAAGTCATACAGTGCTAAGCACTGCCTCTGGCGGTCAGTAAGGATGAAATAGAACAAAAGTTACGTATGGAACTAGGACATAGGACTGAACTCGTTGACAACACCGGAACTTATGCCTTCCGGGGTCATACGAGGTCACACGTGACTTTGTTGACATAAATATTCTACCTGCGCATGCGCGAGACAGAAGATATCCAGTTCTAAGCACTGACTCTGGCGGTCATCAAGGATTCAAAGAACCGTAGTTACATACGTAACTTTCGTTTTATTCAGTTGACAACTTATTTTAATAAGTAGTAAAAAATGAGAAGTAACAATTTTGTCTTTATTTACACATACAAATATTTCTGTGTTCAGTTAACAATAGGTGAAAAGTAACTTAGAAATTCTTATATCTATGGAGTTTCAACTGTATACTTACAAAACTAGACAAGCCTGAATTTGCCCGGATGTGACCATCGTTGATCCAACCCAGCTTATATTCAACCACGCCCAAGACGTAGCTCCACGCAACTGCGTCATGGATGTTTAGAGAGAACAAGCCGTCCCCATCTAAACAACGCTCAAATATTACATCTCCTCTAGCTAGGGTGAAAACTATATGGGGCACTATATTTGATCAATAAAGTGTCAGACAACAAAGACATTGATAACTCACCCTCCCCACGGCCCCCTCACCCTTACTTCATGTCGTCCTGTTTTGGTTTAAAATCAATGTCTGGTTGCTTTGAAAATGTAAAAGGTATCTTGTTGAGTTAAGGGTTGTCGGTGTGATCAGTGGCGGCGCTAGGGAGTGGCTACTTGGGCTCAAGCCCCGGATGTTTTCTGAAAAGCCCCAGATGTTTCACTCAAAAAACAAAAAACAAAATGTTTTTTTATTGAAAATGTCTCGTGAGTAATGTGCAGTACCGGAGTCCACCAGAGAGGCAGCCGCTGCGGGACATTAGCCTGCCTACTGCGTAGCCTTCACTGCCCTGAAGAAGAAGTGATCCTTCCTAGTGCCTGACGAGTTTTAAGCTAATAGTCTATAAAGTTATGGATATTAGAAAGTTATTTTCATCGAAGCAGGCGCCACAAGCTGCAGCAGCAGCAGTATCAGCAGCTGACAACAATGTCATCACGAACAGTGAAGAAATGGATGACGTTTCAGGTTTGTGAATCTAATGGTGATATCTGCACTCAGGCTGACTGAGTAAGAAGTGAAAAAGAGTGATGTAACGTTAATGTTATAGCTAGTAAACATGGAGTAACCACACTAAGTATAACCTTATATGTTAGTATGTATACAGAACATGACAAAAGATTATCCTAAGATGTAACGCTTCATACCTCAGTCTACTTTTAAGACACTAAAATAATGTATTCCAATTTTATTTTGTTTTCGCGCGTGGAATTATACCGGCTCTCGTTTCAGTACACATAACAACGGAACCATAGCAACGGAACTGACAGGCAACCCTCTGAATCAGACTCCGATTGGCTGTGACTGCATCCACTCAGTGTCCGATTCAGAAACGTGACTCTTACACTCTTTACGTCACAAACAAAGATGGTGGATGAGAATAGATCAATAAAACGATAAGCAATGCGCCAGAATCAAGGTGAGACTATCCGCATCCTTTAAAACTCTACGCACATTCGTTTCACCGAAATAAGTAAACTGTATTTGAGTGAGTTAAGGCATTAGTTTGCTTCATTAAAGGTTGTAATGAATACGTGTTCTCCAGTGCCTTTTGTCCGCTTTAAGGTATTATTAAGGTAGGGTTAATGTTGCTCTCAAAGTGCACCAGATTGATGTTTTTAACTTCAATATTTAAAAAAAAATCTCCCCCCCCCCCCCAACAACTCCTGGGCTAAGCCCCGGATCTCCTACAAACCTAAATCCGCCACTGGGTGTGATGTCATATTGAATAAGAGCTACAGTATTATGAGAGCGCTCTCATACTTTAAATTGTATATATTTATATAAATATATTTGTGTGTGTGTCCGCATCTGTAGCCTGTTATTGTCTCATTATAACGCACTGTCAATGAATTAAAAGTAAATATATAAGTCGTCATGAACACATCTGTCCATCAGACAGGAGCCTCATCCCAATACCCCTCGTCGACTCCTCTCTTCCCCTCCTCCGGGACTTGACCCGGAAATCGATCAAGACACGCCATTATGAAGGACGTCCCAATAGCTGAAATGCACACGGAGGAGTCGAGGAGGGGTGAGGGAGGAGGGATGCGGGAGGAGACGAAAGGGAGGATACACAAGAGCAGACTAGGCGGAAGTGTTTTCACTACTCACGTATAAAAGCCCCGCCCCCACCATCACAGCTGGTCGATTTCAACAGAGGAAAACCGACAACTGGAAGATGAGTGGAAAAGCGTCATATAAATGTATAAGTGCTCGCAGCTCTGTGGGAATTATTATGTGCAATTCATTTCTTAAGGTTATAATAACAATTTAAGTTGTGTTTAATGATCTTGAACGTCACTAAAACATAGCTATTAAGAAAGCTATTTCATAAATGGCTAGATCTTGATAAATAACAATTATTTGCATTGTTTTGTGTTAAGATATTCAGGAGTTAAATTATTTTAAATGCACAGTCCTGAATGTGGGTTCGTGGTGAATGTGGGGATCTACAGGACACACATTTTCAGAGTAAAGGCTTTCACATTACTATCATTATATTTTTATTTAAATGTAGGCTACATTTTACACCAAAACGGAACACAAAAGCAGGACCAACCATCATACATTGAATTCCTTGACTAACAAGATAAAGATTAAGTCATTTCAATAAATATTTAACCACAAATGGGCCGGTTCTAAGGGGTTATTCAGTTAAGCCCGATGAGAGGGGATACAGCTGTGCACATGTCATCATTAACAGACGTTGTTTAAAAGTGACGTTTGAGTGAACGAGGACATCCCAATTAATACCTGAGGACTCCTCTGTCCTCGCGTCACCTCCCCGTGTCTCTCGCTCGCATCTTACGGAGGCAGAGCTAAGACGCAAGGAAGGGACGCAAGTGAGGGAAAGGAGGAGTCGAGGAGGGGTATTGGGATGAGGCTAGTGTGCTGCTGTGCCTCCTGTCATCATTAATGGACGTCTCTTTAAAAAACCAGCACCCGCAACAGTCTCAGCGGGGGCATCGCGGGCAGCGGCGAGATCAGCAACGGCGTCAGAATCGCCCTTCGGCAGCTGCAGGGGCTCCGTCCCAGGTCTCCGCTCCTCCGCCACAGAGACAGGATCTGCAGCCGACGAGTCGAGGTGGAACGAAGAACCCCCGCTCCTGGTCTGCTCCTCCGAGAGAGCCTCCGAGGAAGCAGAACCGAAGATGACTCTTTGGGGGGGTTATGTGGGAAGAAAGAATTGTGAATAAAAATGATTCAAATTCCAACAGTGTGTCTGTAGCAACTGTTTCTCACATGTCCCCCACACTAGTCAGGCCGGCTGCCATTAATCTATTGGTTAATAGGCAGCAGGACTTGTTGCATAACCCATCTATTTTTAACTTGTCGGTTAACAGACAGAGAGGCTCGCCGTTTGAGCCGGCTGTTTCTAATCTGTCGGTTAGCAAGCAGCAAGGCTCGCTGTATAAACCAGCGGTATTTAACCAGACGGTTAATAGACAGCAGGGCTTGACATTTAAATCGGCTACTTCTATCCTTTCGGGTAGCAGGCAGCGCGGTTTTTCCTCTGTCCCAGTTGTGCCTACACACAGTCGTAATATATATATGTGAATAGCACTGCAAACACCTCTGCGAGTTTGAGCGTGAACATGCCTTAGGGCAGGGGCGGCGGGTACTGTAGGTTAGGGAATGTTCCGGTATTTGGACAAAATTAACATGGGATCACTCCGGTCAATGTACGTACTTCGTCTCACTGGAATATTAATGGCCAGATTGAATACAACATCGACCCAAATTCTCCGGTCAATGACAGGAGAGTTTTGAAAGTGACAAAACACTGTTCCACACATTTAAAAACACTTAATCAATGTTTACCCAGGATCCATGCACCTTTCCTGGCTTGTAAAATGTGGTGATGCGCCCTGGAGGTAGCGGGTAGGCTCTGTGCGTGGTGCTGAACCCCAGCCTGTCTATGTGGAATACAAAAACAAACAAAGACAAACACCTTTAAGGTCACCAGGGTCGTGAGGTTCTGGTTCTGGCGTAGTGCATGGAGGGGTTTGACCTGGCTCCCCGACACAATGCACATAGTCTGGAGCAACGGAGCAGCGGCTGGGCCGTGTTCCCCCTTCTGTCCATTTGCCTATCAGTTTGTTAACGAAGTGGACAGAGGCTGTTTTTCGCCCCTAAAAGTGACTTTTAATGGTGTTTTTTGTATTTAAATGATGGGTCTTATCATTGCGGAGGGTCCCCGAAACAATGCAACTAGTCTGGAGCTCGCTGGGGTCCCGCAAAATGCTTTAATCACACTTTGGTCCATTTGCCTATCAGTTTGTTAACGAAGTGGACAGAGGCTGTTTTTCGCCCCTAAAAGTGACTTTTAATGGTGTTTTTGGCATTTAAATGATGGGTCTTATCATTCTCCAGGGTCCCCGACACAATGCACATAGTCTGGAGCTCGCGGGGGTCCCGCAAATGCTTTAATCACACTTTTGTCCATTTGCCTATCAGTTTGTTAACGAAGTGGACAGAGGCTGTTTTTTGCCCCTAAAAGTGACTTTTAATGGTGTTTTTTGTATTTAAATGATTGGTCTTATCATTGCGGAGGGTCCCCGACACAATGCAACTAGTCTGGAGCTCGCTGGGGTCCCGCAAAATGCTTTAATCACACTTTTGTCCATTTTCCTATCAGTTTGTTAACGAAGTGGACAGAGGCTGTTTTTTGCCCCTAAAAGTGACTTTTAATGGTGGGTTTTGCATTTAAATGATGGGTCTTATCATTCTCCAGGGTCCCCGACACAATGCACATAGTCTGGAGCTCGCTGGGGTCCCGCAAATGCTTTAATCACACTTTTGTCCATTTGCCTATCAGTTTGTTAACGAAGTGGACAGAGGCTGTTTTTCGCCCCTAAAAGTGACTTTTAATGGTGTTTTTTGCATTTAAATGATTGGTCTTATCATTCTCCAGGGTCCCCGACACAATGCACATAGTCTGGAGCTCGCGGGGGTCCCGCAAATGCTTTAATCAGGCGTTTTAACACTTTTCCCCACGAAAATGATTTTTAATCATTTTTTGGCGGCTATATAAATCAAATTCCGGTTAATGCCGAGCACAATCGTACCTTTTACTATTTTAATGTATTTGCATGATATATCTTTGGGCTATAAAAGCGACATATTTGGATGACTTTGTCAGTTTATGGAGCTTATCCCAAATTTGGGAGCTCATAGGCAGCCTGCCATAGGCCCCCACCCGTGGAATGAAAAAAAAATGAAAGAAAACGGTCAATTATATGTTAAAATAATCAAAAAATGAACTTTTAAAATTACATGGGAGAGGGGATCTGAGAAGGGGGAGAAGGGGAAAAGTGTTCGGCGCTTCGGGACGAAGCGCCGAACACTTTTCCCCTCCCCCGTTGCAAGGTACAACGGAGAGGGGAATCCAGACTTCCCCTCCTCCGTTGTAAAAAACCGTTCATGTTTTACAAGCTACCTTCTGCACGAAATCGGAAACCCGGTTTTTGAGAGGACTCAGAAAAAAAACGGCTGTGTAACTTCATGGAGGAATTCATCCGCTGTATGTGCACTTCGGCTCGGATACATTTTGTTGCCTGGAGACCCCCCAGCATGGTTCTTACCAAACTTAAAGTTTTTGAACTGGGCTCTGGAGGAAGGTAAGGGGAGTTGACAGGGGACTCAATCCGCCTCATGAGGCACTATTTTCGGATACATTTCAACACTTTTAGCCCTTTTTCATGGTTCTCCAAAAAATAACTCTGACTTTTTCAGAGTGTGGAGGAAGGTGAGGGGAGTTGACAGGGGACTTTACCCGCCTTATGGGGCACTATTCTCGGATACATTTCAACACTTTTAGCCCTTTTTGATGGTTCTCCAAAAAATAACTCTGACTTTTTCAGAGTGTGGAGGAAGGTGAGGGGAGTTGATAGGGGACTTTACCCGCCTTATGGGGCACTATTCTCGGATACATTTCAACACTTTTAGCCCTTTTTGATGGTTCTCCAAAAAATAACTCTGACTTTTTCAGAGTGTGGAGGAAGGTAAGGGGAGTTGACAGGGGACTCAATCCGCCTTATGGGGCACTATTCTCGGATACATTTCAACACTTTTAGCCCTTTTTGATGGTTCTCCAAAAAATAACTCTGACTTTTTCAGAGTGTGGAGGAAGGTGAGGGGAGTTGACAGGGGACTTTATCCGCCTTATGGGGCACTATTCTCGGATACATTTCAACACTTTTAGCCCTTTTTGATGGTTCTCCAAAAAATAACTCTGACTTTTTCAGAGTGTGGAGGAAGGTAAGGGGAGTTGACAGGGGACTTTATCCGCCTTATGGGGCACTATTCTCGGATACATTTCAACACTTTTAGCCCTTTTTGATGGTTCTCCAAAAAATAACTCTGACTTTTTCAGAGTGTGGAGGAAGGTAAGGGGAGTTGACAGGGGACTCAATCCGCCTTATGGGGCACTATTCTCGGATACATTTCAACACTTTTAGCCCTTTTTGATGGTTCTCCAAAAAATAACTCTGACTTTTTCAGAGTGTGGAGGAAGGTGAGGGGAGTTGACAGGGGACTTTATCCGCCTTATGGGGCACTATTCTCGGATACATTTCAACACTTTTAGCGCTTTTTGATGGTTCTCCAAAAAATAACTCTGACTTTTTCAGAGTGTGGAGGAAGGTGAGGGGAGTTGACAGGGGACTTTACCCGCCTTATGGGGCACTATTCTCGTATACATTTTTTCATTTTCACCCATTTTTTATGGAACTCCAAAAAGACAAGTTAGTCTTTTTTTCCCCCCTTCCTCTTCTGATTTCTCACTGATCGAATGGCAAACGCGACCCGCCATCGGAGGGCCTCCGCCGGCCCGGCCTCGTGCCGGTGCTCTGGCGGTCGGTTCCTCCGAACTGCGGGTTTGACTCTGATGGCCGGGAGGGACGAGGGAAACGTCGGGGGGGTCTGCTGGAGGCTCCTGCTGGAGTCTTGCGTTCACTGGGACCTGGCTCGAAAAACTCGAAACACTGACTCCAGTGCGGTGTTGCGGCCATGCGCCTCCGTGTACCAGACTCCCCTGCCTCCTCCGTGTTGCGTGGGCTGCGTGGGGGTAACCCTGCGTGTCCGTTACCCTGCGTGTCTCTTACCTCCCAGGCCGACCGATATGAAGCGTTTCCAAGACGAACCGTCTGACTCAGGGGTCCCACCACAGGTTCCGTAGCGGGGTGGAAGTTCCACCTCCCCACTTTGCCGCGGAATGCAAGACAAACACCTGTTTCTCTCATCCTCCACTGTGGCATAGCGGCCTTAGTCGGCTGCGGCATTCAGCAATTGGCCTTGCTCCGGGCACAGGACCCTACTTCATCAAACTACCTGTTTGATCCTGCGTAACAACCACATATATGCTTGTCTGCAAAGACATTGATCGAATGGCAAACGTGACCCGCCATCGGAAGGCCTCCGCCGGCCCGGCTTCGTGCCGGTGCTCTGGCGGTGGGTTCTTCCAAACTGCGGGTTTGACTCTGCTCCTGGGAGCGCATATGCTTGTCTGCAAAGAGGGACATGCCTGGTCCCGCCCAGGTGTTCTTCTACGGCTAGTGTCCAGCCAGCTGCGGTATCATCAAATTTGACCCGCCATCGGAGGGCCTCCTCCCCGGGTCCAGCTTCCGGTGCTTGGCGGTCGGTTCCTCCAAACTGCGGGTTTGACTCTGCTCCTGGGAGCGCATATGCTTGTCTGCAAAGAGGGACATGCCTGGTCCCGCCCAGGTGTTCGTCTACGGCTAGTGTCCAGCCAGCTGCGGTATCATCAAATTTGACCCGCCATCGGAGGGCCTCCTCCCCGGGTCCAGCTTCCGGTGCTTGGCGGTCGGTTCCTCCAAACTGCGGGTTTGACTCTGCTCCTGGGAGCGCATATGCTTGTCTGCAAAGAGGGACATGCCTGGTCCCGCCCAGGTGTTCTTCTACGGCTAGTGTCCAGCCAGCTGCGGTATCATCAAATTTGACCCGCCATCGGAGGGCCTCCTCCCCGGGTCCAGCTTCCGGTGCTTGGCGGTCGGTTCCTCCAAACTGCGGGTTTGACTCTGCTCCTGGGAGCGCATATGCTTGTCTGCAAAGAGGGACATGCCTGGTCCCGCCCAGGTGTTCTTCTACGGCTAGTGTCCAGCCAGCTGCGGTATCATCAAATTTGACCCGCCATCGGAGGGCCTCCTCCCCGGGTCCAGCTTCCGGTGCTTGGCGGTCGGTTCCTCCAAACTACGGGTAATCCTGGAGCGGACATAAACAAAGAATGATATTTTACAGGACATGATGGATATGTGTTTTTTCCAGGCTTTTTGGAAATAAACCAAATGTGATTTTGCAGTGCATGATATAGCTCATTTTACCCATGTGATGTTGTGCAGTACATTACTGAGCTCATTTAACGATATGGTCTACCAGGCGAAGTGGGATGCTGCCATTTCCCAACTGGTCTCCGGAGGAATATAAGGAGAGTTGACAGGGGACTCTGCCCAGTGCTCATGAACCAAATGAGGGGTGTGTTAGAGGGGAAAGGCTCTGGCTGTTTCTGCAGCCTCTGCATCTACCTTCTCTCCCCACCCCGATACCAGCGCGTGCCTGCTGTAAAAGGCAGGTGCACGGGCTCTCACTGCCACTAACTCTGAGCCTGGCTCCCGAGCAGCACGTTCTCCCCGGCAGTCCGCCAGCAGATGAAAAACACCCACCTCTCCGCCTCTTCCGAGGGACGAGGGAACCGCGCGGGGGGGTCTGCTGGAGGTTCCTGCCGGGTGCTCCGTACTGCGTTTCACCGGGACCTGGCTCGAAAAACTCGGAACTCTGACTCCAGTGCGGTGTGGCGGTCTCGCCCTGGCCGTCCACCTTGCGCCTCCGGGTACCTGACTCCCCTGCCTCCTCCGGGGGCAGGTGCGAATGGTTCAATGCCTCCTCCCCCCGCTGCGGCGAAAGCCGGAGCGGGACGGAGCGCCCGGAGGTACTGTTACCCCCACGTTTTGTACCCAAAACTGTCTTGTGAGCTCGTGGCAGAACCATGAAACAAAAAACAATCAATTTATCGGACCCATCGCCAGTCGCGTTGGTGCGGAGGTGGGACCATTTTAACCAGGTGGTAACCCAAGTCCTCCCCTTGGTCCGTGTTCCCTGCATTGAAGCATCGGACCCATGGTTGCAATCAGCAGTTGGCTAACGCATATAAACGGAGAAACAGAAAACCATTTAAATATAATTCATTGTGTGTGTTTTTGGAAGGATGTTGACCGAATGCCCGGTGTGCAGCCTCCGCTATCTGGCTTTGAATAAGCACCTTAAGCACAAACATGCAGTGCGGAACCTGGATGAAAGAGGCATCATTCTTAAAATGGCCAGTGGTAGAATAAATGTTCGGACCAAACCCTGTCCCATCACAGGGTGTTCGTATGCTGGGAGGAAACTACACCGTCATGTAACTCGTGACCACCCTGAGTTCTCCCGAGATGAGGCACATCAGGTCATGGCAAGGCTGAAGCATAGTGTGGCCCTGCAGTTGCTCCATGACCTCCGAGAGACTAATCCCATCATTGGAATGGCTACATCATTGGATATAGACAATGAGGAGGAATACCCGGTGCACCCTCCACCCTTCTCCCCACATACCGAGTGTGACGAAGAGGACTGCATGCAGGTGAGGCTGGACAATGTGGCATTGAGGGCTCAGAAGGATGCCCTCATTGATGAGGTGAAGACCCTGCGCTCCAGGCTAAAACAGGGTCTAAAACCCAGGAAGCAGAATGCCACTGCTGCTCTGCTTGAGGAAGACGAAGAATGTATACGATTTAAGGGCGTAGCAATCCCAAGTACCCCCGACATGAACTCAGTAGCCTCCGGCAGCAATACCCCTCTCAAGACCCCGGTGAAGACTGTCATGCGGTCCATAGAAGCCTCTGCGAGTGAGACCCCCCTCAAGTCTGTGATGCGGTCCCCAGAAGCCTCCGGAAGCAAGACCCCGGTGAAGACTGTCATGCGGTCCGACAAAGCCTCCGGTAGTGAGACCCCGGTGAAGACTGTCATGCGGTCCCCAGAAGCCTCCGGAAGCAAGACCCCGGTGAAGACTGTCATGCGGTCCCCAGAAGCCTCCGGAAGCAAGACCCCGGTGAAGACTGTCATGCGGTCCGACAAAGCCTCCGGTAGTGAGACCCCTCTCAAGTCTGTGATGCGGTCCCCAGAAGCCTCCGGAAGCAAGACCCCGGTGAAGACTGTCATGCGGTCCGACAAAGCCTCCGGTAGTGAGACCCCTCTCAAGTCTGTGATGCGGTCCCCAGAAGCCTCCGGAAGCAAGACCCCAGTGAAGACTGTCATGTGGTCCCCAGAAGCCTCCGGTAGTGAGACCCCAGTGAAGACTGTCATGCGGTCCATAGAAGCCTCTGCGAGTGAGATCCCTCTCAAGTCTGTGATGCGGTCCCCAGAAGCCTCCGGAAGCAAGACCCCGATGAAGACTGTCATGCGGTCCGTAGAAGCCTCCTGTAGTGAGACCCCTGTATGCCAGAAGACCCGTGCGTCTGTCTCCAATAAGCTGAAAGCTAATCTGGCTAAGGACTGGCCCTCTTCCCAAAATCAATGGTGCACTGGGAAGGGACTGCGGAATACCATGCGTGAAATCACGTTGCCTAAAAGCATGGAGACGTACATTCAGACATACAGAGGTCATTGTGAGGGTCTTGCACCGACAGTAAAACGGAAAGAGAATTGTATGTCCAATGTCAGCCGGATAAAGAACTTCATAGTATTCATGGCCCATGGTGTTGACCGGCTGTCAGACTGGCTGTTTCTAAAAGACACAAAGAGGGTCCGTGGCTGGAGCAAGTATATTTCAGAGTCGGGCCGGACATTCACAACATCGCTGTTGTTCCTGAAGACTGTGAACCATTTCCTGAGGTACTTGTCTGCATCAAAGCTCCGGGGGTGCAGGCTCACCCAGTTTGATATGACCAACATCATCAGAGAGGTGAAAGCCAACATTAACGATTTGAAAAAGTCTGTCACTCTCCACCAGTTTAAGGTGAAGAGGGACAAGCTGGATCGTCTGCCGAGCCAGGCGGAGCTTCTCGCCGCCATGGCGGCCGCTGAGAAGCGCATCCCTGATCTCCTTGACCTGATGGCTAGCAATCCGACCTCAATCACCCAGTACCTGCTATATGGCTATCTAACCCTCCATTGGAGCCTCCTGTATGGCCACCGTCCGGGTGTGTATGCAAACATGACCAACACGGAGGTCTTTGAGGCGGACAGAAGGGGCACTGCTGAGGGCTACATCATCCACGTGCAGGATCACAAGACTGCCAAGACATTTGGTGAAGCACAGCTGGTGCTTACAATAAAGGAGTTTAGCTGGGTCATGCGGTGGATGGGGATAAAAGAGGGCTTGTCGGGTCCTCAGAATGAATTCTTCCTTTTCACATCGGGGAAGCAGGCTTCCAAGAACCTGAACGCTCACTTGAAGAGGGCTTGGGCTGATGCTGGGCTAGAAACAGCCGTCACCTTCACCATCTTGCGCACTGCCCTGGCTGACAATATCAAGCATCACCAAGATCCAGAAAGCAGGTCGATTCTGGCTAGGTTTATGTGCCACGACGTAAGCACTGCAGACCGGTTCTACGCGAATCCGCCTGGAATAAAGGAGGCATTGAAGATCCGCTCCATGTTCAGGGCGGCGGCAGCAGCTGCAGCAGCATCATCATCAGAAAGAGGTCTACCACCGTCAGCTACCTCCGAAGAGGATTCAGGGGCGGAGAGCAGCGATACCTCTTCTTCAGGACCGATTGGTACTCCTGATGAGGGGAAAGGGGCCGTGGACTCAACCTTTTTTCCCCGGTGCACTGTACAAGTTAGACGGCTAATATGGCCCCCAGGCCCCTGTTAATCATGTTGTTATTATGTTTATTTTGTATACTGTTTTTGTAAAAGTGGTGTGATAATTAAATAAAAAATAAAAAAAAAACATTAGTATAACCTTGAAGGTTCCCAGGGGCAAATACAGTGCCTGTCATTTTGCAGGATATAATTTAACATGTAACCTCTCCTGGAAATGGACATACTCTGTGCATTTCCAGGAGAGGTTCCATGTTAAATTATATCCTGCAAAATGACAGGCAACAACTCTCTTCCAGATGTTTAAAAACACTTTTCCTGACCATTTAAACATTATTTCTGGCTTGTAAAGTGCGGTGATGAGCCCTGACAGTATCAGACTATTTAAAGGGTTACCAGGAGCATGAGAATATCCTCCAAAGAAGGGGTGGTAGTGTCATGAATAAGGCCGAATATGTATGCCGATGTGCGGACGGTAAAGCACCGCAAAATCCACCCCTTTAGGGTAACCAGGGGCATGACGTTCTGTAGGGTGTGAACATCTGGGTTTAGTCCGAGTGAGGAGTGCTCGAGCGTGGGAGGATGTGTAAGGCAGAGGAGGGTAACAAAAGGTGTGTGCAGGAGCAGGGAGAAAAGAGAAAATAAAAAGACTCAAAGTGTTCCACCTTACATCAGCAGCAGCAGCAGCAGCGGTCAGGCTCTGTCCGTGGTGCTGAACACCTGCCTGTCTATGTGGAATACAAAAACAAACAAAGACAAACACCTTTAAGGTCACCAGGGGCGTGAGGTTCTGGTTCTGGCGGTGTGCATGGAGGGGTTTAGTCCGAGTGAGGAGTGCTTGAGCGTGGGAGGATGTGTAAGGCAGAGGGGGGGAACAAAAAAAAATGAATACAAATAAGTTAAAGTGTGAACCTCCAGCAGGGCAGGTGCTGCTGCTGCTGCTGCTGCTGCTGCTGCTGCTGCTGCTGCTGCTGTGAAGGAGGACGAATATTGATGCTTGTGTTCGGACGGTAAAGCACCGCAAAATCCACCCCCCCTTAAAGGTGACCAGGGGCATGAGATTCTGCAGGGTGTGAACATCTGGGTTTAGTCCGTGGGGGAGTGCTTAAGTCCGGGGGCCCGGGGTCTCACGGTGCACGAGGTTATGGAAGTGCCACTGTTGCCGGAGGTCCTTAGTCCGTCCTTTGGGGCTCTGTCAGGGGCTACAGAGAGGTGGTTTTCCCGGTCCCTCTCCTGGAGGTATGAAATAACCTGAGCTCCATGTGAGGGAGCCGTGCTGGAGCTGCTTAGTCCGTCCTTTGGTGGTCTGTGAGGGGCTAATGAGAGGTGTTTTCCCCGGTCTATTTGATGGAAGTCTGACACGAGCAGAGTGTGCATGCTTTGAAACTAATCCACCCACGCTTAGCATGCTATTTTAGGGTATAAATCGTACCTTGTCACCATGCACTGTGCTCCCTGGGACGACGCGCCCTCCTGTGGGGACACATGAGAACTGCACTCAAATCACTTTGTGCTTTTTAAACAGTTTAACATATTTTTTTCCACATTTAAAAAACGCTTTCTGCCCTGGAAATCATTTCTAATCATTATTACCGTTATGGAGGGGCTGCAGGAACACTTTCCCCGCCTTGCAAACATTTATTCCTGGTTCAAATAATCAATTTGTTCCGCCTGCTTTGCGTCAGCACCTCTGCGGCTGTCGGATTAACACAGATGAATGCACTTTTAACACTCACGCAGCCAGAATTCCTGCTCTTTTCCTGGGTTACAAAGTGAGGTGACGCAGCCTGTCCTCTGAGTCTCCCCGCCTCTCATAGACTTATTTCTGGGTAAAAAAAGCCATGTGCTCCGCCCCCTGGATCTCTGCATGTGTGTGTGCCTGTGAGTCTGTGGCTACTGTCCACATGCCCGCATTAGGAGGCACTATTTTCGGATACATTTTCTCATTTTCACCACTTTTCATGTTTTTATTATGTATATTGTTATATTATTATTATTATTATTATTATTATTGTATATATGTATACTGTGTAGGCTATACTGTTTTTGTAAAAATCATGTGATTATTAAATAAATAATAAAACATGAATATAACCTTGAAGTTTCCCAGGGGCAAATACAGTGCCAGGTGTCAGACTATTTAAACAATGTTTACCCAGGATTCAGACACCTTCCCTGGCTTGTAAAATGCGGTGATGCGCCCTGGAGGTATCAGACTATTTTAAACAACTTTTCCCCGCCTTTCAAACACTTGTTCCTGGGTTATAGCCTGTCATTTTGCAGGATATAACTTAATATGTAACCTCTCCTGGAAATGGACATACTCTGTGCATTTCCAGGAGAGGTTCCATGTTAAATGATATCCTGCAAAATGACAGGCAACAACTCTCTTCCAGACGTTTAAAAACACTTTTCCGACTATTTTAAACAACTTTTCCCCGCCTTTCAAACACTTGTTCCTGGGTTATAGCCTGTCATTTTGCAGGATATAATTTAACATGTAACCTCTCCTGGAAATGGACATACTCTGTGCATTTCCAGGAGAGGTTCCATGTTAAATTATATCCTGCAAAATGACAGGCAACAACTCTCTTCCAGACGTTTAAAAACACTTTCCCGACTATTTTAAACAACTTTTCCCCGCCTTTCAAACACTTGTTCCTGGGTTATAGCCTGTCATTTTGCAGGATATAATTTAACATGGAATCTCTCCTGGAAATGGACATATTCTGTGCATTTCCAGGAGAGGTTACATGTTAAATGATATCCTGCAAAATGACAGGCTACAACTCTCTTCCAGACGTTTAAAAACACTTTCCCCGACCATTTAAACATTATTTATGGCTTGTAAAGTGCGGTGATGAGCCCTGACAGTATCAGACTATTTAAAGGGTTACCAGGAGCATGAGAATATCCTCCACAGAAGGGTTGGTGGTGCCGTGAATAAGGCCGAATATGGATACCGATGTGCGGACGGTAAAGCACCGCAAAATCCACCCCCTTTAGGTTAACCAGGGGCATGAAGTTCTGTAGGGTGTGAACATCTGGGTTTAGTCCGTGGGGGAGTGCTTAAGTCCGGGAGTCCGGGGACTCACGGTGTGCAAGGTTATGGAGGTGCCCATGTCAGGGACACATGCTGGAGGTCTGTGGTCCGTCCTTTGGGGGTCTTGGAGGGGCCACAGAGAGGAGATTTCCCCGGTCTCTGTCCTGGATGAGTGAAATAAACAGAGTCTCCATGTCAGGGACACATGCTGGAGGTCTCTCTCCCGAGAGTGGACGTCCATTGCCTGTAAATTGGTCTAACATTAGGTCTGTCACTTTGGCTAACCGCACCACTGTCTGTCGTCTCCCGCAAGTGGACATCCATTGTCACTTTGGCTAACCGCACCACTGTCTGTCGTCTCCCGCAAGTGGACATCCATTGCCCCTAAATAGGGCAAGGGATGGCCTAGCATCGAGCGAACGCGAACTTTGGCGCCAAATCACGGCTATGCCGTGCGAAAGAAAAAAAAACTGCGTGATAACAATTTGCCGCCCATGTCTCGAGATAATACCGCGTTTTTCCAACGCCAAATTCAAAATGGCCAACTTGCTGTACGTTATTTTATACCCCTCCAAGAGGCTTTTTTGCTCGTCTCCGCACCCTAGATATGCGTAGCGAGTTTCATTGGTTTATGTGAAAGTTAAAGTAGGGGGAGTTAACGTTAAAAACGGAAGTGGGCGTGGTCTACGCAATGTTTTACGCAAAGTTCCGGTACCAATTACACATCGCTATTTTCACGACTTCTGATGCGCATGCGAAATTTGGTGAGTTTTCACATATGTTGCGGGGGTCAAAAGTGCGCGCAATGTATTCAAATAATAATCAGAAGAAGAATAATAATAATAATTAAAGCTGCGAGCAGCGTTGAGCGGGTCTTCGACGTTCCGCAGGCTGTTGTCCGCACGTCGACGTGTCTAGGTGTCTGAAGGACTCGGCCGTTGGCAAACGTGGGAAGTTTCAGGCCGATCGGACAATGTATTTAGGAGTTACAGCAGTATCAGATACATTGTGTTTGATGGCGAGGGATCTGTCGCCATGGCAACGGAATTTGATGAAACCCCATAATACGCCTAGATGTGTTGAGGGCTGCATCGTTATCAGATCTGTGAAGTTTTGGGCCGTTTGGAGCATGTTAACTGGAGTTATGAGAAAACCGTGTTTCACGGAGACCATTTTGTTATCATAGCAACGAAATTTGACAAAATCTCAAAAGTGACACATATATGTGTCGAGGGCTTGACAGTTAGCACACATGTAAAGTTTGAACAGTTTTCGACCATATACACAGGACTTATAGCAATATCGTGGTTAACGGCGAGGGGTGTGTTGCCATGGCAACAGCTTTTGGGGAAAACTCACTATTGTCATATTGAGGTGTTGAGGGACAAACCATTAGCCATCATCTAAAGTCTGGTGCCGTTTGGATGATTTTCCATTGAGTTAGGACAACACCATGTTTCATGGCGAGGGAAGTGTTGCCATGGAAACGGCATATGGTGAGATCTCAGATTTCACGTAGAGCTGTTGAGGCATTGACCGGTGATATAAAAGTTAAGACTGGGGGACGATGGGACCTTGTCCATTGGAGTTACGACAACACCAGGTTTATTGGCGGGGGACGCATTGCCATGGCAACGGCATATGAGGACATCCCATAATTGACATAGAGCTGTTGAGGGCCGGACCATTAATGATAGTCTGAAGTCTGGTGCCGTTTGGACGATTTTCCATTGAATTAGGACAACACCGTGTTTCATGGCGAGGGATCTGTTGCCATGGCAACGGCATATGATGACATCCCATAATTGGCATAGAGCTGTTGAGGGCCGGACCATTAATGATAGTCTGAAGTCTGGTGCAGTTTGGACCATTTTCCATTGAGTTAGGACAACACCGTGTTTCATGGCGAGGGAACTGTCGCCATGGCAACGGCATATGATGACATCCCATAATTGGCATAGAGCTGTTGAGGGCCGGACCATTAATGATAGTCTGAAGTCTGGTGCCGTTTGGAGGATTTTCCATTGAATTACAACAACACCAGGTTTTTTGGCGAGGGACGCGTTGCCATCGAAACGGCATATGATGACATCCCATAATTGGCGGAGAGCTGTTGAGGGTCGGACCATTAGCCATCATATGAAGTCTGGTGCCGTTTGGACGATTTTCCATTGACTTACAACAACATGGTATTTTATGGCGAAGGAAGCGTTGCCATGGAAACGGCATATGATGACATCCCATAATTGACATAGAGCTGTTGAGGGCCGGACCATTAATGATAGTCTGAATTCTGGTGCCGTTTGGATGATTTTCCATGGAGTTACGTCAATACCGGGTTTTTTGGCGAGGGAAGTGTTGCCATGGAAACGGCATATGGTGAGATCTCGGATTTCACGTAGAGCTGTTGAGGCATTGACCGGTGATATAAAAGTTAAGTCTGGGGGACGATGGGACCTTGTCCATTGGAGTTACGACAACACCAGGTTTATTGGCGGGGGACGCATTGCCATGGCAACGGCATATGAGGACATCCCATAATTGACATAGAGCTGTTGAGGGCCGGACCATTAATGATAGTCTGAAGTCTGGTGCAGTTTGGACCATTGTCCATTGAGTTAGGACAACACCGTGTTTCATGGCGAGGGAACTGTCGCCATGGCAACGGCATATGAGGACATTCCATAATTGACATAGAGCTGTTGAGGGCCGGACCATTAATGATAGTCTGAAGTCTGGTGCCGTTTGGACGATTTTCCATTGACTTACGACAACATGGTATTTTATGGCGAAGGAAGCGTTGCCATGGAAACGGCATATGATGACATCCCATAATTGACGTAGAGCTGTTGAGGGCCGGACCATTAATGATAGTCTGAAGTTTGGTGCTGTTTGGACGATTTTCCATTGACTTACAACAACATCGTATTTTTTGGCGAAGGATGGGTTGCCATGGAAACGGCATATGTTGACATCCCCTAATTGAGAGAGAGCTGTTGAGGGCCGGACCATTAATGATAGTCTGAAGTCTGGTGCCGTTTGGATGATTTTCCATTGAGTTACGTCAATACCGGGTTTTTTGGCGAGGGAAGTGTTGCCATCGAAACGGCATATGGTAAGATCTCGGATTTCACGTAGAGCTGTTGAGGCATTGACCGGTGATATAAAAGTTAAGTCTGGGGGACGATGGGACCTTGTCCATTGGAGTTACGACAACACCAGGTTTATTGGCGGGGGACGCATTGCCATGGCAACGGCATATGAGGACATCCCATAATTGACATAGAGCTGTTGAGGGCCGGACCATTAATGATAGTCTGAAGTCTGGTGCAGTTTGGACCATTGTCCATTGAGTTAGGACAACACCGTGTTTCATGGCGAGGGAACTGTCGCCATGGCAACGGCATATGAGGACATTCCATAATTGACAGAGCTGTTGAGGGCCGGACCATTAATGATAGTCTGAAGTCTGGTGCCGTTTGGACGATTTTCCATTGACTTACAACAACATGGTATTTTATGGCGAAGGAAGCGTTGCCATGGAAACGGCATATGATCACATCCCATAATTGACGTAGAGCTGTTGAGGGCCGGACCATTAATGATAGTCTGAAGTTTGGTGCTGTTTGGACGATTTTCCATTGACTTACAACAACATCGTATTTTTTTGCGAAGGATGGGTTGCCATGGAAACGGCATATGTTGACATGCCCTAATTGAGAGAGAGCTGTTGAGGGCCGGACCATTAATGATAGTCTGAAGTCTGGTGTCGTTTGGACGATTTTCCATTGAATTACAAAAAGACCAGGTTTTTTGGCGAGGGAAGCGTTGCCATGGAAACGACAAATGGTGAGATTTCATATTTAACGTAGAGCTGTTGAGGCATGGACAGGTGATATAAAAGTGAAGATTGGGGGACGATGGGACCGTGTCCATTGGAGTTACAGCGACAACGTGTTTAATGGCGAAGGATCCGTTGCCATGGTAATGGCAAATTAAGTAACATCAGATTTGACCTAGAGCTGTTCAGGGCCGCAGTGTTAACCATCATGTGAAGTTTGGTGGCGTTCTGAGTATTTCAGTTGGCGTTATGCCATCATTGTGTTCCATGGCAAGGGACCGCCTAGCATCGAGCGAACGCGAACTTTGGCGCCAAATCACGGTCATGCCGTGCGAAAAAATCGCGTTTTTCCAACGCCAAATTCAAAATGGCCGACTTGCTGTACGTTATTTTATACCCCTCCAAGAGGCTTTTTTGCTCGTCTCCGCACCCTAGATATGCGTAGCGAGTTTCGTTGGTTTACGTGAAAGTTAAAGTAGGGGGAGTTAACGTTAAAAACGGAAGTGGGCGTGGTCTACGCAATTTTTTACGCAAAGTTCCGGTACCAATTACACATCGCTATTTTCACGACTTGTGATGCGCATGCGAAATTTGGTGAGTTTTCACATATGTTGCGGGGGTCAAAAGTGCGCGCAATGTATTCAAATAATAATCAGAAGAATAATAATAATAATAATAATAATCGGACCGATATCAATCATGTTTATGGACGGCCTAGGATGGCCGAGTCACATGAGCGCGAGCGCCCATGTGACTCGGTTGGCGTGGGCTACCTACTGTCATGATTTAGGCCACTTTTGCCCGTCTTTTGCCCTGTTTTGTGAGGGTTTTGCATGGTTATCGCTCGCATTGCGAGCGACTAAATTGATCCTACCGATATCAATCATGCGAGTTGCAGTCACGTGGGCTGGGCTCACGCGGCCTATCACCCGTCATGATTTCCGAACCTTTTCTGTGCTTTTGCCGGTCGTTTTCCCTGTTTTGTGTGTGTTTCGCAGGTTTATCGGTCGCTGCGCGACCGATTTCAATAGGGTCTTCGCCGACCTAGGTCTCAGACCCTAATAATGTGTATTGAACTGGTTTCATTAATTAGTGAGTTTATTTAACACTAGAACCACCAATCGGGTCAATTTGTGTGATGTGTGTTGTTTGTGTGCAATGTAACTTTTTTTCAATAAAATATTAAAGTCTCCCAGTCCGTGACTTTTCCTGAAAGTGTGTTATGTAGCACCCTATGTTGTTAAGAATTGCATTCTAATAGCAGGATTTGACGGTTTTAGGTAGGCCTATACAAAAACCTCTGGCGGTTCTAGTGTTAAGGTAATTAGGTACAGTAGAAGCCCTTTTTTATCAGTAACGAATTTAGCAGTTGAACATAAAAGTCAACTAACTGAGGGTCACTTGCAATGACAGTGTTTATTGTCTATTGTAAGCTTGTCACTCAGAGTAACCTACAGTTAATTTAGCTGCTGGAGAAGAAAGATCAGGGGGGAGGGGGGGAGAGAGCTGTGGTTGATGGACCATTAGTTGTGTAAATACACAGCTGCCGTTTCATTCAGACTGTTTAAAAAACGGTAACAACGGACTATTTTTCAAGATCAAGATCCCTCCGCTACGCTTTGGGATCCTGATCTGCCGACGAGGCTCCATTAAAATATTTTAAAAAATTGTGAATTACTGAGTTTAGGCACGTTAATAACGTTTTAATGAAGTTGAATACAGTATATTCATATTTGTCAGTGATTTCATGTCAACTGTGTGCGTGTGTGTGTGTGTGTGTGTGTGCGTGCGTGCGTGCGTGCGTGCATGTGTGTGTGTGTGTGTGTGTGTGTGTGTGTGTGTGTGTGTGTGTGTGTGTGTGTGTGTGTGTGTGTGTGTGTGTGTGTGTGTGTGTTTGTGTTTGTGTGTGTGTGTAGAGGTGTGTGTGGTTAAAACACTTTCATGAAGTGAAGGAGGTTTTCCTTCTATAAAACAGCTGTGGGCAGCAGTGAGTGTCACGGACATGAATTCATAGATCAAGGCAGACTGGTGCACACTCTCCTGTCCTGCCAGGCGACACGCCCGTTCTAAGCCGTGTCCCTCACTCCTCACATCACAAGCTGCATCAAAGTGTATTATGTTGTTACATCGTTTCAGATGTTATGTTTCAGTTGTGCTTGATGCAAACTTGTCGAAATTCACCGTTTTGAATCCAACATAGGTCGTTTGTGTGATTCATGTAGATCTGCAATAAAAATATTTTTGGTGTATGGGGGGGTATGGGACCCGGAGTAATCTGCGGCCGTGAGCTGTTATGTGCCATCATGACACGCATGGTGTTCTTTTTTTATATATTATAATGAAGTGCGAGCTGTGTGCACGAGTCTTCCTGCCTGTCGGCTCTGCTCTCATGGATGTATAATAAGGCTCTGCTGCTTCGAGATGATGGTCTAGCTTCAGCAGCTACATTACCTACGGGTGCGTTCGTTAATATTAACTGTGCGTCCGGAGTCACTGTGGCACAGACTGGACCGCTGGTGAACAGCTGTTAGAACGGGCCGTTCAGGTGTTCAGAGCAGAGCTCCCTGTCGGAGCGGCAGAGCGTGATGTGAACTGAAAAGTTTTTCTGTGGCAATATTATTTAAGGAATCGTTGAGCTAGCTAGCTAGCATATATTGTCACTATCTGCTAACGTTAGCTTTAGCCTTCTATTTCAAATAGTTTTTTTCATAGGCTATAAACAGAGGTGGTATGTATATATATATATATATATATATATATTGTACTTGAGTAAAAGTAGAAGCACTCAGATCTTGTACTAGAATAAAAGTAGAAGTACTCAGGTCTTGTACTTGAGTAAAAGTAGAAGCACTCAGGTCTTGTACTTGAGTAAAAGTAGAAGCACACAGATCTTGTTGAGTAAAAGTAAAAGTAGGCCTACTCAGGTCTTGTACTTGAGTAAAAGTAGAAGTACTCAGGTCTTGTACTTGAGTAAAAGTAGAAGTACTCAGATCTTGTACTTGAGTAAAAGTAGAAGTACCAGAGTGTAGGAATACTCTGTTACAGTAAAAGTCCTGCATTCAAAATGTTCCTCAAGTGAAAGAAAAGTATTATCATCAAAATATAGTGAAAGTAGCGACAGTAAAAGTAGTCATTGTGCAGATTGGTCCATTTCAGAATAATATATATGATATGTTTTATAATGATTGATCATGAAAGTGTTCTCAAAGCTGGTAAAGGTGCAGCTAGTTTGAATGACTTTGTATACTGCAGGGTAGCTTGTGGATTTACTCCAGGTGGAACTAAAGTCTGATTTAATACTTGATTATATTTCACATCATTCATCCACATCTATAAAGTAACTAAAGGTATTAAATACATGGAGTGGAGTAGAAGTACACCATGTACCTCTGAACTGTAGTGGAGTAGAAGAACAAAGTAGCAAAACATTGAAATATTTATATAAAGTACAAGTATCACAAAATTGTGCCCAAGTATAATACTTGTTGAGTTTATGAACTTAGTTACTTTACACCATGTGGCTATAAAGATAGAAAGACTAAGCCTTGCACAGAGGCATGAACATACATTTTCAAAATGCTCAACAGTGCTGCCAAAATTATAAACTGACTGCTACACAATTAAAATAAATGCTTTTATATATTTATATTAGATGTGACTCTTTGGCCTTTCTGTTAACACTGCTGCTTTAGTTGTTCTGACTGCTGAAATCCTCTGTTATTCCTCATTTTAAAGCCGATATTCCGTGGGGTGGGGGAGCCGGGGGCTCGGATCCTCGTCACCTTTTTCATACAGATGAGTTTGCATCCCAAAGCCTCAGTCACCTTAATGCATGTAATAAAAACATCTCAGGTCAGTAACACTCAAAGCTAAATGTGCAATACCATGTTCAGCTATGTTACTATTTATTAGTGATGGGATTTATGGCTCTTTGAAGGGAGCCGGATCTTATGGCTCCGTTCCTTTCAAAGAGCCGTTCAAAAGAGCCGTTTTTTTTGGCGGGGTTACTTGGTTTGTCTGTGAAATAATCACCAGGATAATGATTGACTGTATTGCCAGACCTAATGTCAATAATCTGCTTTGCAAACACGACACAAGGTGGCGCCATATCCATGTCATTCATGTCCGTGAATGTACTACTTTGAATTTACCCTCCGTATTTGTTAAGTAAATAAAGTTGCCTTGCCTTGAATGAAATTCACGCAACTCTTAATATTAGATACTGTGTTTTTAAGTGGCGATGGAGATCATTTGTTGGCCCTGCTTTAAAGGATATTTTTGCCTTTACAAATGGTGCGCTTTTTTGGTTGAAGTGCATCAAAATGCTGCTGCGTTTTCGCCTTTGGCTCATTTTCCATCCGAAAAACACGTCGTCTACCTGTCCTGTAGCCTACCACTTGTTATGACTTCTCTCTCTCGCGTATTCCGTTAAGACCCACCCCATCTCACTCCTCCTGCTGAAACCTACTAATCAGAGTAGGGGCGGGTCTTCACAGAATACGTTTGGGGAACAAAATCAAGCTTTTTAACAGGCGAGTGGATTTTGGCAGGCAGTGAGTGCGGACTAACAATTGAACGATAACAAGAACGGCTCTCACCAAGTACGACTCGGTTCCCCTCGTTCATACCAAAGAGCCGTTCAAAAGAATCGGCTCGTTCGCGACCGACACATCACTACTATTTATAATGTTATTGTTGTTACATCCGAAGATGTACATATTGGAATGATTTCTTAACTTACAGTAGGCCATTTTTTACAATGTGTGTTGGAAGGATTTATTAAATTACTGTGAATATTGTCATTGCTGAAGGCTTTTAGAGAAGGATGAACTATAAGCCTGAATTACATAACATTTTATACCTAAAAACATAAAAGCCACAATAAATAAATCACAATTATTGTAGTTATTTCTACCTCCCGTATTGCTTTCAACCCACCAGCTTTTATGGTGTTGTTTGTCACTAACAGTTCATTTCGCTGCTGGAGAAGAAAGATCAGGGGGGGAGGGGGGAGAGAGCTGCCGTTTCATTCACACTGTTTAAAAAACGGTAACAACAGACTATTTTTCTTGGCGGATGCATGTCAATTTAAATCAATACATACAACAATTTTTTAAATCAATAAAAACATTTTCTAAATCCATAAAAGCATTTAAATTAATATTGGGAGTCATGTCGTTACTTTGTTGAGAATGTGGCAATGTAATAAGCGGGATAATTTGCAGCGACTTGTTCCTTATGGGGAAAATAACACCCGTCATGCAGACCAATATCCCTCCGCTGCGCGTTGGGATCCTGATCTACCGACGAGGCTCCATTAAAATATAAATATGTTTAGTGAATTACTGAGTTTAGGCACGTTAATAACGTTTTAATGAAGTTGAATACAGTATATTCATATGTGTCAGTGATTTCATGTCAATTCGGTGAACATAAACATAAATGATCGTGGTGAAGATGTTGATTAAATTAGGATTAAAAATCGAGAGCCGGGCTGCATTTCCTCCCGTTCGTTTTTTTCAACTAAACAACATTATTTTGTTAAATAACAACATGGTGATGTTTTGTAAATGATTACATGTCTCTTATTTAGCACAGAGTATGATATCCGTGACATATGGATCTTAACAAAGTTCCGCTGTACATCCAGCGTACTGTATCTGACTTTATTTCACATGAGCTCCAGTGTGGAACCCCACTGCACCCCCTGGTGGATCAATGATCCATTGCAGCTGGCTTCATTATAATTACATTTATCTATCTCCCACTAGGGCGGTCTCAAATCAAGCTGGATGTTTTCCCTTGAGCGAGGGCAGATCACGTACCAATCACGGCCCTCGCGTTTCAAACTGAATCGCTACATCTGTATATCTACCCAAAGTGGCAACTCTGTGTGTTGATGTGGGTTGTAATGAAAGCTCTCACCATTGAGAGCGGATTCTATGGGTGAAAAGTTCCTTCATAATGATGTGGCTTCTGGAAGGAGGTGAGAGCTCTGAACAGGGCCAGTACATCGTTACCATGTACCATAGAGGGAGTATCTGGAGCCGATAACATAGCTGAGTTGTGGAGGCAACATTACTCTACTATACTTAATTGTGTTAAAAGTGACCCCTACAAAATTGGTAATGTTGTGAAAAGTGACACAGTGGGAATCACAGCTAAAGAGGTTTATCGAGCAATTGCACAGCTAGCTGATAACAAAGCATGCGGCTCTGACTGAATCACTGCAGAGCACCTTAAACTGGCAAGCCCGAAGTTTGCAGTTCTTTTTGCCATTTGTTTTACCAGCCTCGTGACTCATGGTATGTTGCCAGACTCCATGTTGACTGTTACTTTGGTGCCTGTCATTAAGGACAAAGCGGGCAAGGTAGGGAGCTTGGAGAACTATAGACCAATTGCTCTAGCCAGTGTGTTATCCAAGGTCCTGGAAAGAATTTTGTTGAATAGACTATGTTCTTATTTATGTACCTCAGATAACCAGTTTGGCTTCAAGGCTAAGCATGGTACTGAGCTATGCATCTATGCTTTGAAGGAAATGGTAGAAACATATAGAAGACAGAATTCCACTGTTCTGATTGTTTTTATTGATGCCTCTAAGGCTAACCATCATAAACAGTTTTTAAAATTGAGACAAAGGGGTGTGCCTAACAGTATAATTAGGATCCTGGCTCATTGGTATGCCAACCAGAGCATGCGGATAAAATGGGGGAATGCAGTCTCGGCGCCATTTGGTGTTGGTAATGGAGTCCGCCAGGGGGGGCTCCTCTCACCATACCTTTTTAATATCTATATGAATGATCTATCAGATGTCTGTAAAACAGGGTGTGTGATTGGTAATGTGATTGTAAACCATCTTATGTATGCTGATGATCTGGCAATTGTTTCTCCTAGCAGTGCTGGTTTTCAACAGTTGCTAAATGTTTGTTCTGATTACGGAGTCAAATTCGACGTTAAATACAATGCTAAGAAGAGCGCTGTAATGATCTGCAGAGCGAAAGGGGATAAGAACCTTTGTTTTCCAACATTCTATCTATCAGCGTGTAAAACTAAGTATCTGGGACACATCATCACAGATGAAATGGCTGATGATGATGACATGTATAGACAGCGGCGTGTCTTATATATACAAGCCAACATGTTGGCTAGAAAATTCTCTTGGTGTTCAGATAAGGTTAAGGTGAACCTCTTTAGAGCTTATTGTACTCCTCTCTATACTGCCCCCTTGTGGGTCAAGTATAAGAAGGCGAGCCTCCGGAAGCTCCAGGTTGCATATAATGACTGTTTGTGTATACTGCTTAGAAAACCAAGGTGGTGCAGTACAAGTGAAATGTTCTGTAATGCATCTCTCTACAGCAATCTGCAAATGCCACTAAATTATAATGACAAAAAAGGTACCACGTCACTTTGGAGAACAGTATAGAGCTGGAGAACTCATTCTTCAATTCAATCTCGAAGCAGTCCGCAATTGTTGTTCTTGTGAGTCATATTCACGCTTGCTTTGCTGGGAAAATCAGCGACGTCATCATGTGGCTCCTAAACGGCTGTGATGGTGGAAGAGCAAACTGGTTCGTAGTGGGTTCAATCGAACGAGAACCAGCAGAGAACTAGAAAGGAACTTGTTTTAGGTGTAAAAGGAATCACTAAGGAGGAAGAGCATCTCTGTCTCTCCCTGCCCTGTAGAGCAGTGACTACAAACATGCTCCTCCCCACTGAGCCTGTATTTGGTCAGATCTCTGAAAGACTGATGATTGCCTTCTGAGTCAACATACACTATATAGACAAAAGTATTGGGCCACATACACATTACACCTACAGGAGCTTTTATGACATCCCATTCCAAATTATCAGGCATTAATATGAAGTTGGTCCCCCTTTGCAGCTATAACAGCTTCCACTCTTCTGGGAAGGCTTTCTACAAGATTTTGGAGTGTGTCTGTGGGAATGTTTGCCCATTCATCCAGAAGAGCATTTGTGAGGTCCGACACTGATGTTGGACGAGAGGTCCTGGCTCTCCATTCTAGTTCATCCCAAAGGTGTTAAATGGGGTTGAGGTCAGGGCTCTGTGCGGGGCAGTCAAGTTCTTCCACACCAAACTCACCGAACCAGGACCTTGCTTTGTGGGGCACAGTCATGCTGGAACAGAAAAGGGCCTTCCCCAAACTGTTTCCACAAAGTTGGAAGCATAGAATTGTCCAAAATGACTTGGTAAGATGAAGCATTAATATTCCCCTTCACTGGAACTAAGGGGCCTAGGCCAACCCCAGAAAAACAACCATAGCATTATCCCTCCTCCAACCAACTTTACAGTTGGCACAACGCAGTCAGGCAGGCCCTGACCTCAACCTTAAATGCAGTTGATTTAACTCCCTCTTTTTCATATCCTTTGCAGAACATTTACATGCACTTAAAACCTATATAACACACTACAGGAAAGGGAAAACCAAAAAGTAGGGATCCTTTAACGTACCATGTGGGTCGTGAATAATTACACCCTGTACTCACTATCAGAGCAATCCAAATCTTATTCAGCCCTTGCAGGACTTCTAAGCAGTCTTAATCACTGTGTTCATTTACTTAGATTCTGTCTGGTCTTGTGATGATCCATCAACCTTGAACATCTCTTTTTGTCGTGTGAGCTGCAATCTCTCGCTCCAAAAGCATGCCTTTGTTCTCGTAGTCTGTTCCTATCAGATAATTTAAATGCCCCTTCATGTCCAGAGGCGAGCAGCGGATGAGACCTGTTAACAGCCAGGAGGGTGACTCAACAGCTCCATGCTGGTGGACGCTTGCTCCAGTTAATTAGTAAAGGTGCCCTCATCTGTGAGATGTGACAAACTCATTAGCAGCTGTGTTAAACTGAAAGCTGAGACACACACGGGGAATGTGGTGAGAAGTCTTTGGTGTTGATCATCCTCCTCGTGTCAGGATCCGACACAACTGCCACAAACATGTCAGGAGAGCTAATCCTGTGTGCAATTAACACACAGCACAAAGTTCTTCAGTTTGAAAGGTCTATTCTGAGTCATGCTGCACAACCAGAAACAGTTAGACAACCTCTACTCTGAGAACTGACTTTTGTTTTGTGTGATTTCATGGTAACCATTCATGAGAAATGCTGAGAACTGACAATCAATAAAAAGACAATGTAGATTTTGTAAAATCAAAACATATATAAAGAACCCAACAATGGGACCAATTTTATTTTTAGCGTTTAGCATGGCGCATCGTTTTGAAGGATGTTGAGGAACGATTCTTGGCTGATTTTTGCTGCTGGAGCAGAGCAATGGATCGGCTGTTGCATCTATCATTATAGTATGTCAGTACTTTGTTAATATGCAAGCTAAAGAGATTACATATAATATAACACATACATTCTGTTCAGGAAATTATGTATCCTCTTGCTTGCCAGTGTTTGCTACACTGAAACATTGACTTTAATTAAATGTATTATGTCAGCAAATGTCACACAACTGTATTAGGTTAGTTGAAAGTACTAATATGAAGGTCCACCTATTTAAACTTTATATTATTGCTTTCAATTAACCTAATGCAGTTATGTGAAATCTGTCTACATATTACATTTAATTAAAGTCAAATCAAGTTTTCTCATGTTAAGAGAACTGGATACAGCGTCAGAGCAGGACCCCGTTCATTCAAATGTTAGCTGGATTTGTAAATGGCTTTTTTTGTGATGCTATATAACGATCTGTTTGGTACGGTGGCCGGCAGGTGCAAACGCGGAACAACGGCCAAAAACACATACATTAGCAGGAAACAGCTGCAAATAATGAAATGAAAAACAAACAAATCCTGAAAACAAATACAACCAAAAAACGCTGCATTTACAGAAATGATGCAAACTAAATACAACACACAAACCCCGAAAACAAACGCAACAAAAAAAATGCTGCAAATACCAAAACGATATGCAAAATCCAAAGCACATACAAATCTCAAAACACATACAAAAAAAAAAAATTCCGGAAGTGCTCCAGGCCTCTAGGGGGAACGCTACGAGGAACAGATTGATGTCTGACCAGACATAGAGAGAACGAACAAGAGTGCTGCAAATTGAAGCCGGAGGAAACAAAGTAGATCGATGTGGAAAAAGTCGATATATAAGAAGGTAAGTTTTGTTTTGATACAAAGAGCGTCATATTTACCCAGCTAGCGTTAGCTTGTTTGGTAAAAGAGTTTGCAAGTCAAGAGACAGGCAGCACTGTGCACCTAAATGTAACTCTTG
This sequence comes from Notothenia rossii, assembly GCF_949606895.1. Taxonomy (NCBI): domain Eukaryota; kingdom Metazoa; phylum Chordata; class Actinopteri; order Perciformes; family Nototheniidae; genus Notothenia; species Notothenia rossii. Next base: position 38,650,951 of record NC_136902.1, read on the forward strand.
ATATCATATATATATATTATAGGTGCAGAGAGGAGTTGGTTTATTGTGCCCCAATGTAAATCCTAATGTGAGAGTTAAAGGACGGTCAACAATATAATGTACCTTGGTCAGTTTGGATTTATCGTGGCATTTATTCTTAATTAAAGTGAATTTATTTTATTTCAGTCAGTCATTTGTGTGTATGCAGGTGTGGGACATTCCAAATGTTCCAAAAGTGAGCACTCCACGAATCGACAACAGTTTGCCAGGGTAAAATAAAACATTGTCAACATATTATTTTGTGCCACAAGAAGCAGAATGTTTTAACAGTACATTAGTTTGAATATATTTGTTGTTTACCTTTATCAGATCTCTCAGGCACCCACAACCAGCGTCTGATCGGGTAAGACTAATTAAAAATGTAATTATACCATGTAGGTCTGAATTTGTGAACATGAAATAAATAAATACCTTTGTGTGCACTTATTTCCTGGGTAAAAATAGGATAGAGCACCAACCCCATTCCAGGAAGAGGTCCAGTCTGCCCCGGGTCAGAACAACTTCTATAGGTAAACGATGTTGACAGTTGCATCGTGACACAGTTGTGTGGTGTGTATCTTTATTTTACATTTGTTTGTTTTTATAGCCTCCAATCACAGTGGGTAACATTGCCAGGAAGCAGAACAATTATACGTTCACACATTTCCAAATGACACCCACAATATCTGACATCTTAGTGAAGACGACACAAAAAACACCCACAAATATTTTTCAAAGATCAGATATTGTTTGTTGCATCCATTTCAAATGTTTACAAGGATTGTGCAGGAGGTTGACAAAGTGCTGCTGTCAGTTTAGAACCCAATGTATTGAAAAAAAACAGGAAGAGGATCGACATCCTTTTGTAAATATGACTGTCATACATATATTATGTAATTGAAAATAATTATTCAACTGTCTTCTCACTGCAGCAACTACACAAATGGGTATGCACTTATAATTATTGATAGCCAGTCTGAGCCAGAAGACAAAATGGAGCAACGGTATTAATTGTTACTATTACCACTTAATTTTTCTATTCTATACAATAAATCTTATTACTAGCTTCATCATTTAATATTACAATACATCACTTTGTCTTTCCCAGCACAGAATACCTGACTACGGAGGACATTGTAGCAAAACTCTCTGCAAAAATAACAAATACATCTTGCAACAGGTTCAATATTAATAGAGCCAATGTGTGGGATGGAGCAATCCGCGGCTTCAAAGGAGCCTCATTCGACCCCTCTCATGAGATGTCAGTTAAGTTCACTGATGATGAGGGACAAACTGAGGATGGAGTGGACACTGGTGGTCCCAAGTGTGAGTTCCTGACCCTCCTTATGGAATGCCTGACAATGAAGAAAACATCACGTCAGCAACTGTTTGTGCCCCATGTCGGTGTGACTTTCCCAGCTGCTCACTGTCTCACAATCTGATTCTAAATGTATAATGTTCTCTATAAAGATAGAACTAATACACAATTATGAATGTATATAAATAATACACATGTTTTGTGTATTTAATCATGCATTGGTCTACAATTTAATGATGGCTTCTACATATTTCACATAAACAGACAATGAAAAAATGTGTCCTTCATGCTGATAACTAGTGTATGCATCTGCCAATTAGTATTCTAAACAGAGTAGTGTGTTGAATCCTTATAACTAGTTTATGCATCTGCCCATTAGTATTCTAAACAGATTAGTGTGTTGAATCCTTATTTCTTGCATTTGAAACCGATACAATACAAAAAAGTGAACTTACTGTTGTGTTCAACTTCTGCCAAAAACTGTACATTTTTGCCACAGGAGCCACAGAACACTTGAACTGTCCCCAGATGTTGGCCACAGAAAGGACAACTTGGCAGCCTGAAAACACATTGATGTAGTAAATTCATTTAATCAAGTCAATCAAAAACACATAGTCTAAATACTGGTAAGCTAAATAAATAGAAAGATACATCATTTTACCGTTGAATCTGTGTTTAGTCTCTCTCTCTCCTTGAATGTCTTCTATATTTGTTCTTGAGCATGTCTAATGCACACTACTCTCCTGTCATTACCTTGTCCCTCTTCACATGTTGTCAGTTCTCTCTTTCTCTCTCAATTCAATAGCTATATTAGCATGACCATAGTTACAGGCAATTGCTAAAGCTCTGTATAGTTGCAACATCTATACACAAATACATACATATAAACAAACTGCTAAGAATTCAAATGTCCTTTTTCCGCGGTACTCACTATGGCCCAGTTTATTTGCCTGCACTTGATTTGTCATCTCTTTTAATAATGTTCTTCCCTCACTTTATCTACTCTTCACGTGAAGCTCTCCTCAGCTGGTGTAGTAGTTAGGCACGCTAACGCTAGCTATATAAATATGACGCTCTATGTATAAAAACAAAACTTACCTTCTTATATCTTTCTCCACTTAAATTAACTTTCTTTCCTCCCGATTTCCATCACTCTTGTTCGTTCTCTCTATGTCTGGTCAGACATCAATCTGTTCCATGTAGCGCGCCCCCTAGAGGCCTGGATAACTTCCGGAATGTTTTTTTTTTAAATGTATTTTGGGATTTGTACGTGCTTTGGACTTTGCATATCGTTTTGGTATTTGCAACGTTTCTTTGTTGCGTTTGTTTTCAGGGTTTGTGTGTTGTATTTAGTTTGCATCATTTCTGTAAATGCAGCGTTTTTCTGTTGTAGTTGTTTTCAGGGTTTGTTTGTTTTTCATTTCATTATTTGCAGGTGTTTCCTGCTTATGTATGCGTTTTGGGCCGTTGTGCAGCGTTTGCACCTGCAGGCCACCGTAGTTTGGCCTTAATCCTGCAGAACAGCTCTGTGCAGGACATGGCATGTTAGAATGACGGTACGTCCACACAGCAGCTTTGAAAAAATCTTGAAAATCTTGGAGCTGGGCGTGTCTGAGAGCTTGGGGATTTTTCGCGAGCAACGCGACCAACAACCAATCACATGAATCTCCCGCCCCCGGCATACAAAGCAAAAAGCCCCGGGGATTTTATGCGAGCAATATCTATATATATATATACAGTGCTTGAATTGGGCCGGTACTCACCGGTACGCAGTACCGGCACTTCTGATTTTTACCCTTGTAGTACCGGCACTTCTTACTGAGTACCGGCACCTTGCCGGTATTCCGGTACTCAGTAAAATGCTGGTACTCAGCCGCCGGCAGCCGGCGGCACGTCATGACGCATGTCAACAAATTTGCCGGCGACATCTCATGACGCATCTCTGACGCACCGCCGCGATAGACTAGAGCAGAAAATACATCACATAACGACGACGTTAGCATTTCAAAAATGTTAACGTGGCTTAATAGTGCGAAAAGACAGCGGTTGTCGCCGGACAAGGACCCGACTGCAAATACAGAAAATGCTGTGCCTGTGTCTGAAATTGTGCCTTCTCTCGTCGACCCTCCTGCTCCAAGTTCAGTAGCACTAGCTCCAACAGAGCCTTCTCTCCCGCTAACGTTAGCTGCTGCTGGCGTAACTACCACCAACAACACCGGGCAAAGCGATGCACCTGACTGCTGGACAAGGGACCAGGTGGACTATTTTTGCAAGATCAATGAATGGCTCATTGTTAAAGACAAAAAGCTGGGATGTCGGATATGTAAAGAGGTGAAATATTTGGGAAAACACACTGGACAAGGACTGAAACTCTCGATTGAATGGGGTGAGTGTGCAGTGTCTCATTTTGGTAGTGAGAAGTGCAAACAACAAGCTAGCCTGAGAAAAAAAATCAAAGAACACAAAGAATCACAAGCCCATGTAAAAGCTGCTGACATACTTCAGTCTGCTTCACGTGAAGCAATTCAAAAGCAAGTGCAGTCTATGCATAGATCAGAATACGAGACCACTATCAGAGTTTTTCGAACGGCATATAAAATTGGAAAGCATAGCCGGCCATTCACGGACATGCCAATTGATTTGAACTTGCAGAAACTGAACGGGCTGAACGTGGGCAGGGTTTTGCACTCTAATAAAACCTGCGGTGAAATCATCGACCACATAGCAGATGAGCTGAAGACAAAAATGGCCAAAGACATTATAGAAAACAAAAGAAAACTCTGTGTTTTGGTCGATGAATCTACCACTATTAGTGGTAAAACTGTGCTTGTTGTGTGTCTACGCTCAGCATTAGCTGATGCTGAGCCCGAAACGTTTTTTTGGGAGCTGATCGAGTTGGATGGAACAACTGCTGATGACATCACAAAGGCTTTAATGGAGTGTCTTGGAAGACATTTTAGCGAGGACTTTTTAGGTCAGTGTTTAGTTTCTTTTGCATGTGATGGGGCTTCAGTAATGCTAGGGAAGAGAACAGGCGTTGCTACCCAGTTGTGTAGTAAATTCCCAAGCCTGTTTGTGTGGCACTGCTCAAATCATCGACTAGAGCTGGCAGTTGGGGATGTGGTCAAGGAGGTCTCAGGGGTCAATCATTTTCAAATATTTTTTGATAAACTCTACTCTTTGTTTCATGCCTCCCCCAAAAATCAGAGGCAGTTAGCGCAGTGTGCACAAGCAGTCGGACAGCGTCTCCTGGTGATCGGGCGTGTTTTGTCCATCCGCTGGGTAGCTTCAAGTGAAAGGAGCGTCAGAGCAGTCTGGGAAAACTACAGAGTGCTTCATGATCACTTTTCAAATGCTGCAAACGACATGAGCAGGGATTCCAGAGACAGAGCAAAGTACAAGGGCCTTGATGATGTGCTCACATCTGCACCGTTTGTCAGCAATCTGGGACTGATGTATGATGCGCTCACAGAGCTCAGCGACCTCTCTCGGCAACTCCAAAAAAGAGAGATGACACTGCCTACAGCAGATAGGCTCCTAACTCAAGAAATACAGGTTTTTGAATCCATGGTCTCCATGCCTGGCCCACATATGACTACAGTTCATAGAGCTCTAGCTGAGAAATATTTCAAGGGTGTTGCCCTGCATGAGAATGGCAGGCTTGTACAGATTCATGCAGGTCAGTTTTTCCGCAGTATGGTAGAGAATCTGAGACACAGAATGACTTCCACAACCTCCTCTCATGTCAGCACAAGAGAAAGCCCATTACATGGCCGGGAGGCCCGGGACAATCAGCTAATACATGACATAAAAGTTCTCCATCCTGGTAGTTGGCCTGAAGAGGAGTTAGACATACAGTATGGGGACGCAGAGGTGCTACGTTTGTGCGAACTGCTGAAAGTGGACAGAAGAGAGACTGTTCAGGGCTTTCGTGAATACAAGGAAATCAGGGCATCCCGTACGCCTGCTGCCATGGAGCCTCTACTAAAAGCAGTCCGAACCATCGCTGTCTCCACTAGTGAGTGTGAGCGGGCATTCAGCAGCATGAATGATATCCTTACTGCAAAAAGGAATGCTCTCTCTGTCAGCCGACTGTCCAGTCTGGTTTTTATCAAATGCAATGGACCACCGCTGACAGTTCAATCCAGAAAAGTATGTGAGGTCGTGGCTGGCAAAGGGAAGGAGAAGTGCTGATGAAAGAGCCTGTCCAGCTTCAGCCCCTGATACTGCTGTCCCCAAGGCCTTCTGGAGCCTTTTTTAACAATGTGAGTATGAAACAATACATAATAATATTGAAATAGTAGATATAATGAACACATACAGTATATAATGTTTCTCTCTCTCTCTGTCTCTCTCTCTCTCTCTCTCTCTCTCAGTTCTCCATACAAAGTGCTACGTCTACATCCCATAGACCAACGTCTGGATTCCCCTGTGTCCTCCCTGGCAGCTCCATTGATTCCCTCTCTCCTTTCCTGCTGAAAGATGGTGAGTGTACTCAGGGACGAGGAGTCATTTAACCAGCCGCCAGTAGGAGTCAGGCTTTAGTTTATTTTATATCCATAAAGAAAAAGTTAATCTGCTTACAGTTGTGTTTCATATGGATGTTGAGAGGTATCCATATATCTCTTCATTTTGCTCTCAAAGTGCACCAGATTGATGCATCTAACCTCAATATTTAAAAAAAAATGTTATAAATGTTATAAAATGTTATAAAAATAGCAGTTCTTTTTTTGGCACCCTGAGTCATTTTGTTTAAGTACAGTGAGCCTTTCTAAAATATACAGTAAAGAGACAAACCCACCAGCATTATAGGATATACAATGATTTTGAGCCAAATACTTGTTTTTGGGCTGTATAAATAAATTGACTTGAAACAGTTGCTGATTTAGAGCACTGGCACCTTTTTTATTCCAATTCAAGCACTGTATATATATATATATATATATATATAAACTCCCCAAACAGGCGAAAACCTACCAATTTCACACACTGTCTCTGCCACCCCCTCCATGCCTGGTTCCTCCGGTTTGTATCCCGGTAAATAGTTCTGGTCGTAAAGAACAGGGTGATTTGCTACCGTCATTTCTCGTTTGGAATATGAGGAAATGAACTGCGGTCTGGCTCTCCCAGCTTGCACGCCGTTTGATTGGCTACTATGGCTAGCGCTTGTACTGTCAGATTTGCATAAACGGGATTTGATTGGGTGACGCTTCCAGCTCAGCTTCAAAAGTTGAACATTGCTCAACTTTTGAATCCTGAAAATCCTGTAAATCCTGTAAATCCTGTAAATCTTCACTTCGCTTCCCCACAATGCAGTTCGGCGAAAAACCAGGCAAAGTGACGTCACTCCCATTCAAAGTCAATGGGCAGAGAAGCGTTGGAAGTGTTGGAAGATTTTTTTAAAGCTGCTGTGTGGACGTACCGTAACTGTGTCAAAGTGGTGCAGCTAGAGTGTGACAATATAATATCATGTCACACCCAGTAGTCGAGTTGAGGGGGGATGGGGGGGGATGGCATCCCCCTTAGGTATTAAAATGGTCAAAACCATCCCCCTTATGAAACGGCCATCCCCCCTTCCCATCCCCTGTTATTTGATCAATTAATGTGGAAATATTGCCAATGTTTAATTTTCAACATTGTACATTTTATATGTGCACGTCACGTGCCCCTCGTCCACATTATTTTAGCCGCTAAAATACTGTTGACGAGGGGCTCGTGCACATATCACGATCACGAAATTGATGTCAAGTCAGTCAGCGTCAACGATAGCAGCGCAGCCTGTGCAAGCATCATGGCCAGTAAGCGACAAGGACAGCTTGACCTGAGGGACTACTTCGTCTTTAAGAGGACAAAAAGTACCACTGAAGGTAAGTCAAGAATACTTTTGATATGTCACCAAATGTGTAATCTCTGGACAGAGGCGATAACAACAGAGTTATAGTTTGGGAGCTTACGTTTTTTTTCTTGTTAACTAGCCTAACGCCAGGCAGCTAGTACTAGCTGCTATAGTAACCAACGTCAGGTTAGACCTTTCTTATATTCACAAAGTTAATGTCAGATTTGATTTCTTTTTCACATGGAATATCTCGCAGGGTTTCCCACAGCTCTTTACTGCTTAGGCGACCGCATAAGCAACACACTTAACTAACCTAGACATGTTCAGTCGGGGAAAAAAATTAAATGTAATTTAGGATGAGGCAGAGCAAGCTAGTGTACAAGCAGAGACGACAGGGGCAGAAGAACACAGAGAAGAACAGGTGTCGTTGACGGTTCCTGAAACAGCCGGTGAAGTTCAGTTAAGGATGGTAGATAGTCCAAGTTTGGGATTCTTCAGTATGAAAACTGGTTCCGAAAGAACCCATTTGAATTAAGGTTCCTGGAGGATCTTTAGGCTGATTTGGGTATCAATTTGATGATCATGTATCCACTAGTGATTTAAGCACTTTGTTTGATAAGCTTTCCATTCATTTTAGTGAGATCATATAATATAAATTAAGTGTGAAAATTGCACCTTTAGTCACTGTGAGCGACCAAAATGTATTACTTACAAAGCTTTAAATGTGATGCATGCCTCCAAATCGTGTGATAGCGGCTTCTGGTGGTTGAATGTCATCGCTCTTATTTTATATGAAAAAAAACCACAACTTGACAGTAGGCCCACTTCACTGTCTGCTCATTCTAACAAAAACATAATGCCGTTGTTTTCTTCATATAGAGGATAATCATGGCGAGGAAGCAGGAAGGAGAGCAGAGGAGACTAGAGCAGAGGAGACTAGAGCTGGAGAAGGAACAGGTTTGATATTTCTAAATAGACACTTTTCTTTTTCGAAGAGGGGGAAATGTAGCTAATCCTACCAAGGGGGGGTTTTAACAGATTTTATGTTTTTGTGGTAAAAAAAAAGAAGAGAGGAGGAGGCAGAAGCAGAGGAGCCTAGAGCTGCAGAAGGAACAGGTTTGATAATTCTAAATAGACACTTTTCTTTTTCGAAGATGGGAAATGTATCTTACCAAGGGGGGTTTTAACATAGATTTTATGTTTTTGTGGTAGAAAAAAGAAGAGAGGAGGAGGCAGAAGCAGAGGAGCCTAGAGCTGCAGAAGGAACAGGTTTGATAATTCTAAATAGACACTTTTCTTTTTCGAAGAGGGGAAATGTATCTTACCAAGTGGGGTTTTAACATAGATTTTATGTTTTTGTGGTAGAAAAAAGAAGAGAGGAGGAGGCAGAAGCAGAAGAGCCTAGAGCTGCAGAAGGAACAGGTTTGATAATTCTAAATAGACACGTTTCTTTTTCGAAGAGGGGAAATGTATCTTACCAAGTGGGGTTTTAACATAGATTTTATGTTTTTGTGGTAGAAAAAAGAAGAGAGGAGGAGGCAGAAGCAGGGCGAGATAGTGTCGATGATTCTGACCAAAATAACCAGGGAGATAATGAGCAAGATATCCCTGAATGCTGGACATCTACCAAGTTCAGGGAGAAAAAAAAGTATTATCCATGGCTAATATGTCAAAGCAAAACACTTGGCTGCCTAACCTGCCAGAAAATGAAAGTGGTTGGGCCAAGTACAGGTGGGAGCAGCCAGTTGCATATTGCTGAGGAGTGGTCCAACGTTAAGGTTACAGCCTATGGTACAAACCGAGCAGCACAGCTGCAGTCTCTTCGTAAGAAAATACACAAGCATAAAATGTCAGAGTATCACCAAGCAGCTGAGAAAACCATGGAAAAAGCAAAAGAAAAGACATTGGAAACATTGACTTCTGAAATGCAAAGGGATCACTTCTTAACTACTGATAGGGTATTTCGTACAGTTTACAAGATTGTGAAATCTGGAAGGCCTTTCACAGATCTACCGTCCGATATTGATCTGAAAGTCTTGAATGGACTAGACATGGGAAGAACTTTACATTCAGACTATTCCTGTGCAACAATCAGCCAACACATAGCAAATGAAATGCGAAAGAGAGTAGTTGGAAAGGTCCTTCAAAGTGGAACAAAACTTTCTGTCATGATAGATGAAGCTACAACTGACAGTAAAAAATCAGTATTGATCATTTATATTAGAGCGAGCTTAGGGATGAGTGAAGAGCCCCTAACATTCTTCTTGGATCTAGTTGAGCTTTCTGCTACCAATGCAGGTGAAATCTATCAAGCTCTAATGAAAAATCTGTCACATCATGGCTTCTCTGAAGCTATTCTGAGTGAACGCTTTGTTTGCTTTGCATCAGATGGAGCTTCTGTAATGCTTGGAAGTAAAGCAGGTGTTGCAACCAAAATCGTAGAAAAGTTTCCAAACGTAATGGTGTGGCACTGCATGAACCACCGTCTTGAGCTGAGTGTTGGAGATGCTGTTGAAGAAACTGTAGGGATGAATGACTTCCAGTTTTTCTTTGACAAAGTGTACAGTCTCTATCATGCATCGGCCAAAAACCGCCGTGAGCTCACTGAATGTTGTGAGGAACTTGCTTTACAGTGTCTGAACATAGGGAGAATTCTCAGCACTAGATGGGTGGCATCCAGTTACAGGACCATTAAAGCTGTATGGCAGCAGTACCCTGCAATCCACAAGCACTTTTCCAATGCCTCAGTTGATCCTAAAAGAAGTTCAACAGAGAAATGCATGTTCAGTGGTTTAATAGATCGCCTTTTTAATGTCACCTTTGTGCACAATCTTGGAATCATGTATGATGCTTTAGAAGAGTTGTCTGAATTCTCTCTCTCTCTTCAAGACAGAAACATGACGCTCCCCAAGGCTGTAGCAATACTCAGTCGGCAGGTCCGTGTGTTGAAGTCCATGGCAGAGCAGCCTGGACCAGCGGCAGAAGTGGCTCAGACTGCAATCGGTTTGAAGCTATTCAAAGGGTTGCCACTAACAAATAATTTAAGACACAGCAGAGAAATAAACCACCAACATTTTTTTCATGCTTTGGCTGCTAAAATTGAGACAAGAATGGGATCACTGCCTGGAAAACAGAGAAGCAAAGAAGAGTACCAGAGCTTTCTTGACAATGTCAAAGTGCTGCAGCCATCAAACTGGCCAGATGTGTGTGGTGTTCGTTATGCCGAAAAGGAAATACAGGAACTCTGCTCCTTTTTCAAGCTTGATGATGGCAGACAAATTCAGAGAGGAATGAGGGAATATGTTGATATGGTGAAACTCAAAACTGTTGATGAAATGACACCACAAGCACCAGAAGAGCTAAAACCCCTCCTTCAAGCAGTGAACACACTGGTCATCTCCACAGCTGAGTGTGAGCGTTCAGTCAGATGAACATTTTAACCACAACTAGAAGCACGCTAGAGGTAAAAAGTATGTCAGCCTTGCTTTTCATCAAGTGTGTTGGCCCTCCACTACAAATGTTCAAACCAGAAGTTTATGTCAAGTCTTGGCTTCAAAGTCATAGCTTGGCTAAGGATCTGAGAGCAAGAGCCCGGAAAGTTGTCATTAAAAAACATGATTATGAAACTCTTTGGAAGATCCTATGAGATACTACAGTATAGGGGAGAATTGGGTTGGTAGCCATTGAATAAAACTGTTTATTTGTATTTGTATATCATATTATATGTATTATTTTCAGATTTTGTAAATAGTATATTTGTTTAATCCATGTTCTTGCACTTGAATTAAAATGGACTTGACTAGAGAGGATTCATGTTCAATGTTTTGTGAGGTTTTGTTTCAACATTTAATGGATGAATTCCCAGTAGATTTATAGGTATTGTGAGTGTGAAGTTGAAGTTGCACTTGCACCCAGTGGGAAAATGTGTCCTCTGCATTTACCCTAACTATGTAGGAGCAGTGGTAGCCATGGGACCAACTCTAATTCTGAGGTGCCTTGGTCAAGATCAATGACAGGAGTATCTGACACGTAATATATCCATAGCATGCAAGTTGTTTTACAGTAATAGAATATAATAATTATCTTTGTGCTTAAACACTAATCAAAAGGGTACAACGTTGGTCTCCCACCAAATGCGCTGTCATCAGATCAAATTAAGGGCCCTTAAGGCAGTCAGCACCAAACATATATCCAGTCTACTCAACTACCCTGAATTGCAGGTTAGTTTTTGTTTTTAATCTCCGGGGGGGGGGGGGGGCATGCAGATCCACCATCCCCCCTGGCTTTTTTTTACAACTTGACCACTGGTCACACCCCATGAGGGAGATTAAGACTAGGTGTTACCAGTGTCACTGTATTAGTGTACGGTAGGCTATGAGTCTACAATATGCTGTACAAGCTGATAACATAAGTAAGTGATAATGTGTCATTATTAAGGTCATTATTGAAAAAAGAACACAGACAGGGTGGTCTTGATCAGCGTGAAGGCCATAATGTTCACTGCACATTATCGCACTTAATAAACGGCCACATACAGTACTAAACAAAGTAAAAACTTGACTCAAAATATTAATTGAAAATTATTGTATTGACTTGAAAACGATAAGAAAAAAACTCTGTTCCACTGCGTACCAACAACTGGGTCAGTTTATGTTTTGGTCATTGGATTTTCTTTTCAAAAATGGATATTCAAAAACAAAAAACAACTGGATATTTGATTTTCGTTTTCAAATTGAAAAACCAAAATTGAAATACAAGGTGTTTTTCTTTATCATGGTCAAAAATGGATTTATTAAACTTAAAAAACGGGATAATTTTCATTTTCTACTTCTCAAAACAAAAAATAAAATGACTAGAAAACAGAAACCAAAAAAAAACCAGTTTTTTCATATTCTGCTACCAGAAGTTGTCTTTCAAAATAAGAGCGCAGATGAGGACGGTCAATCCGTCTATCTACGGTCCATTTGTTTTCACAACGGAAACAGCCAAGACATATTTTGAGCCCAGAAAATGAATGTTATCAAGGGCTGTAAATATAATAGGCCTATGTCTAAAATGGACAATATTGTTTGGAGATTTCAACAAACAGCGATTCTGCAATGGGGTCAGCTCAGCCGTCTCTCGAGTTTGTTATTATTTTTTCTGCCAATAGTTCTTCGTGAGATCGATCCTGTTGGACTCAGTGGGCTAGTAGTGAAACTACTCCCACAACAAGTACTATGAAGTACTTACTGTGTACTTTTTGAGTAATCCTCTGTCAATGTCCCCTCCAGAGAACAAGAATGCATGTTTCTCTGCTATTTTGAATCAGCGTTGAAACACCTTTCTTCATGAGACTGATATTGTTGGACAGAGTATTTTAAGAGGATATGGTAGACATGATATCAGCAATAGCCAACCCAGTCTCACAAAAAAAATGTGTAATAACTACGTTGGTCCACAACGTAGGACGTAGTATATCTACAAAAACGCCTCTGAAATTGTAAGATCCCTACGTTTTTTTTCACCATTCATTCCAATGGCTGGCGTCTATGTCACGTGATCTTCACATTTCTCCCTGCAGAAAAAAAAAACATGGCCGAACTTCGTTTTATTCTCGGTGTAAAATGCCTATTTTAAAGTTTGTTTGGCCATTAAAATGCGTTTTGATGTCATTTGATGCGAGAAATATGAGTTGTTATTTCAGATTATGTGTGCAGTGGATGTACATGATCTTTAGTTTGCTAGTTATTACGAAGATTACTTCAGGAAATTGTGTCTATACAACGTTTTCATTGTTACCAAGGTGGTTGCTAGGGACGCTGCTATAGATATTATTTCTGTTCTGTTGTGTAACTGTTTAATGGTGTTATCTTTATTGCTACCCCCTTCCCCATCAATGCATAGTGTTGGTCCACAGCGCAAACGTATTAGTTTAACAAAATCCGCATCTAAAATGGTGGCATAGATAAGTTATTTTCCCCTATGCAATTCCAGTCTCACATGTCACATCTCACATCACATCGTCTTAAACAAATACCGGAAACAGACCGAAAACAGTTTATTCCGAGTGTGCTTGCTTTTCTCTTTGGAGTTCATCACATAACGGCATTGTAATACATGGTTCGGCTGCATTAAATGTTACATATCTGCTGTAATTCTCTATTTATAGAGCCTTGATGAGAAGACTTCTAGACAAACATGAGGAACTGCCGCCAACACTGAAAACGTGATGTGGATCATAAATATATCAGCAATTAAACAACATCTTACATTTATTTTCACACAATACATCTCCTTGCGGTATCAACACTAATTCGGCTGACTTTTATATTTGATCCAATTGGTAGATAGGTTGTATTTACACCATAAACGTGCACTCCTGATATAAAGGGACACCTAGTGGTTAAAGCATGTTATTTAATTTCATTATTTTTACACAAACACACTACACAAACGGTGTAGTTATGCAATGAATGAAACACTTTGTGTATACCTCCAGCAATGTTAACTATGTTGAAGCACTTATTTTAACTGATATGATACATATGTATTATACTCTTATATAAGATGTATGTAGATAGTATAAGAAATTTGCAGAATATGACAGTTTAATGGTGGAGGTATACACAAATATTGATAGATGTCTTGTAATGCACTGTTGAGGAACCTGCGACCCAAGTTTTTCATCTTCGGCCTTGTCAGGTATTGAACAATCAATAAATAAAGAACACAGAATTATTAAATATAAAACACAGAATTTGTGTGATTATACTAAATGATTTACAAATAAACACCACTGCATATTTACAACTGTTACACATGCTGATGTAACGCAAATGTTTCCAACTTGGGATCAATAAAGTATACCTTATCTTAAGATGATCGATGGCTACTGCCATATTTGCAAAATGTGCCTCTGAACCTTGTCAAGTGCATGTTACAGGCTTGTCAATTAACAACAGGAGGGGTCACAAGTATAAGACCAGCTGTTAAATAAAGCTCTTCTGACCTTAGCTGTCATGTGGGTATATATATTAATGCTGCCCATTATGGGTACAAGCAATTTTCACCCATTTATTAATTATATGTTTTACATTTGAGTGTTTCCTATCCCCTAAACCTCCAGGGATGTATACAGTTTAATACTGGCAACTTCTTATTATGGGAAATACAAAAACGTCTTTTAAAACTACAACTACAACAAGAGACGTGCCATATAGAGAACATGTTAAGAAACACAATAGCCAGTGTAGTTCTGGAGACGGGGTGGACCCGTTCAAATCCAGTTTTGGACAGTCTGCCGTGGTTCCATCCCATTTCAATTGCTGTACGACGCTCGGCGAAACCCTCGGAGCACACTCTCCAATCACAGAGCTTGCGGACTATCACGGGGTTTGTCAAGGGGAGAGAATACTTACTTCCCGGTGTAATATTCTGTAAAGCAAATGAGCTGCTCCGACCCTCGGTCCTGACGGACTCCAACTTGTGTTTATTAATCAAACAAATAAATAAACACAAGGATAATTATGTATTATTGTTGAGTAAATGGAGAATTGCACAGGGGAAAATAACGTATCTATTGTGGTGATTGACATTATTCACCCACGGATCTATGGGTTAGGGTATTGTTCTACACGGACATTTTAGTGAGCCGGACTTCCTGTCTCCGCCGGTCTTCGCTTGTGTTTTGAGATGCTAAATAAAAGTCTAGCTTGTACCTTTGATACCCCGCCTCCGACTCCCATCTCTCGGCACCACATGCCACAATTTTAGATGCGGATTTTGTTAAACTAATACGTTTGCGCTGTGGACCAACACTATGCATTGACGGTGAAGGGGGTAGCAATAAATATAACACAATTTTACACAACATAACAGAAATAATATCGATAGCAGCGTCCCTAGCAACCACCTTGGTAACAATGAAAACATTGTATAGACACAATTTCCTGAAGTAATCTCCGTAATAACTAGCAAACTAAAGATCATGTACATCCACTACACACATAATCTGAAATAACAACTCATATTTCTCGCATCAAATGACATCAAAACGCATTTTAATGGCCAAACAAACTTTAAAATAGGCATTTTACACCGAGAATAAAACGAAGTTCGGCCATGTTTTCTTTTTCTGCAGGGAGAAATGTGAAGATCACGTGACATAGACGCCAGCCATTGGAATAAATTGTGAAAAAAAACTTAGGGATCTTACAATTTCAGAGGCGTTTTTGTAGATATACTACGTCCTATGTTGTGGACCAACGTAGTTATTACACGTTTTTTTGTGAGACTGGGTTGGCTATTGCTGATATCATGTCTACCATATCCTCTTAAAATACTCTGTCCAACAATATCAGTCTCATGAAGAAAGGTGTTTCAACGCTGATTCAAAATAGCAGAGAAACATGCATTCTTGTTCTCAGGAAGGGACATTGACAGAGGATTACTCAAAAAGTACACAGTAAGTACTTCATAGTACTTGTTGTGGGAGTAGTTTCACTACTAGCCCACTGAGTCCAACAGGATTGATCTCACGAAGATCTATAGGCAGAAAAAATAATAACAAACTGGAGAGACGGCTGAGCTGACCCCAGTGCAGAATCGCTGTTTGTTGAAATCTCCAAACAATGTTGTCCATTTTAAACATAGGCCTATTATATTTACAGCCCTTGATAACATTCATTTTCTGGGCTCAAAATGTGTCTTGGCTGTTTTCGTTGTGAAAACAAATGGACCGTAGATAGACGGATTGACCGTCCTCATCTGCGCTCTTATTTTGAAAGACAACTTCCGGTAGCAGAATATGAAAAAACTGGGGTTTTTTTGTTTCTGTTTTCTAGTCATCTTATTTTTTTGTTTTGAGAAGTAGAAGTAGAAAATCATCCCGTTTTTTAAGTTTAGTCAATCCATTTTTGACCATGATAAAGAAAAACGCCTTGTATTTCAATTTTGGTTTTTCAATTTGAAAAAGAAAATCAAATATCCAGTCGTTTTTTGTTTTTGAATATCCTTTTGTGAAAAGAAAATCCAATGACCAAAACATACACTGACCCAACTGGAACTGTATCTACAAATACTGAATTTAAAATGAGAGCACTGATCGATGTTTTCTGTAACTTTCCAACTCTGTTGCCAGTTTATTTTCAAGTCTGAAACACTACAGAGCCCACCGTGTTCCTGTTAGTGTTTACTTCCTGTCTGTCTCCTTCTGGTGATTTCTCTGATGTCCAATGCTCCGTCTTTTAACCTCTTTCTTTCTCTTCCTTGATCCTCCTTAGTAATAGTGATGTTATGCTTAGCAGCGGTGTGTTATCGAGTATTAACAACGTCTGAAATGTCCAAATTGACCAATAAGAATCACGTATTCAACTAAGCCGTGTAATAACAAATTATACCATTCCCGGAAGGCGACCCACAACAGAAATGTAACAGTGTTGATGTGAAAATGTATACCTTTGCATCCTTTGACAGAACACCATCTAATAGCACGTCAGAACATTGTGATGTCACAAACATTTGTTTTTTAATTTCTTTGTATCCCTCCACTAAAGAATAAGTCAGAGCCAGCAGCGGAGTTGTTGGGGAGCTGCAGAGAAGAGCCTCATCCTAAATCAAACAGGCTCACAGACTCCCCAGGTGGAAATAAAGCATCATTTTGATTTGCTCTGGAGATAAAGACCAATACATGCCGGATTAAAGCAGGAAGACACAACTTTGTCCAATTTATAGAAGCCTATAAAAAACACTTATTAATTTCAACCTCCTGATATGCACTCTATAAATAATCAGGCTTGGGAAGTAACGGATTGCGTAATACAAAAAAAGATAACTGTATTCCCTCGTAGACGTAATCAGATCACTGGTACATTTCTAACAGGTGGGGATTACTAGCAGGATTACAATGTTAGTGAATCCTAAAAAGATCATATAGTGTTTGCTGTAAAGGATCAGATGTTCTCTCTTCTCTGTGAGCTGTTCTGTTCTGTAGGCTGATACTTTAAGTGTGAATCTATACTTCTACTGCCTGAATCTGCTTTATGGTTTTCACTTTCTTTGCTTCATTTGTTCTGTTTTTAATTCAGCAGGTGAACCTATATGTTCATAAAATAGTGTGTGTGAGCTTAACTCTGTGTATTAAACTAAAACGGAGCATTTTCTGTCAGCTCAGATTTTCTTTCTGCTTTTTTAAACTGTAGTTTGTGCTCATGTGTTTCAGTGTTGGTGTAAAGGCTGCTGCCTGAATATGCTGAATGAAACATAGCTTTTCCTATAGATAAAATCATTTTTTATCCTAAATATCTTGGTTTCTTCTTTTCTAAGGTCACATGTTTCTGCTAAATAATACACTTAATATTGATATTTATTTTCTCTTGTATTTGTTTGCATTGCATTTGATATTCAGGTAAACCAAAAGGAATGGAAGGTAATCAGGTTACATTCCTTTTTAATTTTGTTATGATAACTTTAACTACTGTAATAGAATAC
Organism: Notothenia rossii; assembly: GCF_949606895.1. Classification (NCBI taxonomy): domain Eukaryota; kingdom Metazoa; phylum Chordata; class Actinopteri; order Perciformes; family Nototheniidae; genus Notothenia; species Notothenia rossii. The sequence continues at coordinate 38,668,593 of NC_136902.1, forward strand.
ATGTTTAATGTAACCCTCCCAACCCTACTCATTTATCGGGCGCTGCTGTTTTGATGGTATACTGACTGATGATTAACCACCAGGGGGGGGTCTATAACCACAATGAGACTCACATTAGGATTCAATACACAGTGTGTGGGTTTATACAGTTAAAGCACAAGCAGCAGTGACAATAAAGTGCAGTACACCTTGCATTGTATTATGTTTGAGCAGCTTGGGCATCACGTTTAATATAAAAGTGTATTATTATGTTTGTTAGGCAATCTAGTTTATTAATGATTATAATATATCAGTAATAATTGTACTATTTCTGAAGAGTGATCGGTACTCTGGCTTTAAGCACTATTATCCGAGCGAATAGAGATAAATACAATTCTTCAATACATTTTTCTTTTTATATTTGCGAGTTCAAAAACATCAATTATTTAAGAAGAGCCGGGAAGATGGCTGCATCGTCTTTGGCTCCTCTCCAACTTCACATCCTCCACCCTGATCCTCAACACCGGAGCCCCTCAAGGCTGCGTGCTCAGCCCTCTCCTCTACTCCATGTTCACTCATGACTGCGTGGCCACACACAGCTCCAACACCATCGTGAAGTTTGCTGACGACACGACCGTCATCGACCAGATCACCGACGGCGATGAGACGGCGTACAGAGAGGAGGTCGAAAACCTGACATCTTGGTGCCAGGATAACAACCTCCATCTCAACGTCAGCAAAACAAAGGAGCTGATTGTGGACTACAGGAAGCAGCAGAGAGAGGGACACGCCCCCATCGGCATCAATGGGACTACGGTGGAGAGAGTCAGCAGCTTCAGGTTCCTCGGTGTCCACATCACTGAGGACCTGACATGGACTCTTCACACCACCACCATCACCAAAAAAGCTTGACAGCGGCTCTTCTTCCTCCGCAGGCTGAGGAGGTTCAAGGTGGACCCCAGGATACTCTGCAACTTCTACAGGTGCACCATAGAGAGTATCCTGACTGGCTGCATCACGGCCTGGTACGGCAGCTGCCCCGCCCTCAATCGTAAGGCTTTACAGAGGGTGGTGAAAACTGCACAGAACATCACCAGGATGGAGCTGCCATCCATGGAGGACCTTTACTCCCAGCGCCTCAGGAAGAAAGCCATCAGGATTATAAAAGACCCCCATCACCCCAGCCACAAACTGTTAAGTCTGCTGCCATCTGGCAGGCGCTACCGCAGCATCCGGACTAAAACCATTCATCTGGCTGCAACTTACAAATTATGTATCTAATATATCATATGCCAATCATTCTTAGTTCACTATTTCACTATTTCAATATTTTTCAATTTGTCTTTGTATTTACTTGCACTATTTTTTCAGTTTTTACATTTTATTGTGTTGCACTGTTGGAGGAGCCTGTGACCTAAGACTTTCATCAACATAGCTACACTGTAGCTATGTACGTATGACAAATAAAAGCCTTGGACCTTGAAGAATAACTTGATAAGTTAGATATCAAGGAAGGCTTGGCATCTAATGTTTACAATAGATCTTTGAGACTTACCATTTTAATGTTTTTTAGTTTTTATTATTATGTTTGTCCGTCTTTCACTTCGGGGATTTTCGTAAAAAAAGGGCTGTGAACAATACATGAATGAGTCACAAAGAATAGAATCATAGGATCACCATAGAATAAAAACGTATATAAGAAACCAGATCTAAGATGTTCATCTTAATACTGTGGATTCTGAACAGCCCTATGGATATTTTTGCACATTCTTGTTCAACACTATCTCTTTGAAATCTGCACACCACTCCACTTAATGTATACTTTTCGTCATATGTTACTGTACCTAGATTCTTGTGTATTTATATTTTGTGTAAATATAATCTTTATTTGTTAGTTCGTTTTGTACTACATGTTGTTGTTCGTATTCATCTTACTGTGTTTATGTATGACCCAATCACACCAAAGCAAATTCCTTTATGTCAACCTGCTTGGCCATAAACCTGATTCTGATCCTACACTTCCAGTCATCAGACCACTCTAGAAATCATGAATAAATGAATTAATCCCACTGTTGAGCCTTCTATAACCAGTAGTGGAAAGTAAAGAAGCACATTTACTCAAGTATCAACATTAGTCAATCCAATAATGAAAACGTTTCCAGTATTTGTCCCTCACGTGACTATGCAAAGATTTTTGTGATTTTCTTCTAATTTACATTGCATTTAGCTGACGCTTTTATCCAAAGCGACTTATAAGTGCGACAATACTGTAAGTGCATTCGACCAAGAAGTGCATTCGACCAAGAAGATACAAACTAGAAGAAAACCGAATCATATAAGTACATCAGGTTTCATAGAGCCAAAAAATGTCAAGTGCTACTCAACTAGCTTTAGATAAGCCAGTCCTTTAAGTGCTTTGTTAGTAATTCTATTGCTCGAAGTGGAGTCGAAAGAGATGAGTTTTCAGTCTGCGCCAGAAGATGTGTAAGCTTTCTGCTGTCCCGATGTCAATGGGGAGCTCATTCCACCATTACAGTGATACAGAACACATGGTACAATACACATACACACCACGTGAAGAAACATACATACAGCTCCCTTACAAAACAAACAAACACACCCACCCCACCCTCCCCAAGACCCCTGTGGGCTGGACCAAGCGCCAGCAAGTAATGGGTAGCATAAAATTACACATAAAAACATTTGAGTTCCTCTATCCGTTGACCTGGGGCTTAACATTGAATTACTGCATTTGTAATTATATTCTATACTTGATAAGAGTTTACTTTACTCAGTTATTTATCAGAAAGTTCTGCTCATCATAAGTACTTCAGTTTTAATCACACTCCCCTGCCCTCCGATGTGTTGTGGTAGAGCACTGCTCCTCCATGAGGCTGAGGACCAGCTGAGAACACAGAGTAGTACATGAGCTGGGACACGGTGTACTGAACACGAGCAACACTGCTGCACAACACACACACAAAGAGGGAAGCAAGACCAAAGTGTCAGAACTACTGAAACAGAACTATGGTTTGACTTTATTTAGAATGTTACCATCTGTAGTTTTCATGTTATTTATACACATTATGTTGCTCTTTATATTTGTGTATTTGTTCCTGTGACATTAATTCAGCAGCAAAAAGCTATTTTGATTATAAAATGCCAGTATATGTCATGATTAAATAATATTAAAATAAATGTATTGTACATCAAACAACAAAGTGTAGGAAAAGGTAAGAGCGAAATATTTGGATTATACCTGAAAAGTCTAAATAGTGTAAAAATAAACAAATGTAAATCAATTCATTTATACGTATGAATATAGGCCAGTCTTTTAAGCCAAATCATTTTATTGATAGAATATGTTGCTAAAATATAAGATGAATTATGTCACCTTTATCCACTTGAGAATGGGATTGTTTAAAGGGTGGGAATGTACAGTAATCCAGTACTTTAATAAATATAAAATGGGCCATTACGCATAATGACTACTTTTACTTTTGGTGCTAAAAGTTTGTCTGATGAAAATACTTTTGTACTTTTATTTTGATAATATTTTGAATGCATATTTTTACAATTTATTATTGCTAATTTTGATTAAGTTAAAGTTGATTAAATCTGAGTACTTCTTCCATAGCATCTCATCTGAGAGCCTGTTTCACTGAATGAGGCATTCTTCTTTGTTGAGGCTTCTTTGTATGCTGCAAGAAGGAATTTTGACATTTTAATAGAAAATGTGTGAAGAATGTGTGAAGCAAGGCCATCCTTTCTCTGTGATCAGTTAATATGTTTAATTCCCAGCTTTATTCCTTCAATAGAAGAAGAAAAAATTCACATTCTTCTTCAAAACTATACTTAAAGAAGACCTATCATGCAAAATGCACCTTTGTACGTCTTTTAAACATGAATATGTGTCCCCGGTGTGTCAGGGAACTCACCAAGTCTCAGAAAACACAACCCTCTCTCTTTACCTCCATACCAAAATCTCTAAAAGCGGGGCTTTAACGGATCTGATACAGACTGAGATTTGAAAATAGTCTGACGTCATTGACGGGGAGCTCCGCCTATATGGCCAACTCTCCACCAATCAGGGGAAGGAGAGGTTGCCGTGGCATGGTAACAGCATGGTAACAGCATGGTAACAGCATGGTAACAGCATGGTAACATGACGCTCGTAACTCGGCCCCCTCCTTTGCAGGGGTCCTTTGTTTCGACAGTTTTTAAATCCAATCAATTATAACCTATTCTTTTGTGATAGAATTGTGTTAACATTTTTGGCTAACACATTTTTCCAAAGAACTATCTTCTGAACGTGCCAAGTTGAATAATACTTTTCGAAAAACTTTTGCGAGACTGTTGTGGCAGATTAATTAACACCCTTTCCACTCTATGTTCATGTCAATGCAATACATTAGTTGTAAAAGGTTAAACTTCTACTACACATTCTGAGTGTTTTTAACATTCGTGAAATAGGCTGTAGAAAGAGAGAAAAAGAAAGACATTTCCCAAGAAACCTGTACATTAAGAAACCAAATCCTATTTGTGCCAGGGTGTGAAAAGCACTGCTGATTATGGACATCTGGGTTCATGTTTCGCCATCCTATACACCAGAGTGTAAATAACCACATTGGCTATGGCAACCTGGGTGTAAATAGCATTGAAAGCTACAGACACCTGGGTTCAAACAAACACAACAACATGATGACATGCATTGCACGCAAAGAAAACTGCACCCTGATGATGGATTGACAGGTTGAAACAGTCACTTATTATCCTCTGTATGTTGTTGTTTACAAAAAATGTTCCACCACGGGTGACATGTTGATAAATGCCTGAAAAGGGTCTCCTAAGAAGTGTTTTTTTTAAGCAGGAAACGTGTTTTGTTACAAATAAGTACACAATATTTAAAATCCACACTGAAAAACCAATAAAGACAAAAAAACAACAGTATTAAGTAATGTGGAAAGCGCTAATACAATTAAAATCTTCACATTCAAAGTAGAAAACACAAGTAGAAGCATTATTTAAGACATTTTTAATAGAACAAATAGTAATTATGAAGTAGCTGCCAGATGACGTGGTATTAATTAATTAGCAGTCAGTAATACTCAGGGTTAGATTATCTGTATTTACATCCCCAAAAATGTAATGTGAAGCTCCACATTACCAATACTACAACAAAACAATTATTTTACATGTATTTGCTACTGATATTCGACATTCATCCTACTGAATACTTTTGATACAGGAAGTACATTTGAATGATTTTACTGAAACTTCTGTACATAGTAATTCTACTTCTCTACTAAGTAAAGGACCTGAGTACTTTTTCCACCACAAATGCAGAAATGCATGAATGAAAGTTATACACATCACTTGAAATATAACGTTAAACTAAGAATAATGGAAAAGAAAAGAGAGGATGATGACAACAGCAAAAGAATGAGGCCATGCTTCCTACATGTAAATTAAAGTAGAGTGCACGTGGATGGCAGAGAGTGCTGTGGAATCTAATCTGTCTCTTTCTCCATTTCCTGCTGAGTCATGCCAGGCCTGTTTCCTCTGCAGATTATAGGCCTGTGGATTAGGATTAGTCAAATCTACTTGAGCACAAGTAGTGGAGAACAGCTCTTCAAAAACCTATAGGTGATGTAGGAGCCAACATGCATAGTTAGTTTGTGTTTGGGCGTCGCAGCCATTATATGAGGGTGGGACAAGTCCCCCCCACGTTTTAAAATGATTAGTTTAGACCCCCACTTTTACCATGTGGAAAGTCAGTGCATCCACTCTCCGCTCTTTGTAGAGCGCGTCAGTGCTTCATTATCAAATCCATTCCACTTGCTTATTGTGAGAATGCCCAAATCTATGAAACTCCGTACCATGTTTTCACCGCTTCTTTGTACCAAGGCAGATTCTCAGAGCCGTACACATGAGCTGTACACATGAGCTGTACACATGCTGCGTTCTGTGCGTAGCTGTGTCTTTAGTTGTAAGCCCAGTGGCGATTTGTTCATCTGTCATATCATACAATAAAGCCATCGAAAATAATATGATACAGCATTAAAAGTTATTCTGGGTCTTTGTGTGTCATAGCTCGGCTGTGTGTGTGGCACGACGAGCGCATTTTGTGTGAGCGAGCGAGAGAGTAAACGAGAGAACGCCAAAGTACATAAGGAGTTGTTTCTACAACAAGGAGGAGGAGAGCTCTCTCCTGTCAGACAAATCCTATAACGTCAGCTCAGGGAGGTAAAGGAATCTCTGAGTGTTTAGATCGTTGAATTAGGCTAAGTTATCTCATGTAAACAAGTATTTCCAAGGCACACCTTTTATATGATCATTATAAAAAAAACAGAGAATAACAGGTATGAAATAATTCCAACTCATACTATAGGACAGTAAAACAGAAATACAGTTTAAAATGGGATTGATTAGTAAAATATACATAAAGAAAAATTAAGTCTGTTTTCAACACTGTTTCACATGGGTGTTGAGAGATGTATCCATATAGTCCCTAACTTTGCTCTCAAAGTGCACCAGATAGATCCATTTAACTTCAACATTTAAAAAAAAGTCTTCCCGGGGGAGCATGTCCCCTGACCCCCCAAGAGGAGGTGAGATCCACCACCTGCCCACACCCCCCGTCAAATTGTCCCTCCCACATTGAGGATGCTTCCTACGCCCATCATTTATATTATTGTAATTATTTGTTTGCGGCACATTCCTTTCTAATTGGTTATCACTTCATAATAATAATAATAATAATAAAGCTTTAATTGTACACTGAAAAAACTGTAACGTTGACTTTAATTAAATGTATCATGTCAACACATTTCACATAACTGTATTAGGTTAGTTGAAAGCAATTATATTAAGTTCAACTAACCTAATACAATTATGTGAAATCTGTTGACATAATAAATGTAATTAAAGTCAACGTTTCAGTTTTCTCCGTGTATAGCAGTGCTCATACACTAGGTGCAGCTCCAAATGCTTTCACAACATGGCATCAATCACAAATAAAAAACAAAATCAAGGAATTAACTTCAGGTCATAACATTCAGCATAACAACATAATACAACAGTACAAGGGACACAAGGAGGTAAAAGGGGTGATAAGAAAGATAAAATAATATGAAATAAATAACAATCCCTCTAATAAAATAAAGGAAGACATAAAATGAAAAGAATAAATCCAGTAAAACGGAATAAAACCATAATAATAAAATAAATAATACAAATAATAAAATACCTGAAGATTAAAAGACACATTTGAAAAGGGGATGTCACTTATCGAAATATAACATAAATAAATATAAATATAAACCTATAAAAGCTATAAAATAAATAAAATAATATAAAAATAAATAAATAATAAAGATTTAAAAAACAATTAAAAGGGGGGTGTCACTAATAAAAAAGCTAATCGAAAAAGACTTGATGCTATTGTCACCTCGGTGCTGTTTGTTGGTGTTTAGGTCACCTGTTGTACGTGAGGGTGGATGACAAAGAGGGGAGCTGGCTATGGATATTTTTCTGTTTCTGTTGTTTTTTGCTACTTTCTTCCTAGGGTCATGTCATGACCAAAAGAACGGGATACAAGTGGCTGAAATGGGTTGTCTCCGCATGGTGACTGGTATCTTCCTTAGGGATAAGGCGGGAAGATCAGTCATCCGAGAGGGACTCGAGAAGAACCACTGCTTCTCTGCTTAGAACAGTACCAATTGAGTTGGTAAGTAGCCCTTATTTAAGAAGAAGAAGAAGAATATATACTTTATTCATCCCTTACAGGGATATTTCTTTCCCCACTCTGTTGTGTTTACACACATTAGGCGCTTTCACACCGCTGTACTTTTCCCACAAAGGTTAATCAGAACTAAAGAGTTCTGATGAACTAAGTACAGATCGCGTTCACACCGGAATAAATCCCTGGGGGAGGATAAGTCAAATGAAGCCGCTGACGTCAATTCTTCTTCTTCTGCTTTGGGTTTACTGGCAGACCGCAAAAAACTTCACGGCATATACTGCCGCCCAAAATCCCCGGCCGGAAGTCCCCGGAGTTGGGGACTGGCTTCAGTAGAAGCTGCTGGGACTCCCGGCAGCTTCTACTGAAGCCTTCCGAATAAATCGCCAGAACGCCGACACCTCCTCATCTCCACCGCTCCCATGTTTTCTTTTGTGTTGCCATAAGTTAGTCTCTCTGCGTTTGTGCGCTGGACTAATGCTCAGTATGCTAATGCTAATAATACAATACGAGGATAATAAAATGGCAGCTTCACAAAACGTTTTGGGAGTTTTACGGGGCGTGGTTTGCAATCCGCCCATCCAATCAGACATAGGAACCTTTCTCTGCCACAAAAGTACCTGCTCTCTATCAGGGACTGAAAAGGGGGTAAAAAAGTTCTCATGAACTAATTTTAGTTCCGGCTCTTTTTGGTGTGGATGCGACATTTTGGAACTATATCGGAACTAAAGTGGGAAAAGTACTGCGGTGTGAACGCGCCTATTACACACACAGGGGAGGATATACATTCAGAAACACAGAGAATATACATGCACACACACAACCACATGCAGATAGGAGAAGTGGCAGAGCAGAGAGGCTGCCAGGTACCCGACACCAAGGGAGCAGTTTTGAGGTTAGGTGCCTTGCTCAAGGGCACCTCGGCAGTGGCCTTGGCGGTGAACTGGCACCTCTCCAGCTACCAGCTCGCTCCATATTACGTTTTTTGGTCCGATCGGGACGTGAACCGGCAACCCTTTGATTCCAAGATCAAGTCCCTACAGACTGAGCCAATGCTCAGTCAATAATAAGTTCCTAAAAGTTGTCAAGATAACCTAATTCACAGCTATGTTTCCTTCTCTATTCATTTGACTTGAGCCAAGACTTGCAGTTTTTAGTTGCACACAACTAACTTTAGGCTAGCATTGATAAATAAGTGAAGTTTACTCGGGAAGGAATGGGGTCCCTTCTTTGTCTGGTATGGGGGGAAAAGGAGAGGTTTTGGAAATGCTGTCATGCAGCACACATGACTTGGTCAATCCACACCTCCAGCTGGAAGGCATCTGGTCTGTCCTGAGGGTTGACTGAAAGAATGTCCTGGAGGGGTTTCTTCACCCCTTCAGACATGGAGCTCCTGGCCTTCTGAGGGATGTGGAGAACCATCTTGGGGTTGTCCAACAGAGCCTCCCCGACCGGTACAATCTCTGTTCCCTGCCGTATGTATGTACTACAAGAACATATCTAAATGTGCCAAAGTAATGAGCGTAGTTTAGCCTCTTAGCAACCTACTTTATTGTAATTGTTGTCGCTAATTGTATATTCAAAAGTAAACATCCAAGCCAAATTCACCCTCTTTGTCATTCACCCTGCCCAACATGCAACAAGTGAACAAAATACCATAAACCACAGCCAGGTGACAGTTACCAGAAAACTACCAACACCCAATGTGTGTGGTCTAAACAAATGACGGCAATAATTGAATAAAAAACAAAGGCTAAATTATCATTTTGGCTCCTACAGTTGAAGTCACAGAGACTACGTCCATATTATACACAGCCTATGTTCAGGACAACTTAGTTTTTCCACCAAAGCACGAGGCCTATTTACTTGTAAATTAGGAATCCAAACTGAGTATGACAGAAAAAAGTTCTTAAAATGTTAATGGTAGTCTGTATTTTGGACAAAGGGCCCTGCAGCAGGTACCTTTAGCTTTGGGTCGATGGGTTTTATAAACCATTGCTACTATTTGGGTGATAAAGAACTTTTATATATATAACGAAAGATTACTGCAGTTGTGTATGCATGTGTAAAAGGTTCCATATTAGCCTATAAACCAAGCAACTGAACTAATTAATACCAAACAAATGGCATCAGTCACTGAGAGACATAAAAACATACTTGAGACACCTTGATGCTGTCATTAGAGTGTATGCTGCTCTGTTTGATCAATACTTCTTTTAAGCCTACACACAATGGGACAAGTCATTAGGGCCATTAATGATCAAATGGAACATTATTTTTGCTCATTGAAATTAGCAGTCTGCGTAGCACATCTAACGCAGCACATTAGTGAGCGTGGAGTTGAAAGGATGTAGCTAATGGAACTCTTCAAGTTCGTTCAATGCTGTGTCTATTTTCACACTTTGTCTTAAAAAACTTCACAACACTGGAGAATAACTAAAGGAGATGTTATGAAACTGGCATTCACTCGGTCATTTGTGTATCAGAGAAAAGGCTCTTTCCATTATCAATTTTCTCATAATGAATGGAAGGCATACACCCAATCTCAGATTCTCACATAACGTGTAGTGATAAATGTTTCAGTATGCATCATCATACATTAGGCAAGCATTTTAATGACTTACTTTAAAACAATCACCTTATATTTTAAGCCTTGTTACAACTCGGTGAGGAACCGTCCCGGCCCTCTTGGTCCTCTCTGAGGGCCTAAAATATTCTTAAAAATAAAAAACATTTTTACGATTTAATTGCATTAAAAAAATGTTCTGAAGAAATAAACCCTTAAAACCTGCCTATTCAGTTTCCGTTGGAATGTGAGGGTTAAATGAAAGAAGCTCCTTTGGCCGTCTCTGCGAGTTACTGGGCAGATAGGAGGTGATTGGTGGTCCAGCAGTAGTGATGCAATGAGAGAGTAATTAAAAATGACAGTAAAATTGACCAATCATATCCTTCCTCTAAATGGGTTGGCTTTGTTATCGCAAACTTTAATCTCCGCCCACTTTCGGGGGAAAACAACGGTGCCATTTGAATGGCAGTAAATACAAATTCTGAAGTTTATGCAAATTTAAATCTAAACCGTGAATTTTTGTATCTTCAAGTTTTGAAAGGCACTTTAATATCAGCAATTAATTATACCCGATACAACTGGATGACAGGATCAAGAAGGATAGGCCAAAGTTATTTCAATGAAGGGCGCCGTGCCGACAAGCGTCTTAAGGATGGAGTTTTTTACGTCAGAGGGCCTAGGTATAAAAGTCACTGCTCGCCACTGTTACAGCTTAAGCCCCAAGCCTGTTTTTCAGGTTTCAGGCTCGAAAATGACATTCCCAGAACAAATGACCATATCTTCCCTTCTAAAATGGTTAAATTAATAATCTTTTTTCTAAAAGTAATGATAAACCTGTGAGTTGGATGTAGAAAAGTCAGAATCAATATAGATGTTTTTTATTTTAAAGAAAATTCAGATTGAACATGGTAAAAAACTAAATTATAGTGTCCGTCCCAAAAATATGTTGTACTTAGAGTGAAAACTAACCTTGGATGATGGGTTAGTAGACTAAAAGCTTTAGGAATCCAAAGTACAACATATAATAAGTACCCTGTATCAAGATTGATGCAAAACAAGTGATATTTGACCTTTTTAGACAGATTTAGCAAAAATAAACCTCTTCTGGGGCCATTTGGGTGGATTTTCCATATCTCTGGCCCCCCTTCTTCGATTTTGACATGTGACATCTCTTTCTGATCATTAGAGCCAATAGAATCGATGGGAAATCGTCCCGCACACACTCATGTTAAAAAAAGAAGATGGCGTCTTTGCGCATTCAATGAAGCTACAGAGCGTAGGAATGGCCTGCTCTACTTTTTTAAAACGGAACTGCAGTTTTATTGCTTATAGATTATCAGAACATTTCAAAGGGGACACAGCCACATTGGATATGAACCTATGGATTAACTACATCATCGTTGTTATCGTTTTAATGCCATTGAAGACCAGTTTAGACCAGACAAAGACGAAGGTAAACCATGTTAGCGTTGTGGGCTACCTAGCGCCACTTGTGTTGATGTACGTTTTTGTTGATAACGTCTCGAGTTTGTATCTTTCAGTGTTGAGGTGGGCACCGTTAGATCATAAACGATGTGTTGGATGTGCAGCTAGGATAAGTAATAAGGGAGCTAGGAGTGATTTTCGGTGCAGTAATAGGTTAGCATTTTTCGCTCGGGGCTAATTCAGAGGCTCACTGTTAGCATTGTGTGTTTTTTTGGAGAAAAAAAAATGGAAAAGATCAGTTAAATAATTTTTTTCCCGTTATATGGATATAAAATATTCATAGTTTATTAAATATTAAGGTTCCTTAGCAGTGGCGGCCGGCCCATAGGGGTGCTAGGGGCGCCACCCCCCCCCCCCCCTCTCTTCCCACATGTTTCATTATCATTAAAAATAAAAATAAAAATAAAAAAAATATTTCCAAAAAATATATATTTTTTATTTTTATTTTTATTTTTAAAGAACAAGGTAAATATTATATAGTTGGTATCAGTAAAATGTATAATCTACAATAAAATCTTGTTTAAAATTGTTTTACGATGTCTAAAGTTACTGATAAGTCACATGTTTCCTGCCTGGCCGCAGCGTGTATCATTACCCTCTCTCGTCCGGGCGGTAGAAAGGAGCCCTCAGCCAGAGCAGCAGCAGCCAACAAGCTGACTGTTGCTATCTGTAAACTATGCCGCCGAAACATAATTTCAGCCAATCAGCGTCGTCAGATCTGATGCTCAAAGGGCGCCCTTTCAGCGCCCTGGCCTGTGTGTCTGTGAGTTGTTTAGACTTGTATCCAAGGTGATGCTACAGTAGGGGATGGCTGCGTCTGCAGGTGTAGACTCCGGTGCTAGTGGATCGCCGGAGCTGTAGATTAACATTTGCATGCTTATTGTAGTTGTAAGGGCAATGCCTGTGGCACCATGGAGCATATGTGTGGGCTGGACCTGTATTTTACAGGAAAGGAGTGATCAGAGGGTCGAGTTGTCGATTCTTGTTCAGTTTTCATCTTCCTCACCCTCTCAGACTTTGAGTTGCGCGTGCTGCTAAAGAGACGCGCTACCATGGAAACCAAACAATGGTGTAGCTGTATTAAAGTCCGAGTGGAAACAGTCGTGAGTAAATCTGATTTTGTCAGAAATCGGCAGAAATGCGGGAGTTTCCCGCGAAAATCGGGAGGGTTGGCAAGTATGACACACACACACACACACGCACGCACGCACACACACACACACACACACACACACACACACACACACACACACACACACACACACACACTCACACACATACACACACACACACACACACACACATACACACACAACGTTCGTATTTAGTCTCCTTATTTTAAATGCCCTAGTATGGTTTTGTCACCATTTCCATAGCCCCACCAAAAATATTTTCCACCAGCCACCACTGTTCCTCAGACGTTGTTTCCTGCAAATGACGCAAGAGGTTTTAAAAGATTCAGCAGCTACAGTGGTTCTAAAAGCAGGCAAAGAAAGGGGTTGATAATCCTGTTGCAGTTGATCCTGCAACACTCAACTCAACGTTTCAGTTTTTTCAGTGTAGATATGTAGGCTACAACTCTAAGCTCTCTTTTTTTATCTCATCATGGGAAATGGAAAATCACTGGCTAATACTGGACGAGCTAGTAGAGTCAGCTTGGAGTCAGATGGACGAGCTAGTAGAGTCAGCTCGGAGTCAGATGAACGAGCTAACAGTGTTAACCAGAGGTCAGACAGAACACCTGGAGTGTAATTAAGCAATACGCCGTCGGGCCGAACCATGCCCCTTAACTGTGATATAATGAGCATATATCACGGCCTGAAGTGAGCTATTACTTTTATAAAACGGTTACCAAGTGTGGCAATATGAAAGAAAAATACACACTCTAATTTAAATAGTTTTTATTTAGGGCGGATCTAGACAAATATTCATGGGGTGGCAAGAGGGTGGCAGGAGAATTTCAGGGGTGGCATCCCCTGGCAGAAGTATATGCTGATTTAATCACAATCATATCAATCAATGTTAACTTGGAAAGCCACAATATTGATATTTTAACTCAATAACATTAGGTGACATTATTGTGGCACATCAGTAAAGCCTTAAATATATAAGGTGGCACACGTAATTTAATGAATTTTAACTGAATGAGTTGGTTTAACTCTTCGACCAGCAGGGGTACCAAATATGCAGAGTGCTGCAATAAGTACATTAACTGTCTCATCGATGTGTGTCTGTATGAATATGATAATATTAACAATCATATTATTCCTATCAGCTGTCAATCACAGTTATGATTCACATATTCAGTGTTATTATTAAATAAACTATATTTTTTGGAGGAGTTAATGATAAACGTTCCTCAAGATGCTTGCTCACCCTCCTTCAAATCTGAAAGACCAGTAATTACTATCATAATTCAAAAAGAATCAAAAGAACAGTTCTGCGCCCCACAACTTCATTGCAAACAGTTACAACCTTGACTTTACATCAGAAAGAACAAACATTAAAGAAATGACTAACTGCATCAGTTAGGGTTAAAAAACGTGTATTCAGCTAAAACATATACATCGCTGAAGTTATTATCCAGTGGAATGCCCGTACCTACTGGCCTAGTTAAAAAAAAGTGGCTACTTTTTTTTGGCTGGGCAGTGAAGTTTTACACACCGTCTTATTTGACTTTCTCAGGACTTGAAACTGTTTTTTGGGGGCAGACCCCCCACAAAGAAGAAAAATATATTTACACATGTAAGGTCATCTTCTTAAACAGTTTATTATTCTCATCGACTCATCCGTGAGCAGAGCATCAAGTTGGCTTGCCTATAACAGCTGAATGTGGCGATTACCATCTTGATCAGCAAAACGCCACACAAACTTATTAAGATTTAAAGCTATGGTGCGTTTTGATTCAATGCTGAGTGCAGCCAAACTTGACAGGCTCTTCTCTGTCACAGTAGACCGCAAACAGTTGCGGCGCCAGAGTATTTGTGTTGGGTAATCTATGGTAGGGCTAACCCATACAGTGGTGGGGCTCAAGTTAGTATTTGCAATGTAATTACATACACGCTCCCCTTGACAGTGAAACGCCACGCGTGAGGTTTAGATTATTTCCCTGTCTCAATCCAAATTGAACTGTATGAAATAAAAAGGCACATTTGTCTTGTAGTAAATAAAAAAGGCGACCTGGAGCCAATCCTGCAATTTCCCCACAGGTGAAAGAGTTGACATGCTGAAAACCCAACCCCTGCAGGTGGGTCTGGGGGGATTCTCCCCCAGGAGATTTTTTGAAATACTAACATAAAATACACATTCTGGTACTCTCTTGAGAAGAAAAATAAATAAATCTATTACTCCACGATAGTGCTGCAACAAACGACTAATTTGATAATCGATTAATCTATCGATTAATGAAACGATTAATCGACTATTCAGACTATTACTGTATGCCTTTCACAATTTCTCAAACGCTCTTATTTAGCCGTCAACTTTTAGATTTAGCTTGAGGTTGTTTTAGGCATGTGGAAACTAACAATGAAGACAATAAAGATGAATACTTGATTCAAAAATACATATATTATTAAATTAACTAAACACATCTTAACAAAAATGTAACATTGCTTTTTATTTAAATTAAATAAATAATATTTCACATCCAAAGAAACAACAGTGTTATAACAAATTGTATTAAATAATGTGATAACAGAACTGTAAACAGAATAGCTGAAACTTTAACAAAATAAATAACTCACTTACCTCTAATCATTAACCCATGTTTGTATAATTGAGTTAACTCCGTGTGTTGCTGCTAGCATACATAACACCTGACGTGGAAACGTTACTCGTGGATGGGGCGCGTCTATCGTTTTTCCAACCCAGTTTAGATCCCACTTCCGCATTACGCAAGCATCAACGCGGCGTTACGTCAAAGCATCAACCTGGCGTTACATCCCTATAGGCGCGTTCACACCGGAGTACTTTTCCCACTTTAGTTCCGATATAGTTCCGAAATGTCGCGTTCACACCAAAAAGAGCCGGAACTAAAATTAGTTCATGAGAACCTTTTTACCCCCTTTTCCGTCCCTGCTAGAGAGCAGGGACTCTCATGCGGCTCTCTTGTGAGAAAAGAGCTATATTTCTGATTGACTGGGCGGATTGCAAACCACGCCCCGTAAAACAAAAAAAAAGTGTTGTGAAGCCACCATTTTATTATCCTCGCATTAGCATTATTAGCATTAGCATTAGCCCAGCGCAGAGACGCAGAGAGACTAACTTATGTTAACACAAAATAAAACATGGGAGCGGTGGAGATGAGGAGGTGTCCGCGTTCTGGCGATTTACTCTGAAGGCTTCAGTAGAAGCTGCTGCTAGATAACTCCAAACTAAAATATACGCGGGTCTCAAACGTTGCCCGGGTGGGAACCTTCTAAGGTCCTTTGGCGACCTTCCAGGATCCCGCCTACTGCAAAACAGACCAGAACCAGCTTACGACATGCTTTTATTCCGGCACTGATTACCTGATTCCGATCAGCTGTCTGGCCTCCGGCCGAGCCACTCCCTTCACTCCAGCAGCCGGCGCCCTAACCACACCCCGCTACCACAGTAATGTTTACACAGTTAACTTTAGTCTAAGTTATCTCAGTGGGTCTGAAACACTTTGGTAACCATATATGGAAACACATATTTCCAAGGCACACTTTTATATTATTGTAATGTTCCACAATAGGAGTCGGAAACAGGCCTCAAGTTATTAGGTTCAATAGCTCCTTCGGTAGCATACAAATACAGGTTCATAGGTCACAGGTTGTAGGTCACAGGTTCAACGTCACGCAGCACCCTAAAAAAAATCGAATGAATGTAAAACATCGATGAAATCATTCCAATTCATACTATTGGACATACAACAAATATTATTATTTTTTAAAGAGTAAATAGTTACATATGCACAAAGATAAATAAAAAAAAGTATTATTCATATTCTTATCATTTTCTTTTATTATTGAAATGTATACAGTTAAGTTTCATATGGGTGTTGACAGATGTATCCATACATTTAGTTAATTTTGCCCTCAAAGTGCACAAGATTGATGCATTTAACTTCCCGGGGGCCTCCGGACCCCCCCAGAGGACGTGAGGTCCACCCCCACTTAAAACATATTCACATGGATAGGATACTAAATAAATGTGCACACTTTTTATATAGTAACCTTTGAACCTCAGCAGGAGGGAGTTAGTTAAGTGATCAGTGAAGGACCTTTATAAACTATCAAGCAGCTGTGTCCAACATTTACTGTAATAATCACACATTTATTCAATAATGCAGACTTAATAAACGACCATTCTTTGTTGATTCTGGCTGGAGTGTTAATTGACAGTAGTTACATAAGCTTCAAAACGAGCCACAACTGCGCGTGAACGCATGCGGAACTTATAGAATTAGCAATACACCCCTGGTAATGATGATTTTAGTATTAGTTCTGTGATGATGGAGCATCAACTTTTGGATCAACCAGATTAGGGTTGTCCATAACAGTCACTTTAAACATGTGACCATTTTTTTCCTTACTCTTGTGATTTTTGTTCATCCTATCCAAAAGATAAAAAAACATGAGTTCATTGTTTTAACAAGATTTTTCACGATAAAATACATGAATCCTGTAAACATTTTTAGTATAGTATTCTTATTTGTTTGATTCCCTTATCTGTGTTTCTGTTACAGATGCCTACTCAAAAAGTGTGCCAGACTTGCAAACACAAAATAGGAGTAGCCAGCAGGAAATGCAGGCAATGTGGTGCCAACCAACCCTACAAGGAGAAATTATCCAAGCAAAAGGAAAAGGTTGCGCAGGAGTGGAAGGCCACGCAACAAAAAAACCACAGTGTCAACAAAGTTCATGACTCGACAAATCTACTGGTACGTTTTTTTTCTTGCAGATGTCAGTTGTCATAAAATAGTGTGTAAATAATCCCTGATCTTAATCTTTTTATACAAATTGTTATATTACTTAATTGATGTATACTTTCCAACAGTCGCCCTCATTTACTTTTTTAAAAGAATCCACATTTCTTACTTAAGTTTATGGGAGAAGTACAGACTAGTGCATGATTACTACACTTCATGAGATGTGTTAAGCAAAATTGTTGTTACCCTTGTATTTAAATCTGTAAAGGCATAACACATTTTTTCAAACTGATGTTAGATAGTGTTTGTACTTGCAGGCGCCCAGTTTTTGTAAAACATTATTTCTTAACCAGAAATAACATAGTTCAGGCCAGTGGCGATTCCTAGAATCAGAGCTTCAACGTACATTTTTTCTAATTATATCTTACAAAAGAAACTGCATTTTGGTGTTTTATATTTTATTTTGGACCTTCATGGTATGTCAAACAAAGAATTTTGTGACTATGGTTTCCAAAAGTAAAATAAATGAAATATCATACACATTTTGAATAAATGGTAAAACCAAGCATGTCACAGAATCAAATGTAAAGATCTAAATAATAAATAAAAAATAAATAAATAAATAAATAAAGATACAAAATGTTTGGGCTGAATATAGATAGATTAACATTGGCTCAACTCTGCCAAAAACCAGCCAATAGTAATATAGTACTTGAAAGACAATCAAGTCCTGGAAAGAGTTTGTATTAATAAAGAGGCCCTTAAAAGCACTTTAATTTAGATTACCAGAGTCTCTGACTTTGAGCCGTGTTCGACCAGTCATTTCAAAATCCACCTGTAACACCAGCTTTACATCTGAAGTGCTTTAGTCATCAATATTTTGAGTTAATACAGATAAAAATAACCATGCCCCTGTAAAAAAAACTCAAAAAGTGAACCTGAGCTTTTTTTCCTGGTGTTTTTTAGGGGCTCCCCTAAAAGGGGTCTAAAATCACACCTGGTTAATGGTGGGGTGCCTTCCTCAATGTGCACACGTATTACATCAGAGAATTTCTCACTTATGCAAAAATAAATGGAGTTATAATAGCTTTAGGTGTGTGAAAATGTTTAGAGCTGTTATGTACACAATATTTCTGTTTTTTTTGTGTCTATTGTGTTCCAGCTCCACAAATGGAAACTTCTTGAGCGGCATCCCATCCTCCTTCTTGCCAAGAGAGGCACAAATGGTTTTGCGGCCGATTGCCTCTGTCCATGGCAAATTGAGACAGAAGATGGTAAAAATGCACTTGTTACCATAAAGAGAATTTACGAAAGCCTTCTTAATGGTAAAGTATAAAAATCTGCATGCTATATTTTAAGCCAAAAGTCATTCAGCAATTTATCTGTTAACATTTTTTGTAAATTAATTGCTCAGTTATTTTGTTTCAAATGTAAAAAAAAAAATGTGAATCACTGTTTACCAAGTAGTACAAATATGTCGTTATGTCTTGTTTTGTCAGTTAAAGCTCCCATGTCATGCTTTTCTGGTTATTACCCGTCCCCTTGTGTGTTATGAAGCTTTTTCTGCATGTAAATGGTCTGCAGAGTCACAAACCCTCAAAGTACACCCTGTAGCGAGTACAACTCTAACACAGAAAAGACCTTTCTATGCTGCCCCAGAACGCCTCGTTGGACATTTCTCTTTTTCCATTTTTTATAGTATAGTGATGTAACGGGCATAGTGACGTACCGGCTCACACACACACACTCACTCAGCCTTATCTTTTCTCAGCCGAGGCTCCGCGGATCTGGCTGTTTAGGACAGAGAGTGAATACACATACTATACAAAGATGCTGTATGAGAAACCAATGTGAGTTTGGAACATTGAACAATGTAAATATATTCTAATAGACCTCAACAATGGAACTATGATCAGTAGAAATGGCCATGACATGGGACCTTTAACTAGAAGGAAAATACAATCTATTTATGACATGTTTTTCTCCTCCGGCCTGACTCCTCCTTTCTCCTCCGGCCTGACTCCTCCTCTCTCCTCCGGCCTGACTCCTCCTCTCTCCTCCGGCCTGACTCCTGCTCTCTCCTCCGGCCTGACTCCTCCTTTCTCCTCCGGCCTGACTCCTCCTCTGTCCTCCGGCCTGACTCCTCCTTTCTCCTCCGGCCTGACTCCTCCTCTCTCCTCCGGCCTGACTCCTCCTCTCTCCTCCGGGCTGACTCCTGCTCTCTCCTCCGGGCTGACTCCTGCTCTCTCCTCCGGGCTGACTCCTGCTCTCTCCTCCGGCCTGACTCCTCCTCTCTCCTCCGGGCTGACTCCTGCTCTCTCCTCCGGGCTGACTCCTGCTCTCTCCTCCGGGCTGACTCCTGCTCTCTCCTCCGGCCTGACTCCTCCTCTCTCCTCCGGGCTGACTCCTGCTCTCTCCTCCGGCCTGACTCCTGCTCTCTCCTCCGGCCTGACTCCTGCTCTCTCCTCCGGGCTGACTCCTGCTCTCTCCTCCGGCCTGACTCCTCCTCTCTCCTCCGGCCTGACTCCTCCTCTCTCCTCCGGCCTGACTCCTCCTCTCTCCTCCGGCCTGACTCCTGCTCTCTCCTCCGGCCTGACTCTTGCTCTCTCCTCCGGCCTGACTCCCGGGCCCCGTCTCAGGTCGGTTAAATGAAATCCTTGCTTCCCTCACTTGCGTCGTTTCCCTGTGTTTATTCCCTCCCTCCAGGGAAGCATGGAGAGATGCAAGGAAACCACGAGAAGCAGGGAAATGAGTTTTAAGAGCAATGGGACGTCCTTTCCTCGGGAGCGTCACGTGAAGCGACGTCCGTTTGTGATGACGCCGCACAGCTGTTCGTCTGACAGCAGCTCTGTCCCCGTTATTTTCACAAACACCCCTGCCACACATTTACTGACACAAACATTTGTATCATCTGTTGTAGACCCCAATAAATAAAATAAAATAAGAACTCATTCTCAAAACAGATAAACGCCATTCTTAAAATGTATAAACGAACAATAGTTTGATTAATATTGATTAGAGTGCACAATAGAAATAAAATAATTGAGAGAAGAAAAATATATATATTATCTATCAAAACCCAGTTAGATTAACATTCATTGGATTGCACACTTTGTTTGTTTGTGTGGATATGTAGCACATTAACATTTTAATAGCACTTAATGACTGACTGAATGGAAATGAAAGTAAATGAAAATATAAAACGAAAAAAGCGATCATGAAAATGTTTCCAATAAATGAATAAAATGATTTTTGACCACTTTGTTGTTCAGATATATCACATATTTGTAACTAAATGATACATGAATTGAAACAAAACACAGTTTAAACTAAGGAGTGACTCTCGTGAGTTTCATTTATTTTCTTCACTCCGCTGGGGTACTGCTCTCATGTCAAGAACAAGAAGCATCAGATCAGTGCATGCACTGCATCGTCCAATCAGTGAGCGATACACAGTAAGGGGGCGGGGCGAGTATCTGAGGATTTCATCGGAGGATGGACTGGTGGTTCCTCCATTATCGCTCCTCCATCATCGCTCCTCACTCCTCAATCCTCGGTCCTCCGGCAGAAATAAGAGCCATGGGACGGTACTCAAGATGGCGCAGACAAATCAACTTCCGGTGAGACCGAGGACCGAGGAGCGAGGAAATGAAAATAGTCGACCTATCTCCTCCAGCCTGACTCCTCCTCTCTCCTCCAGCCTGACTCCTCCTGTGTCCTCAGTGTCTTCCACACAGAAAAGAAGACCAACGAGGAATAAAGTGGCAATTAATGGTATGTCCGGGTTAATTAGTAATTATCTTATTTACATCGACTGAAACTGTGTTTGATTTTGCACATTGAATTAGTTAAAGAGAGAGAAAACAATCATCGGTACAATTAGAATACGCCACCTTTTGTTTTGTTTAAGACTTTGCAGTATCAAAAGTCTCAGTGCCATTTTGAACAGTTTAATTGAGCACAATGTGATGTTAGGCAATGTTTAGGAGGTTATTCCTGAACTTCAACTTATTACCATCTTTTAATTCCTTGCAGAATGTCCCATTCATCAAGGGTCAGACACGTTCCCCTAAAAAAACTACTGAGGGAAAGAATCAGGGAGGTTTGTTTAGAAAATATTTTAAAATAAGAAATAAACAATGACAATAATGCTTCCGTGGATCCAAGTCTTATCTTATCTTATTGGATTTTTGTATACTTTGTTTAAAAGGAGTGTTTCAGTCTTAAGCATGACTGCTAATGTAAATATTGAAATTACAGTAACAATAATTTATTATTCATTTAAGGTTGAGGTACTTGTGTAATGCTTCATGTCGCATTAATGCATCATGTCCAGCCATTTATTTCTTGTAATCATTTGTAGGTGAATTCCTATTCTTGGCAGTGAAAATCTCTTTTTAAAAATTAATAGTATTCCAAAATATTAAACTGATGGGGAAAATGCTATTGACTATGTTACAGTCCTTCATATGTTTGAGTTAATCGTACCTACTATTATTTCAAATCATCATTTGATTTCACTGGACCTTTTGTATTTACATGTATGACATTTGAAAAAAAAATAAGTTTACCTAAAATCTGTCTTTCTTTACTCAGGGCCATACCGAGGTGTTGGTGAAGTGGCAGTCTTGCTCTGGATGGTATGTATCTAATCTAAAGTTTCCTTCAGTGTAGCTGATGGGGCTGGCAGAACAGGGGCCAGAAAGTAGTCTTACCAACCAACTTCATCAACCCTGAGATCACTAACTTAAACATTTTGGGTTCCTCAGCAGTAAATTCAATTTCATCACATGGGGGTGGGGAGCCATGTCATCAATGGCTCTATCAGACAGTGATTGCGCCAAAAAGTAAGACATCCAAGTTCTCTGCCCTTCGTCATTCAGACATCGCAGGTCTCCCTTTCAAAAAGAGATCTATGATCTCAATGGGACCAATCTGGTTAAATAAAGGTTTGAAATTAAATGAAAATCGTGCCCTAACGCTGTCTGGTTGTAACACATAAGCAGGGAAGTAGCCTACATTGGAATAGAAATGAAAATACAATATACAACTGAGTTTATCCTTGATCAATATCACTATAGGTTAAATGATTTATATGTGAGGCTGGATGGTATTTGATCTCTTTTGTAATTACTTACTTGTTACATTTGTTCTTAACAATTATACTATAAGTATAGTTAGTAGTAAGTAGTATTATTTCTGTGTGCTGTCTTGGAGGCAGTTGTCTAAGTTTAGTGCTGTATGTTTGGGCATTGATAAGACAGCAAATTCAAAGAATTGGTCAAATGAAGCATTGACTTTGAAATAAAAAATGTACCTTGTATTATATATGATGTGCAGTGGTGTAGTGGGGACTTTTTTACTGGGTGGACGGGGTGGCGGGTGGACGGGAGACACTATGGACGCGCTCGTGAACTGTCAACGGGGGGGGCTTGGGGGACCTCTGTGTCGCCTGTCAGCGCAACTTACATGATGCCATTTAGACAATATAATAATAAAGGGCGGTGCAGGCTGTCAGCGAACCGATCCGGCCTTTCTGCGCGAATATCACTCAAATGCGGGACCTACTCTCAATGTGTGGGATGCGGGACAAATAATAAAAATGCTGTGTGTGCAGTCCCGCACAGTACGGGACACCTGGTCACCCTACACACACGGTTCTGCCCCTCACACACACACACACGCTTCAAATCAAGTTGGATAAATGCTTGAGCTACATTTTTATTATAATTACTGTGAAATCTGCCTATTATGTTTTCGTCATTATTACAACAAACACACACTTGTAACTGATAACACTGGCAATGATTTAAGATGTATTAGACTATTAAAAAAAGAAATCATGCTTCAAATAAGTGGGGGTACGGCGTACCCCCGCATCCAACGCCCACTACACCACTGAGATGTATGTGTTATATAAATATATATATTATACTGTACTTTCATCATGATATTTTTAAGTGACTTAGTGTATCTTCTTATTTGAAATAGCATTGTCAACATACTGTAGAACTACATATTCCAAACAGTTGAAAAAAAGTAACACTTTTTTGCTGTGTTTCTGTTTTACAGTGGGGCGAAGTGGAAACATTCCTGGGAGCCAAAGGAAAACTTTCCTAGTTAAATATGCCTGACTTTTTTTTTTCTACATTGTAGTAAAAAAATACATATTAAAAAAACATCAATGTAAGTGTTGTGCCTATTTGTGTTCTTATGTTATCAGTGAGCTGAAGCCAAGACAAATACAAATATATGTTTTAAGTGTATCCATACAAACTCATTCTCTAAAACTGTCATGTTTGGTCTGTTGAATGACACCCATGAGGAAAAAGGTCCTATACATTATATCACATCAGCAGGGCTGTGATGTGATGAGGCCCTCGCGAGCGTCGACGGGGGGTGGTGGTGGTGTGTAAACCCCGCACACACCAAGCCGATTACAGCTAGTGGAGCCTCGCAGCAGAAACTGTGGCGCGCTCAATTGCGCCGCATTTGCGCATCAGGGGCCTCATTTATAAAGGGATATACGCAGTAGTCGAGTTGAGGGGGGATGGGGGGGGATGGCATCCCCCTTAGGTATTAAAATGGTCAAAACCATCCCCCTTATGAAACGGCCATCCCCCTTCCCATCCCCTGTTATTTGATCAATTAATGTGGAAATATTGCCAATGTTTAATTTTCAACATTCTACATTTTATATGTGCACGTCACGTGCCCCTCGTCCACATTATTTTAGCCGCTAAAATACTGTTGACGAGGGGCTCGTGCACATATCACGATCACGAAATTGATGTCAAGTCAGTCAGCGTCAACGATAGCAGCGCAGCCTGTGCAAGCATCATGGCCAGTAAGCGACAAGGACAGCTTGACCTGAGGGACTACTTCGGCTTTAAGAGGACAAAAAGTACCACTGAAGGTAAGTCAAGAATACTTTTGATATGTCACCAAATGTGTAATCTCTGGACAGAGACGATAGCAACAGAGTTATAGTTTGGGAGCTTACGGTTTTTTTCTTGTTAACTAGCCTAACGCCAGGCAGCTAGTACTAGCTGCTATAGTAACCAACGTCAGGTTAGACCTTTCTTATATTCACAAAGTTAATGTCAGATTTGATTTCTTTTGCACATGGAATATCTCGCAGGGTTTCCCACAGCTCTTTACTGCTTAGGCGACCGCATAAGCAACACACTTAACTAGCCTAGACATGTTCAGTCGGGGAAATTTTTTTAATGTAATTTAGGATGAGGCAGAGCAAGCTAGTGTACAAGCAGAGACGACAGGGGCAGAAGAACACAGAGAAGAACAGGTGTCGTTGACGGTTCCTGAAACAGCCGGTGAAGTTCAGTTAAGGATGGTAGATAGTCCAAGTTTGGGATTCTTCAGTATGAAAACTGGTTCCGAAAGAACCCATTTGAATTAAGGTTCCTGGAGGATCTTTAGGCTGATTTTGTGTATCAATTCGATGATCATGTATCCATTAGTGATTTAAGCACTTTGTTTGATAAGCTTTCCATTCATTTTAGTGAGATCATATAATATAAATTAAGTGTGAAAATTGCACCTTTAGTCACTGTGAGCGACCAAAATGTATTACTTAAAAAGCTTTAAATGTGATGCATGCCTCCGAATCGTGTGATAGCGGCTTCTGGTGGTTGAATGTCATCGCTCTTATTTTATATGAAAAAAAAACACAACTTGACAGTAGGCCTACTTCACTGTCTGCTCATTCTAACAAAACCATAATGCCGTTGTTTTCTTCATATTGAGGATAATCATGGCGAGGAAGCAGGAAGGAGAGCAGAGGAGACTAGAGCTGGAGAAGGAACAGGTTTGATATTTCTAAATAGACACTTTTCTTTTTCGAAGAGGGGGAAATGTAGCTAATCCTACCAAGGGGGGGTTTTAACAGATTTTATGTTTTTGTGGTAGAAAAAAGAAGAGAGGAGGAGGCAGAAGCAGAGGAGCCTAGAGCTGCAGAAGGAACAGGTTTGATCATTCTAAATTGACACTTTTCTTTTTCGAAGAGGGGAAATGTATCTTACCAAGTGGGGTTTTAACATAGATTTTATGTTTTTGTGGTAGAAAAAAGAAGAGAGGAGGAGGCAGAAGCAGAGGAGCCTAGAGCTGGAGAAGGAACAGGTTTGATCATTCTAAATAGACACTTTTGTTTTTTGAAGAGGGGAAATGTATCTTACCAAGTGGGGTTTTAACATAGATGTTATGTTTTTGTGGTAGAAAAAAGAAGAGAGGAGGAGGCAGAAGCAGGGCGAGATAGTGTCGATGATTCTGACCAAAATAACCAGGGAGATAATGAGCAAGATATCCCTGAATGCTGGACATCTACCAAGTTCAGGGAGAAAAAAAAGTATTATCCATGGCTAATATGTCAAAGCAAAAAACTTGGCTGCCTAACCTGCCAGAAAATGAAAGTGGTTGGGCCAAGTACAGGTGGGAGCAGCCAGTTGCATATTGCTGAGGAGTGGTCCAACGTTAAGGTTACAGCCTATGGTACAAACCGAGCAGCACAGCTGCAGTCTCTTCGTAAGAAAATACACAAGCATAAAATGTCAGACTATCACCAAGCAGCTGAGAAAACCATGGAAAAAGCAAAAGAAAAGACATTGGAAACATTGACTTCTGAAATGCAAAGGGATCACTTCTTAACTACTGATAGGGAATTTCGTACAGTTTACAAGATTGTGAAATCTGGAAGGCCTTTCACAGATCTACCGTCCGATATTGATCTGCAAGTCTTGAATGGACTAGACATGGGAAGAACTTTACATTCAGACTATTCCTGTGCAACAATCAGCCAACACATAGCAAATGAAATGCGAAAGAGAGTAGTTGGAAAGGTCCTTCAAAGTGGAACAAAACTTTCTGTTATGATAGATGAAGCTACAACTGACAGTAAAAAATCAGTATTGATCATTTATATTAGAGCGAGCTTAGGGATGAGTGAAGAGCCCCTAACATTCTTCTTGGATCTAGTTGAGCTTTCTGCTACCAATGCAGGTGAAATCTATCAAGCTCTAATGAAAAATCTGTCACATCATGGCTTCTCTGAAGCTATTCTGAGTGAACGCTTTGTTTGCTTTGCATCAGATGGAGCTTCTGTAATGCTTGGAAGTAAAGCGGGTGTTGCAACCAAAATCGTAGAAAAGTTTCCAAACGTAATGGTGTGGCACTGCATGAACCACCGTCTTGAGCTGAGTGTTGGAGATGCTGTTGAAGAAACTGTAGGGATGAATGACTTCCAGTTTTTCTTTGACAAAGTGTACAGTCTCTATCATGCATCGGCCAAAAACCGCCGTGAGCTCACTGAATGTTGTGAGGAACTTGCTTTACAGTGTCTGAACATAGGGAGAATTCTCAGCACTAGATGGGTGGCATCCAGTTACAGGACCATTAAAGCTGTATGGCAGCAGTACCCTGCAATCCACAAGCACTTTTCCAATGCCTCAGTTGATCCTAAAAGAAGTTCAACAGAGAAAT
Organism: Notothenia rossii; assembly: GCF_949606895.1. NCBI lineage: Eukaryota > Metazoa > Chordata > Actinopteri > Perciformes > Nototheniidae > Notothenia > Notothenia rossii. The sequence continues at coordinate 38,695,755 of NC_136902.1, forward strand.
GCATGTTCAGTGGTTTAATAGATCGCCTTTCTAATGTCACCTTTGTGCACAATCTTGGAATCATGTATGATGCTTTAGAAGAGTTGTCTGAATTCTCTCTCTCTCTTCAAGACAGAAACATGACGCTCCCCAAGGCTGTAGCAATACTCAGTCGGCAGGTCCGTGTGTTGAAGTCCATGGCAGAGCAGCCTGGACCAGCGGCAGAAGTGGCTCAGACTGCAATCGGTTTGAAGCTATTCAAAGGGGTGCCACTAACAAATAATTTAAGACACAGCAGAGAAATAAACCACCAACATTTTTTTCATGCTTTGGCTGCTAAAATTGAGACAAGAATGGGATCACTGCCTGGAAAACAGAGAAGCAAAGAAGAGTACCAGAGCTTTCTTGACAATGTCAAAGTGCTGCAGCCATCAAACTGGCCAGATGTGTGTGGTGTTCGTTATGCCGAAAAGGAAATACAGGAACTCTGCTCCTTTTTCAAGCTTGATGATGGCAGACAAATTCAGAGAGGAATGAGGGAATATGTTGATATGGTGAAACTCAAAACTGTTGATGAAATGAAACCACAAGCACCAGAAGAGCTAAAACCCCTCCTTCAAGCAGTGAACACACTGGTCATCTCCACAGCTGAGTGTGAGCGTGGGTTCAGTCAGATGAACATTTTAACCACAACTAGAAGCCCGCTAGAGGTAAAAAGTATGTCAGCCTTGCTTTTCATCAAGTGTGTTGGCCCTCCATTACAAATGTTCAAACCAGAAGTTTATGTCAAGTCTTGGCTTCAAAGTCATAGCTTGGCTAATGATCTGAGAGCAAGAGCCCGGAAAGTTGTCATTAAAAAACATGATTATGAAACTCTTTGGAAGATCCTATGAGATACTACAGTATAGGGGAGAATTGGGTTGGTAGCCATTGAATAAAACTGTTTATTTGTATTTGTATATCATATTATATGTATTATTTTCAGATTTTGTAAATAGTATATTTGTTTAATCCATGTTCTTGCACTTGAATTAAAATGAACTTGACTAGAGAGGATTCATGTTCAATGTTTTGTGAGGTTTTGTTTCAACATTTAATGGATGAATTCCCAGTAGATTTATAGGTATTGTGAGTGTGAAGTTGAAGTTGAAGTTGCACTTGCACCCAGTGGGAAAATGTGTCCTCTGCATTTACCCTAACTATGTAGGAGCAGTGGTAGCCATGGGACCAACTCTAATTCTGAGGTGCCTTGGTCAAGATCAATGACAGGAGTATCTGACACGTAATATATCCATAGCATGCAAGTTGTTTTACAGTAATAGAATATAATAATTATCTTTGTGCTTAAACACTAATCAAAAGGGTACAACGTTGGTCTCCCACCAAATGCGCTGTCATCAGATCAAATTAAGGGCCCTTAAGGCAGTCAGCACCAAACATATATCCAGTCTACTCAACTACCCTGAATTGCAGGTTAGTTTTTGTTTTTAATCTCCGGGGGGGGGGGGGGGGCATGCAGATCCACCATCCCCCCTGGCTTTTTTTTACAACTTGACCACTGGATATACGCTCCAAAAAATTGCATACGCCAGTTTCTATGCAATGTTTGCGATTTATAAAATACTAACTTGACGGGAAAAGGTGCGGTCCTCCGCGCAAACTCTAACCCATGCGTACGCTCTAAGCACAAAAACGGGAGAGACGAGAGACGAGAAACTGCGACGTTGGCAGAAGGAAGAATGGAGAGAAATATGTGGAAATAATACCATAAAAAAAACGTTACCTCTCATTTAATATATTTGAAGAATTCATTTTTTTTAAATTGATCAAAGCCAATCTTAAAATGATTTATCAAACGCCTGTTTGAGACTCCTCAGTGCACATAAAAACATAACTTGGAGAAATAAATAAATACGGATATGTTATTTAAAACCACCTCGAATATGTTGTGTTAATGTTATGAAATGTTTTCTCATAAATGATGCGGTAAGCAGGAGGACAGGATTACGTCTAAACTGACGCCGTTTTGCATTTCTATAGGTTGTAGATACGAGCATGGTTTTATATACTATCATGTTTAATCATGTTTTATGCCGTTTACTAAGACTTGATAAGTCGCTCATAAAACACAGGAGGTATGGAAACTAAGAACACCATATGTGGTAAATTGTACAGCTAATATAACGCAACACATTAGTTGTATTTCCTTTAACTGGTGGATCTATAGTTGCTGCATTGGAGACGATGCGCATAGCTGATCGACAGCTGGGACACAAACCACCAAATACGAAAACATAATTCAGATCCAGTCGTCATGACTCCACTCCGGAGGGATTCCCCGATCATTTCTTAGAGTTTCTCATCAAGGGGGTGTCTCCTGTCCCCGGTACAAACACACTGCCTGAAGGCTATTTGTATTTTTTTTGTCATTAACCTTTTTCGGACCACTTATTTATTTATTTTGGTGACGATCCGACCTCCATGCTGCTACTCTGGTTCAAACTGCATCCACCAAACAATATGATTTATCTCGACCTCCCCAAAATAACCAAAATCTGACATGGTGTGAGATGTCTTTTTGAGCTGTTCTGTCGTCATTTCCTGCTATCTTCTTCATAAAGTTAGTCAAAATGAATGAATGGGCGTTACGTGAAGCCCGCAAAAGCTGCACCGCATTTCGAGTCGATTGTGATTTATAAAGGGAAACCGGCGTAGGAAGTGCTGTACGCACTTTCCTCACCGGTACGCAATGTTTGGTGAATCGGAAAATGTCGGAACATTTCTGTACCTATTTTTTAGATTTCTACTACGTAAGCAACGTTCCCACGTGAATCCTACGCACAACGTTATAAAGGGCGAGTGGCAGACGCAGTCTGTGTGATCGGCGTGTAGGGAGGAGCGGGTCTGCACATCGGCATATCACAGACTGGTGCATACATTGTACAGGTGGCAATTTGAAATGGAACGCAGCCCACACACGGCACTTTTGGAACACGCCACCTCCAGACACATTAACATGCACTCCCCTAACTTTCCCCTAATCTGACATTGTATTTCATTCCATAACATCTTATCAACAGAGAAAAGGAAGGGTAATCAAATAATAAAACATGTTACTCATCACTTTCTTTCTTACTGTACTTGTCTTTTTTACATCCTATATATTCAAGCTGCACTTCAACTTCAATTCTTGGCGTGATAATACAAAAAAATATTCACATTTATTTTTGGATTATGTCTATGAGGGGCCGTTAGGGACATTATTCAGAAATACTGTTCACACATGTGAAACACACACTGAAACCAAAATCATTTACAAACATGTACAAATCTCTCATTTGCGATGGAAACTTCTGAAGCAATGGAAACTGGACTCAGAGAGACACGAGGAGAGCAGGAACTTTGATGGCAAACTGATGGTTTATTCACAAGACATGTCGTGTGCCACGAATTGACACAAAAGATGCCAAACCAATTCTGAAGATCTCTACCCCTGACCCATATGTAGCTAGTTCTGAGAGAATAATCAACATTGTGCATAACAAGATAAAACATTACATTACATTGCATTTAGCTGACGCTTTTATCCAAAGCGACTTACAATAAGTGCATTCGACCAGGAAGATACAACCTTGAAGAAACAGAATCATATAAGTACATCAGGTTTCATAGAGCCAACACCTCTATCAGCTGACGCCAACAGGCAGGAACGGGGAGACAAAACACTGAGAGCACAGCAGCCAAGGCTACAGGTGCCTGTGCTCAGTCAGGACAAAATTGATCAACTGTGTCAAAGTTATTGAATGTCAACCGGTGCTAGTGGAGTGCACGCGTCTCAAACAAGCCTAGTTTGTTTACAAAATCGCGGCGCAACTTGGTGGGCGGTACCCTGGAAAGAAATCTCTGCGTGAGAAATGCAAGGTGTGGCGTGTGAGCGTGTGAATGGAGTCAAATGCGTGTGTCTCACGCCAAATGCGTGAGACTTGAGAGCTCTGCTACTGTGCTAAATAAGAGACATGTAATCATTTACAAAACATCACCATGTTGTTATTTAACAAAATAATTTTGTTATTCGAAAAAAATGAACGGGAGGAAATGCAGCCCGGCTCTCGATTTTTAATCCTAATTTAATCATCATCTTCACCACGATCATTGATGTTTATGTTCACCGAATTGACATGAAATCACTGACACATATGAATATACTGTATTCAACTTCATTAAAACGTTATTAACGTGCCTAAACTCAGTAATTCACCAAAAATATGTATATTTTAATGGAGCTTCGTCGGTCGATCAGGATCCCAAAGTGTAGCGGAGGGATCCTCATCTGGATGAAGGGTGTTATTTTCCCCATAAGGAACAAGTCGCTGCAAATTATAATATTGCCACAGAAAAACTTTTCAGTTCACATCACGCTCTGCCGCTCCGACAGGGAGCTCTGCTCTGAACACCTGAACGGCCCGTTCTAACAGCTGTTCACCAGCGGTCCAGTCTGTGCCACAGTGACTCCGGACGCACAGTTAATATAAACGAACGCACCCGTAGGTAATGTAGCTGCTGAAGCTAGACCATCATCTCGGAGCAGCAGAGCCTTATTATACATCCATGAGCAGAGCCGACAGGCAAGAAGACTCGAGCACACAGCTCGTACTTCATTATAATATATAAAAAAAGAACACCATGCGTGTCATGATGGCACATAACAGCTCACGGCCGCAGATTACTCCGGGTCCCAGCCCCCCCCATACCCCAAAAATATTTGTATTGCAGATCTACATGAATCACACAAACGACTTATTTTGGATTCAAAACGGCGAATTTCGCCGAAAGGTGACAAGTTTGCATCACTGAACAAAGACAGAGCACAACTGAAACATAACATCTGAGATGTAACAACATAATACACTTTTCGGGGATGCTTGGGATGTGAGGAGTGAGGGACACGGCTTAGAACGGGCGTGTCGCCTGGCAGGACAGGAGAGTGTGTGCACCAGTCTGCCTTGATCTATGAATTCATGTCCGTGACACTCACTGCTGCCCACAGCTGTTTTATAGAAGGAAATTCCTTCACTTCATGAAAGTGTTTTAACCACACACACCTCTACACACACATGACGGGTGTTATTTTCCCCATAAGGAACAAGTCGCTGCAAATTATCCCGCTTATTACACGGCCACATTCTCAACAAAGTAACGACATGACTCCCAATATTAATTGAAATGCTTTTATGAATTTAGAAAATGTTTTTATTGATTTAAAAAATAGTTGTGTGTATTGATTTAAAAAATAGTTGTATGTATTGATTTAAATTGACATGCATCCGCTAAGAAAAATAGTCCGTTGTTACAGTTTTTTAAACAGTCTGAATGAAACGGCAGCTCTCAGCTGTGTATTTACACAACTAATGGCCCATCAACCACAGCTCTCTCCCCCCCTCCCCCCTTGATCTTTCTTCTCCAGCAGCTAAATTAACGGTAGGTTACTCTGAGTGACAAGCTTACATAGACACAACACTGTCATTGCAAGTGACCCTCAGTTAGTTGACTTTTATGTTCAACTGCTAAATTCGTTACTGATAAAAAAAGGGCTTCTACTGTACCTAATTAACTTAACACTAGAACCGCCAGAGGTTTTTGTATAGGCCTACTTAAACCTGTCAAATCCCGCTATTAGAATGCAATTTTTAACAACATAGGGTGCTACATAACACACTTTCAGGAAAAGTCACGGACTGGGAGACTTTAATATTTTATTGGAAAAAAAGTTACATTGCACACACACAACACACATCACACAAATTGACCCGATTGGCGGTTCTAGTGTTAAATAAACTCACTAATTAATGAAACCAGTTCAATACGCATTATTCTTATTTTTATCATTCTTTATGAGTGCAGAAATAGTCTTAAAATCAGATCTGTTTTTTAAATGAAATCTGACGGCAGGCAGTTAGCTCTGATCACCTATGACAAATGCGCCGCACCTAATCGTTGGCCATTCAGCCACAGACACTGTTCGAAATGGGGGGGAGCTAGGGGGAGCTTGGCTCCCCCGAAGAGGGAGGGAGACTTTGAGATAAATAGGGGGAGCCCAAAACAATCGTGCATATTTGTGTCATACAGATTAGACATGTTGAGTTTCTGTAAATAACAGTTCTTGAAATAAATAATAGTTATTGTTCATTACAGTTTCTGAATATTTGTTTTATATTTGTGAATATGTCTGGGTGTTGCCATCTGTACGTGGCGGCGCTGCATTCTTACTTACGTTGCTATGGTTATGGCGGTGATGCCGGCGCGGTATTTGAAATGTTCATATTGATATTTTTTTAACTCTGGCTGTGTAATAAAAAAAACATACAGAAACAATTACTGCCCTTAATAAAGTATTTAAATATACATTGCAGGTGTGCTGTTTTGTTAAGTAATGGATATTGAATATGGAATAAAGGTTTTAACAAGACCTGGTGTAACAATAATCAAAAAGGACATTAAAAGAGCTCCAGATGTTAATTATCTGTTTTTACAAAAATAAAGTACACAAAGTTGATTCTAGACTCTTTAAACAATGAGGTGATTGTATTCTTGTAAAAGTAACAATAACAAGCTCCATTTACTATCTCCAGTCCGACTCATATTCATATGCAATGTGTTTGGTCCTATGCAAACTCAGTAATATCCATTGTGATACAGTTATAAGCAGGGCTGCACATAACTGGTGCGCAGGTGCGCATAAGCACCCGCTGCCAAAAAAGGAGCACCGGAGCATTTGAAAAAAGCGCATTTGCGCACCAACATTGAGAGAGACAGAGAGACATGAGAGAAGAGAGAGATAGAAAAGAGAGAAGAGAGAGATATTTGCGAGTTGCATAAGAACTGGTAAGACACGTGACTACGCTGCATGACTGCTTCATTCGCGGGACACGGGCGCGCACCCCCCCGTTGACATTTCGCGATGCAGAGGGCTTCATGCTCAACTAGCACTCCCCCCCGTTGACAATCGTGATACAGAGGATGCGCACCAAGCAACATCTCCAGTTGCTCTTTTGAGAACCAGGGGCAGTTATGTGCAGGGCGGGTTATAAGGCCTTCACATGAGACTGTCAGTGGAGATTAAAGGGGATCAGGAGCTCACGTCTTCTCAGTCATCATCATCATCATGTTCTCTCTGCTGTTGCTGCTGCTGGCAGCTGGCAGCTGGAAGTGAGTCAACACTTATTATACTGCTGTTTAACAGGATAATCTGTCATATACATTTTTTTTTTATTTGTACAGGTGTGAAGTGTGAACAGTTGACACAGCCAGCCTCTGTGACTGTGCAGCCAGGTCAATGTCTGACCATCACCTGTCAGGTCTCTTATTATGTTAGTTAATAATAATAATAAAATTCAATCACGTGCTTTAACCACTAGGTGTCCCTTTCTATCAGCTGTGCACCGTTATGGTGTAAATACAGCCTATCTACCAATTGGATCAAATATAAAAGTCAGCCGAATTAGTGTTGATACTGCAAGGACACTTATTGTGTGAAAAGAAATGTAAGATGTTGTTTAATTGCTGATATATTTATGATCCACGTCACGTTTTCAGTTTTGGCGGCAGTTCTTCCTGTTTGTCTAGAAGTCTTCTCATCAGGGCTCTATAAATAGGGAACTACGGCAGATATGTAATATTTAATGCAGCCGAACCGTGTATTACAATGCCGTTATGTGATGACTTTCAAAGAGAAAAGCAAGCACACTCGGAATTAAGTATTATTTTTAAAAAATGTTTTCGGATTTCACATCGCATAAACCCCATTTCCAAACGTGCATTGCGGCTAAACCATCGAATCACCGAGCTGAGGATCTTGCCTACGTCTGTTTCCGATATTTTTTTTGTCAGATGTATTTTGTTATACACACATTCCTTCATATTTAAATTTACATTAAAGTATTTCGTGAGGCCTTCTAAAATGTTTTTAAATATAACTACGGTTCGAGTTGAAGAGTTTGTAAATTAACATGAACCGAAGCTGTTGCCTGGTAACGCAATCGCACAACGTCACGTCCGTTAATTCCACATCCACATATCCACACACATAGATTAGAATCGATTTAATAAATTAATGTAGCATTTGTTTCTGCTAAAAGAGGTGTCGACCAGCTGGGGCAACAAGAAAATCGGCGAAATCGAGTGTGACTATTACAAATTAAATCATTATTATATTAATATTGATAACAATAACAACCGACCGTCGGGGTAGCATTTGCTTGGCATTTCCGGGTATATCTCCACTGGTTGGGCCATGTTAACAATACTGTGTAATTTTCACGTTTGAAGGGATGAAATCGTGACATCTTCACGTCTCTCAGCATGGTAAATCGTCACATGTTCACGTCTTGCCGTTTTACCGGGTTGTGCTGACCATGTCCATGCCTTTATGACAACAGTGTACCAATCTTCTGATGGCTACTTCCAGCCGGATAACTCACCGTGTCACAAAGCTCAAATATTCTCCAACTGGTTTCTTGAACATGACAATGAGTTTTACTCAAATGGCCTCCACAGTCACCAGATCCAAATCCTACAGTGCACCATTGGGATGTGGTGGAACCAAAGATTTGCGTCATGGATGTGCAGCCGACAAATCTGCAGCAACTGCGTGATGCGATCAGGTCAATATTGAGCAAAATCTCTGAGGATTGTTTCCAGTAGCCTACCTTGTTTAATCTATGCCATGAAGACTTAATGCAGTTCTGAAAACAGATGGGGGTCCAACCCATCCTAGCAAGGTGTACCAAATTAAGTGGCCGGTGAGTGTGTTACTTAGGTCCATTTTTATTGTTAGTGTGTGTCTGTAGGAGTAAAGTCTAGACACATTCTTTGGATGTAAGCATTGGCTAATTAAACAGATCATGATTAAATGACATGATAATAAGGGTGATCACCAAAACCTTATACCAGGGGTGGGGAACCTCCGGCCCTCGAGGTAATTCGGATCCGAAGTTGACTAATAAATGCTAATCGCATTTAGTTGAATACCAGACATAGTAAATGCAAAGCAGGATAATACAAAAAAAAGGGAATAAACAAGCCATTCAATCGTAATACTCGTTTTAATACGTTCACATGTATACAACACAATACAATTGACTTGTTAAGTCCTGTTCGTTGTCCTGTTTGTAGTCCTCATCACCGTCCTGTTTGTTGTCCTCATCACCGTCCTGTTCGTTGCCCTCATCACCGTCCTGTTCGTTGTCCTCATCACCATCCTGTTCGTTGTCCTCATCACCGTCCTGTTCGTTGTCCTCATCACCGTCCTGTTCGTTGTCCGTCCTGTTCGTTGCCCTCATCACCGTCCTGTTCGTTGTCCTCATCACCATCCTGTTCGTTGTCCTCATCACCGTCCTGTTCGTTGTCCTCATCACCATCCTGTTCGTTGTCCTCATCACCGTCCTCATCACCGTCCTGTTCGTTGTCCTCATTACCGTCTTCAATGTCTTCCTCCATCATGAGAAAAGACGGGTCCGAGCCAATACAGCTGTAGGTGCTGGTGACTCTGCTCAGTTTCTGCTCCAGAAGATATTGATGGTGTAAAATACAGCAGTGCAGTCCCCTGTATCCCTCTTCTGTTATATCGCTTGAAGAAACTAAAATAAAAAGACAAAATGACAGCCTATGTAAGGCAACTTTTAATTAGCATTGATGTTGGTTCCATATAAGCAATTTTAATGTTTAACTCCGAGGCTGTATATTAGCTAAAAAGATTTGTGATTCAGAAAAAATGCAATCATTACAGATGCTATTCAGTGACAGACGTTTGACACTGACCAGAAGGGGCAGTGGCAATTGTTATAAATTGGTATTTGTGGAACATACTTTGGTTCCTGATGTCGTCTTTTGTCTGATGAAGGAGGTGGTCCAGTTTGTCCAGTGCCTGCCTCAGATTTTGACAATGCTGGGTCATCTCCTTCACAATGATGAATTTCTCCTCTTCCATACGCCTGACCAGCATAACCTGGTCAAAAAGTCACCTCTTTGTGCGCAGGTTCACCACTATAATGGAAAAAATACAAAATATGACAGCACAACCACAATGGTAAGGCTAATAAAACAAATAATATCCGTTTGCATTCAATCTTTTTAACTTAAATTGCCCAAAACCTTGAAATCTGGTAAAAAATGTTCAACCTCGCCGCTTGCTGAATTTTTTCAATTCTGTCTATGTTGGCAGAATTACATTCAGTATGTCTTGAGATTCAACATTAGTACGAAGTTCAGGGTGGTCAGGAAGGGTTTTACTGTTTCCATAGATGTGCCTGTCCCAGTGAGACTAGACTATTAAGACTTGATAGGGCAACATCATACAGAACTTTCAATATAATTATTTCAAAATGATTTGTTGTGATCATGATGATTTGTGACACCTATGTTGACAGCTCTGTGTTACATTGGTGATTGTATTCTAGTACTACAACTGAATTTATGGAATATCTAGGTTAAACAAAAACAAGTTGTTTCTTACTATCTCCTTGCGCCTCCCAGGGCATAATGACATCCTTAGACAGACTGCATGCTGCTTCTGTGTCAATTGTCTCTGTACAGGCATCAATGCACTGCAAATTATTTGGTTCTTACCAAGAAAAAAAACCTTACATTTAGAAGTGTTAGATATTTTTTCTTGTTCTAAGAATTAATTTCTTATTTTAAGTCTTCAACTTAACAGTATAATCTTATATCAAGCAAAACTTTACTTTTTTGTCTCAAACAGGCAGGGAATCCTAAAATGAGACAATTAATACTTAAAATAAGATGTATTACGTTTCTCCTCCAAAGTCTCATCAAAATAAATCTTGTTTTAAGATTCAATAACAAACTCAACATGCTTGATTCAAGAGTCACACAAAAAATATCTGAAAACACACTTTATTCCGTGGATTTTAAGCATATGACAAATGTTTGTTCACAAAACTGCACAGGGAGCACGAAACAGACAAGTTGGGAACCTTATAGGCCAACATATATTACATTACATTACATTATTTGGCAGACGCTTCTTTACAAAGCGACTAATAACCGAGGACATAATCATGGCATACAACACTTGCAGATACAAAATGCACAGGGAACAGAACAAATATGCCAAGTAGGGATTTTTTTTCCCTTTTCTATCTTTCTTTATTCATGTATTTATTTATTATAATTTTTTTGGGGGGGTGTTTTCTTTATTTTATTTTTTTTGTTTTTTTCCCCCTCCATATTACCGTCTGTGGGCAATATCATTTTTTTAAATTATTATTATTTTTTTTTTTTTTTTGCTTGTTTTTTGTATAAAATTCACAAAAACAAAAGAAACATACAATATTATTGTTCCTCCATATTACTGTCTGTGGGCAATAACATCACAAAGACTATATTTTATTGGTACAAAGGTACTGTCTTTGAAACTAACTGAAAAATAGGAGAGGCAGTCTAGTAGTTCTTTAACTAATTCTGTGGCCTGGGCAGCATTGGGAACTGCCACTTCATATGCCAGCAACTCTGGACTCAGATTCAGTGTTTCATAACGCTGGAACTCAAAAGCAATAAAAGAAGAATCTATCAAAAAGATGTCTTTTATCAGTCCAAACACTGGGAAATCATCATCTACATCTACGATAATCATAGATTTCCCACTAATGTACTTATTGCCATTAAGGATGTACCACTTTACAGAGACAACAGATTGCATGACCTCTATGCCTAAAAAATCTCTGACTTTTCTCTTAACATAATCTACATTTTTAACAGCAGAGACAGGCCCTGATTCTCTTTCAGTAGCAAAAATTGGATGCTCAATGCCTATTTCATTGCAACATTCAAGGAACTGATTATGGTTTGCAAGTGATTTACAAACATTCTTGAAATTTAATTTGGAAGCCCATTGCTTAAAATAGCTATGCTTAGCTTCAAATCTCATACACATACTTCTTACTAAAGGACCAAGAGATATGATCTGGCTTGGTAGATATAGCATGTAATGCTGCTTGGGAATTACATTGGCTTCAGGAAATAGTTCTTTGAACTGGTGCAGATGCTGCTCAATCATGTGCCTGAGCTGTAATACAGTTTGTAATGAAATAACAGGAGCAAGGACAATTTGAATTAATTTGAGAATAAATGTGACATACTCATTATCCATATCATTAAAAAGAAAAGGTATTATTTTTAGAATTATTAACATTTGTCCACACGACTGTTTTAATTTATTGTCATTGGCAGCTAAGGTGTTGACACTAATAGGGCATGGCTTATCTCGCATATCCAGAGGCGAGTAAGGAAAATGTATGATAGCTGAGTTAATCTCATCTAATTCTATCTGTCCTGACAGAATAAGTTGTTTCAATACAAGTTTTATTTCCATTGGTGCAACACCTTCAAAAAGTACATGCATTACATCCTGTGGAGTTTGTTTTATCAGGTCAAATGCTGGAAAATCAATTAGTCTGCTTCTTCTGTTAATCCCGTAAGTGGTTTTGAGGGATGCTTTCAATGTTTCTGTGCTTGCTTTGTCTATTTCAATACATTGCCTGATGTGTTTTTCCAAACTTCTTGCAGTAAACAAATTTTCATCATACATGCTTTGCATGTCATTAAAGGAACATTCACAGTGTCTACATTTGCTATGAGCAAACCCTACACCTTGTTTAAACCCAGCAAGGTCATGTTGTGCAAGTGTGTCTCCACACACGGCTATCACAGCACCAAATAACTCAATTTCACCACTTGGGGTTTCAATCCTAACGCCATTGTAAAGAAGTGTCAGATCTTCCAGGATTCTTTTTAGTATAACATCAACACCCCATTGAGAAACATCCTTTGCCTTGGCAATAGCAAGGAGCCTTATTGCGGCCAACTTGGACCTGAATTTATGATCAATATTACCTAAACTATAATAAAACATCAATAATTTATTCGCAGAGGCATGGGGGCCTAATGGGTTACATATTTCAATTTCATCGCTGTACAATAGTATTTGCAAAGCATTTGGCCTTTGAGAATATAATGGATGGGATGTAAAAAGAGCTCCATCAGTAAAATCATACAGGAATCCCTCTCTACTTCTTTGTGGAACAGTGCTCACCATGGAGAAGATTCTAGAATTCCTCAGTAACTGCTTAAGACTCTGAATGAGTGGTATGTAGTAAAAACTTTTATTCTTCAAGGCCATGACCCTTGAATGACCACGCTTTACCCAGCAAATCTTCTGGGATACTACAACTTCCTCTGGGTTGACTGGATTGAATAGTTCCCGGATGGTTTTATTCTGTCCGTATGCTGTGGTTGAGAAAGGATCCATGAATGTATCGAATGTAGCCAAAGCCTCATTCTGGAGCTGAGCAGTTGTCTCTGGACGGTCTTCAAACACCCTTTGGACTCTGTCCCTTAGTGTGTGAAGGAGAACAGCTTGGTACTGTTGCACCCCTGAGATGACACTCCTGACAGTTCTCTGTGAAAATATCAAAATACACATAAAAAATTACCCTCAAATAATTATTGATTACAGGCCCACAGTTAACATTAAAATATAGAAAGGAACTACAATAGAATTTATATTTTTAAAAAACATTAACAAATTATTCACAATTATATCATTAGTCCTAAAGCATCTGTCCATCGAGCCAAATTTACCTGTGACAAGTGGCCCTGTTCCCGAATGCTGATGGCAAATGCCGCTGCAGATCTTGCCAAATCAGGTCCGGCTCTGGATGTCCCAGCAACAGCATCCTCCTTCAGAAAGCAATACATACATTTAACACAATGAGGTTTGTGTGTAAAACTTACTAAAGCTGTGATATTACTAAGCAAGTAAATACCCGGCTCTATACAAGTTAACATTAACTTCACAAGATACTACTTTGTTTACAACTTAATACTTAACGAATGACTAAAGCGCATGAATAATGCAGTCTACGAGATTGTTTCCACACATCTTACAGTAGTTGAAAACATCTTGTACCATTTCTCCTTATGGAGAAAAGCAAGCCATAATTCAGGACGGATGAGGAGGAACGATCACAGCTAGCCAACTCTCTGAGATGATTGGCACTCAGAGATTAAAATAAATGGAGTTGTGTAAACTTACAGACGGGCCGATAACGTCAGGTTCAGGTAGAGAGGCAACAGGTGGGACGGCAACAGGAGGAACGACCACAGTGGTGTCCGCTGCAAGAGTGGTACAGTTGGCAAAAACTGACACACCAAATGTTTCCTGCCCCGAAGAGTGAGACGAATCCGTTGTACTCCAACGTGGTGGACGTCCAGTCGTGTAATACTCAAGGTGCGTCCGTTTAATGTGTCGAAAAAAAGAGTCGAAAACTCTAAAGTCCTTTTCACATCCATCAATGCCACAGTAAACCCAAAAATCCGGGCTGCGACTATGACTTGCATTAATATGGCTTAATAGGATTTTAAGACTAAGAGCAACAAAGACGAAACATATCAGACACCTCCAAACCGCCATGATGCCGACGAACGTGACAACGTCAGTGCAAGTGATTTCAAGGTTGAGTCAGTTGAGTTGAGCGTGAGAGACACGACACGTATCCTGCCAAGAAGAAGAGGAGGGAAACGAAGAAGAAGACACGACACGTTTTTTGGGAAGGAGTAGCGGCTCAATCAAGGTAAGGAAGCGTAACTGTTTTCTTGCTAAAATCGTGTTTTTATAGAGGGGTTTGCTATGACTGTTCCTGTTTCTCAATTCCACTGGACCGGTCACTTGCTTAGCAAGCTAACTGGTGTTTGCTCGTGCATGCGTGTCCCAACGTCCAGCTTTGCAAAAAGGGTTATTTGCTGGATGAAACCCCACTCAAAAACGTTCGCGCTATTGACCAGAAGTGGGTACGTAGTTCAAGATGGTGTATAGTTTTTTTTATTATTAGATGCATGTGATTTTCATGGCTGTGGTGTATTTTGGTTATAGCTAGCACTCAAGACGCATGTTTTTTTTCCCGAGCTGACTACAGCTAGCACTGCTAGTCTTGTCGTTTGGCGGCCATTTTAGCATTAGTAACGCCCGCGGGCATCTATTTCCGATTAGAACAACCAACTTCATGTTCCGAGCATACACAAACGGTATAATTTGTGCGCAAACGTGTGTATGTGACAGCTAAAATCCACAGCAGCCATGGCAGAGAGAGGGGACACACCGAATGGATTGTTAGATCGAAGTCTTGAAACCAATTTGACTTGCAAATGGTGATTATGGAATTTTCCATCACGACTCGAGCTCTCTGTGTAGTACGGCTACAGCAGAGAGTGTGTTGGCGCCTGTGTTAAGTGTGCATGAATATGCACTTTTTTTCCCCCTGCTAACGAGTTCTGGCTATGTGTTTTTGTTATAGCCTGCCGCCTGGTAAAGAGAATGGATGATTTTGACGAAGCCACTCGTTCGATATTGGACGGTAAGTCACTAATAATGATTTATATTTTATGTAACCAAGTAAGTAATTTTACAATTCAGATCACCAACACTGAAGATGGTGCATACAGGTAGCTGAATATTTTAAGTCCAGAGTTAAATATTGATTTTATTTGGAAGGGGCATCTCTGTTTGTGGCTGATATACACTTAAAGGTGCACTGTGTAGGATGGTGGCTAGAGTAGGTATTGCAGCTATGCTGCTCATTGAAACTGTGCTGCCTATTGCCATATTTGATCTTTTCATTACATTTTACTAAATAATAGACTAATATTTACTAGTATGACAAGAACAACAGGTTTTGCAGCTAAAAATGTCTAATTCTGGAAATTCAAAATGGTGGACATGGAGAAGATCCCCCTTTTCATGTATGAAAATTGCAATTTGCCCAGTCAAAATGAATTCTTAGAATTTGATGGTGGTAAGTATTTGTGAAAAAGTAACATTTGTGAATGGGCAGCATGAATTCTGGAAAGAAACTGATAAAAATAGATAAAAATATTACACAGTGCACCTTTAAGAGGCTTCATAGCACAAGCAACTAGATACAGCGTTTATAAACGTGTTGGAGCTCTGAGGGACAGACAAATGACCTTTTGTTTATCTTGCTTGGTTCTGTAACTTGGCTTTGCTTTACCCAAAAATATATTTATTTGTCATCTACAGCTGCAAGTGTTGATGAACAGACCTTGAAAGGCCTTAGCCGGGAGGACCTGCGGGACCTTTTTCCTGGCCCTGAAAATTTCCTTAGAAGGAAAAAAATTTGGGAATTCATCAATGAAAATGTAAGCTACATCAGATCTATCTATCTATCTATAATCCAATATTATTAACATTAAATTATGTTAAACATTAACCATATTTGTAATTGTCCCAATGCATTTTGTTTACATCCTGCATAATCCTAATAGTCTGAAAATACCATGGACCAAGATGCAAGCCCTTGCCGTGGAAACAGGATTATGCCCTCAACTTCTTCTGTGCCACCATGCCCACCTCAAACCTCCACCCCCATATCTGCTGAGAAAACAATGAAAATGCCAGACCCTCCAGAGTATGTGGTGTACAGCGACTCGGAGTTAGATTTGGTGCGTAGTCAGTATTTTGCATTGCTTCGGAATGGAAAGGAAAAGGGCTTCAAGATGTCAAAGGAGCTGTGTTGCAGACTTGTAAGGAACACAATCACAAGCATGGTTGCAATACTGCGTGCTAGTCCCATGGGGAAACAAGCAAGCTACCCCTCCAAACTGGAAATTAAAGTCATGTCGCAGAAGATAATTGAATATTACCCCATGTTTCGTGATGCTAACGCAAATATGCCATATGTAAGTAATGTTTTCTTTATCTTGTTTTCTTTTTTTTTTTAAATCTTTATTTGCCTTCTATGTCTTTGGTAATGTCTAAATTACCTTCTACTACAAGCTCTAACCCACCACCATCAGACTGCTGAAGTGTGTGTGTGTACGTCGTTTGAATACTGCACTAGCTCTCTACCTAGACTGTGCATTTAGGACTCTGGCTTGACTGTGTACTACTCTCTGATCTGTGCCACACCACTCTGTCATATGATGACTCATTCTTGCACCTTGCACTAAATTAACAGTGGACAATCTTTCAGGTCACTGGAATCCATGCTGTCTACCACAAATCATTTTATCAGGGCATTTCACACCTTGTTGGATTACTGTTAACTTTGTGGATTGCTGTTTATTTTCTTGCAATGTGCAGTATATTGCGAGATTTTTTGTGTGCAAGGCAAATAAAGTTGCTCTTCTCTACTAAACCAAAACTACGAACAGGTAAAAAAAACTAGACAGATGACTTTCCTAACATTCTTTCACCACAGCTGACCGTCTACACCAAAATGTTCAAGCGACTCCAGAATATGAGATCCCCAAGAAAGACGCAGGGCTCTGTTCCTCAGAGGGGAGCAGCCAAGACTCTCTTCAGTGCAGACAACCAAGACATGGAGACGGATTTGACAGACACGAGCAGCTCAGCTGATACCAGAATTCTCGAGAGCAGTGATGACCTCAGTGAGAACAACTCCAGTGCAGGTGTGCAAACCTAACAATGACCTGTCATGTCATGAAACTATAATGTTTTTGTATTTTTGTTGTATTTGTTCTGTGTATTTGTTGAACTAAAGTTCATGACTAAACATGCACTACACTTAATCTATGCCTGATTTTGGTTGTCATCATTTTAATAATTGTAGTGTGTGTGTGTGTGTGTGTGTGTGTGTGTGTGTGTGTGTGTGTGTGTGTGTGTGTGTGTGTGTGTGTGTGTGTGTGTGTGTGTGTGTGTGTGTGTGTGTGTGTGTGTGTGTGTGTGTGTGTGTGTGTGTGTGTGTGTGTGTGTGTGTGTGTGTGTGTGTGTGTGTGTGATATATATATATATAAACCATTTTTTTTTCATTATTTCTCAAGAAGCTTCCCCACCACCAGCTCCCCCTGTGCCACGGAAGGCTAAGGCTAAGAGTGGCACCAAAGCATCCCCGCTGTCATCCAAGTCTTCCTCACCTGCACCCATGACTGTGATTGCTTCACCAACCATGCCTGCAAAAGACGGTAAGCCCTCCTCAGCGCACTTCTCAGCCTGTCATCCTTGATCATAAGTTTTGCAAAAAAATAACTACTTGTATTTTAACCCTGTGTCATTTCCCCTGTGGCGTTGTGAAAATGTTTACATTAAAATGTCTTTGTCTTCGTTTATTATCGTTTAAAGTGGGCCCTGACAGTCTGAAGATGCAGGCCAGACACTACAAAACCTTGAGCAACATGTACAACAAGCCTAATGCAAAACCCAATCAACATGATGTGGCGCAAATTTTGGACCTTGAGGTTGAGGCCAGACGGGCTTTCATTGATTCAGATGTTACAAGGGAAGAAGACCGACCTGCAAAAATCTTTGATGCATATCCATGCTTTAAAGATGTTCGAAATTTATGTTTGTTTTTTTTCTTACCTGAACCTCAATTACTGTGTTTTTTGTGAACGTTCTGAATACATTATTAACTAAGTGTTTTACAATGTTTCAGGCAATGGATGAGCTACGGCGCATAGTAGATGGCACTAACAGCAGATACATTGAGGAAGTAAAAGGAAGATGGACAGAATTCTGCACTAGGCTGCAGTTCTACATTGTGTGGAAGAAAGTCCTGAAACTCCCTTTCCCTTTGGATGTACGCAGTGGTAAGTTACTGTTCCATATTTATATGTACATGCAGGGCTCTAAATGAACCCTTTACCAGACTACCAGAACCAGACTAGTGCCTAGTACGTTTTCTTTTCTATCAACCAAACTGAAATTTCACCAGCATTTAGCCGGTTTGCTCGTGTTAATTTAGAGCCCTGTGTACATGTATTAATATTTTTACAGCATTCTGACCATTCTGCTAATCTTTCTATTCTTTAGTGGATTTCACACTGGCCCTCTTCAATGCACTGCCAACCTTATTCCCCTCACCTGTTTTACCACCAAAGAAGCTTGCTTGCACTGAGGCACTTATTCATATCCTGAAGGTAAGTAAATATTTTCCAAGATTTATGCAAATTCATTCATTCACAAAACAACAAAATTCTACAACTTTGCATCAGCTTGTCAGGTATTAATCTATACTACATTCTTACAGTTTATTACATGGCTCAACGTCATTCTGTAGAATGTGCCGTTCACTTGATTGGGGCTCCCCAACGTTCGCAAGTCTGTTATTTCTGAATAACAGATGTGGTGTTCTATAACAGTTCTATGACCGCTGTCAATGGCAACTGACAGAATGTCTGTTACCCAGCGACGTCAGCTGATTTTGACACTTGGAAAACTGCTGAGCTGCGCAAAAATTGCAGTCTCTAGGCCATAATCGTAATAATTATGATGAAATACAGAAAGACATGTATGAACTTAAAAGTTGTAGGAATCATACTTACTGCATTCCTCCCTCCCCTATTGTAAAGTAATAATGTTTTTCTTAGAATCTGCAAGTTTTTATACAGGAATTTCATTTGGGGATTCAAGCCAATGGTTGCATGATGCTTAACATTTTTCTTTCTTCTCTCTCTGCACATTGTTCTCTTTTCTGTTCCAGTCAAACGAAGACCCTGGTCTCTACCTGCAGAAGCGTCCTCTCTGCTCCCCAGTTCTGCTCTTTGATGGCTCAACCACCATCGTGGCTGTGGGTAACGTACCTGTGACCACCCTCAAGCAGGAAGATTTTTCAGAAGGGATGTTGGTGTTGATGGCGTACTATTATACATTGCACTTAACATACCCCAAATGTGTCGCAACCCTGCTCTCTGTTATTCAAACGGAGGTCATTGGCGACACCCTCCATGATAAAGATGCCACTAGTGCATATAAAAAAGCAATGGTGGAATGGAAATCCTTCTTTGACAAGTAGTGCAATGTCAACAGTTGTCCGTTGAAAAAGCCTGTATTTCATGTTCGAAAATGCTGCTTCATAAGGGCTGAGAATTTTTGTTTTTATGGTATTTAAATGTTTGTGCTGTAAAGAAAGATTTCAAGACTGCATAGCAACTCTGACCCATTGAGTTTCAATAATAAATGTTGAACATGTTTACAAGTCATTCTGGTTGTTTTTTATGTAATATGTATATTGAAGACCGGCTTGGATTTAAGGTAGACAGCCTTGTTTCAAGATAATCATGGATCTTGGTTTAAGACGGAGTTAAGTCATTTTGAAATATTTTACTCTACATTTAATATTTACCCCAACTAATATTGATCTGAATTTGCTAAAAGAAAAAATTTAATTGCTTGTATTCAGTATGTTTCCCTCATTTTGAGGTTGTAAAAAGTTGCTTTTCAAGATATTTAATCTTAAAATCAGTATTTTACGCTTGTATTCAGTATATTACACGTATTAAGAGGTTCTAAAATTTTACTTTTTTAGCAATTTCATCTTAAAACCAGCATTTATATTGTATTTTTAGTATATTTCACTTCATTTAGGGCTAGAAAAGGTTAAATATCAAGTCATTTCATTTTATAATGAGCATATTTGTCTTATTTTAAGCCTTCCAAATACCTTTGTAGGAATACTTGTTTCTAGATTTAACAATCTTAATTTAAGAAATCTTGCCAAGTCAAATTATCTTGCTGCATGGACAGATTTTTTCACTTGTTTTGAGTCCCTTTTCCCTTAGTTTTAGTGTTATTATTTTGTTTGAAGACCCCTATTTTTTGCAGTGTGGTGTTGTACTGCAGTATCCTCTCTCTGAGTTTCTTCTTGAGCTCTGTCAGTCTTCTCCATTTGCGTTGCCTTGTTTGGTTGCTGTCTGTAAAGTAAAAAGAAATAAAAATAAAATAATAATAATAATACTAACAATAACAACAACAAGAAACAAATATTGTTTCTAGATAACGTAATAATAAATACCATTTTGTCGATAGAGGTCGTGTTTCTTTCTTCGGAGGGAATAAATAATGTCATCTATTTCTCTCTGGAGCTCCTCCTGGCTACTCTGGCCTCCATGTTTCTCTTGAAAACAGAAACAACCAGGTATAATCCTAAAACATGAAGCCAAATGTTTGGAAATATGGAACCAAATCTATACCACAGTGATCATATAACATACCAGTGGCTGCCCATCGCTTGACCTCCAACACCCACTGCTCCGTGTCCTCCAGGGAGATGTTCAGCTCTTGCTTGAGACTCTCAAGATTGTCCATTTCAGTTTGTGCTCTCTGTGTAGTCTGGTTAGAATGTTTAAAAGGAAAAAGTGAATATGCATTCCAGTTGGTTGAGAAGGTTGTTTTTTACTGAATTCCTTTATGCGCATTAACTGACCAGACAACAACATGAAATGCTAAACACCTTCTCTTCAAGGTTGGCAAGTATCACCTTAGTGTCCCTTTTCTTTTTTTTAAAAGATCAAGCAGGATTAACATTATTATTATTATACAGAAATTCAGATGAATCAACCTATAGTGCTTTATTAAAAACAAACAGAACAGAGACTCTCTTGGCAGAACAGTGTGCCATGGCAGCGCCATCATAATGAAATGATTGCAGAATACATTCAATTCAACAACATGTAGCTAAGGATGGTGTTAAATTACTACAACAAGAAACTCAGATATTCTTAATATACATTTTGAAATGCAGCATGGACGTCTTACTTTGACAAATCTCTTTGAGAGTGTCTTGTGGAGATTCTCCACCTTCCTGTGGTTCCATTGCATAGCCAGCACGGTTATCATATCTGCTCTAGCTGTAAACACAAAAACATGAAAATTCATATGAGCTTTACAATGTGGCACTACTTAAAACTATTTGTTTTCCTCTACCAACCTGATTTGGTCATGTATTTTGTTGTCAGAGCTGCTCTTGAGAGGAAGCTGTTAACCTGTTCCACTTCCTCGCCAACAGTATTTCCAGCACCTTCCTGGCTTCTGCCATCCCACTTCACCTGCTCAGAATCATAAACAATGAGATCTAGATATTTAGTTATATATTATAATTTCTTGTAATGTAGATCTTTAGTTAATATCAGTGTCAGGAGCAATTTCAGAAAGTTAAAATGTTCTGAGATTGAATTATGCTTTGAACTACAATGTCACAACTGCAGTTATTTGAAGCTCTGTTCATTCATTATTTCTACAGTGTGGATATATTTACTAAAATAAATATAATGGGTTTTGGAAGCCTATCCTTGTGATGTGACAGTCTGTTTTGTAACAATTTTGTCAACATTTGTACTATTACAATTATTCCACAGGCTTGAATAGAATATACTACATGATATTCTTATGTGCACTACAATTTATAAAACATTTGAATCTAGTCACACAAATGTTTAACTTGCATACTACCTCGCATTTGCCTGTGTGGGCCTTGGCGTGCATTACAGAGAGAAAAGGTTTCATCTCTGTAAGTGGTTGGAGCTCAGGCAACTTTGCTGCCATCTTCTCCAAATAAGGCCAGTACCTGTAATGACAAAATCAATTAGCTTTTCCAGTTGCATGATGGCATAATAGTAAAAAGATAAACCAGGTCCTTAAAATTACCAGTACAATCCTTGTAACCAACATCAGCATTTATCCAAATGAATGCTTTTTTTGCTTTACATCTACTGGATGTGCAAGAATTAAATAGATAACACGTTTCCCACAAACACTTCCAATTTTGCAATAGTTATAACTACCTGCAGGCAACATCCATACAAAAGAATGTTGCATTCGCAACTTCAGCCAGCTCCTAATGCAGGAACATTGGGTAGGCATATATTTCACCACGGTAGTGATTTAGGCCTTGTAGCAAGATGCCATGTCTGCACACAGCTATTTGCAGGCCTTCCTCATCCACCTTGGCCCTGGACTTGTGTGAGGTTTCTCTGCAAGCTGTGAATGTTGCCGGTCCACAAACATCACGACCACTTTTCTGAAATAGACACAATCTGTTACCTTTCTCCCTGTGCTAAGTAAGATAAATAAAAGTGTTAGTGGGTTGAATAGATTCTTACAATCGACATCTGCCTCCTGATTTTGTCGACAAAGGCAGACACTTTACTGTCCTGGGCAATGAACAGTCCATCAAATAGAGACGGTTCATCTGTCCTGCGAAACTCAAGAAAGAAATTGTAAGCAACATTATCATACATACATAAGTTTGATTGTGTCCTCTATTTAATGTGGGCAATTTGCTTTTGCTATCAATTTTTCATAAATGTGGAAAAGGTCTTTGTGAATTTGATCTGTAATTTTGTGTAAAGCCTTTTGTCACCATTATTTAACATTAGTGAAAAGTTTACTGACTTCTTGTAAAAAGGTAAAAATAAAAATACATCCTTTATATTGCTGGGCATGGAATAGGGCAGAGGAAGGCATAGAAAAAGGTTCCTGGGCAATTTAATACATTTTTCATGAAGCGATTATATCCAAAGCTGGTTCTAAGCTCCAACATATCCAACTAACGTCAACAATTTAACATTTTAAAGTTGAGCTAACTTTACAGGCGTCATATACAATAATGTTTATGAATTGGATTGATATAATTATGTGTAATTACAAACCAACTATTGTTTTCTGATGGTCTACAAACTTTGGAAAAAAAATAAATAAAAAAATTGTAGAGTTGGGGAAAGTTAAACATTTCAGCAAAGACATTCAGCTTAGTCAATAAAACAACAACTAAAATGAGAATATGATTTCACTGACCCTCTGGAATTCTTGAAGCGATAATGCTTTCTATTGCCATCTACAGCAATAGCCAGCATGTCAGGTGTGCATGCTGGGCATTTAAAGGGCTCCACCAGGCACAGATCTTCTTGTCTGTAATTACAGAAGGCAAACTCCCGAAAGACTCTGTGGAAGGTATCGCTACAGATTCTGCCTGTCTGGAAACAAGAATGGTATTCATTTGGTTAATTAAAAGTTTGGTATTCAAAAATCTTGTAAACCACATTTTATTCTTACCCTTCCTGTGGAAAACGATCGATGTTCAAGCATTTTTATAAATACTTGCTGGGATAATGCTGGGCTGGCCAATTTCATTTTCTCGAATGATGTGAACACATCAAACTTAGAAATAATTCTGCAGCTGTCGGTTGCTGGCCAGTATTTGTATCCAAGCAAGTCACCTATGCTCGGGGACTATTTGGTGGAACAAGTTGGACAGCACACAGAAGGCAGGCAAACGTTGTATGGACCTGAGAAAAAATATAAATGTGCAATTTCACAGGTATCAATGCAACGTAGGACAAAAGTATAATAGTAATCCTGTATTTTTGCTTGACCACATCGTCTTCTGGTGGCAACAAACCATTGATAGTCACCAACACGGTCTGCTTCCCTGGGATGATGGTGAAATCTTGGCTTGGACCACAGAAGCAGATTTGGGATGGTGGAGGAATTGGAAGCAGACACACTGCAGCAAAGACAATTTCAGAGATTCATATGCATGTTAGGACATGTTAGGACATGTAGTCAATACAAATTGAGACATTTCAACAGTTAAAGCAAACTTCCGACATGGTGAAAATGATGCCGCTGTAAATGTAGTGCACATTAGGAAACCATGGTAAGGGAATATCAGCGACGTGCGGTCAGGGGATGCAGGGGAGGCAGAGCCTCACCTGTCATACTCCAATGTAACGGAAAAACAACTAAAGAAAAACCAAATAGTAATAATAATAATAAAATGTCTCCACTGATCTGTGTTGTAAATGTGCTTTATGTATGATTCCAATCGCTTTTTAAAGTCAAAATCAGCAAATTTGCCGAGCTCCGCTACAACTACGGGTAGCGATGAGAAGTGAGGCAGGGATGAGCTCTGCCTCTCGTAAGCCCACAGTAATTTGCTGGAGCGCGGGCACTAATTTAACGCGGGCACTTATTTTGTGAGCGCGCTCAAGCCAGTTACTGTGAGGTGAGGTGAGGCACAGATGAGCTCTGCCTCACCTCAGAATGCGTCACCCCACAGAAACTGGCTGGAAAGCGGGCCCTAAGCGCATGCCTGTTACCATTCTGTTTTATCGTTAATGTCCTATAACATAATCTTTCTGTGCCAGAATAATGCACTTGAACGCATCAAAGCTTTGTGATTGGCGTGACTCCATGTTTTGGGGCATGGCTGGTGGGCAGTGGGCACTAGTTAGCTGGCGTTGTCCGTGTCAACAGGTGTGACAGTCCGCACACACACAAGACCGCAATTATGGCAGAAGCAAAAAAGCCCAAAATATATCATTTTCACTCCGAGTGGGAGGATGATTATTTTTTTGTTTATTCCTATTCAAAGTCCATCTGTCTCATCTGCAATGTGAGCGTGGCTTTACCGAAGAAGGGTAATTTAGGAATTCCCTCCTAATTCTGTCCTAAGCTCTTCTGTTTGTTGCGTGCATATGTAACAGAGTTAAACGTGTGAATACATAATTATAAGTTTGTGAATGTTTAATTCATAATAAGTTGTGAGTTTTAACCAAGCGGCAAACCCTGGGGAAGAGCCGGGACGCCAATACGGAACTGCCACACACTGCAGTTCATCTAGTGGCCAATAGGAGCAGTCTGCAGAAGGGAGCAATTTCCATAGACCCCCATGTTAAAATGCCCAACTTTACAGCAGAAATAAACATGTTTACATCATGGTTCAAAAAACCATATTCTCTGTATAGTTAGATCCCCCCAGCGCCGTATAGACTGAGAGTTACGTCATCTCCGTTCACTCCAATGGACCACTTTTTTACAGCAATGGCGGATCGTGGAGCCTCTCAATCGTCCCCCGGAAGTTAGCGCCAAGGCTAGCAGAGCTGTAGAGTTGCAGCATAATAGACCGTTCGTGACGGACTTTTAAAGGTAAGAAGAAGTTTAAAGATTTATA
The DNA here is from genome assembly GCF_949606895.1 of Notothenia rossii. Classification (NCBI taxonomy): domain Eukaryota; kingdom Metazoa; phylum Chordata; class Actinopteri; order Perciformes; family Nototheniidae; genus Notothenia; species Notothenia rossii. The sequence continues at coordinate 38,721,515 of NC_136902.1, forward strand.
TTGCGGATATTATCAGTACATCTGATTCAAATTAACATGTGTATTAAAGGATGTCAGTGGCTTATCCCTAAATTAGTAGATTTAGGGAACGTTTACAGATAACAGATAAAGCTAGGATACCGGATCAAGTTAGCAACACACGTTGAACAGCCTTTTAATGCAGGGGCCCTTCTCTTTTTGACCACAGGGCGATGCACAAAGATGGGGGGTATAGCCTCTGCTCTCAGCCTAGTCTTGCCCTTTGTTGTCTTGACAAACTGGTCTGCATCAAAATGTGCCTGCGGAGTGACTTGAGGTTACTTCACACACAGAACAACTCAGTTTTGTCTGCCCACATACATATTCCATAGTGGTTTAATACACAGTATTAGGAAACACTTTATACATACTGGACATGTTATACTCATTACATACTGCATATAAAATATGACCAAGAATGTGAGACAATTTTATAGAAATTCATATCACATCTGTTACTGATGCCATTTGTCATACTTTGTTAAACTCACAAATAATAAAGTTCCATAACTTCAGTTGGGAACAAAGACCACACCTTATCTCCCCAAGGCAATTTCCCATCCAATAGGTGTGCTATATAGGTGTGTATAACCCTTTCTCCTGTCTGTTACTCCCTCTTTCAGCACAAGAACCAGAGGGGGATTCAATGGAGCCTGAATACCTACATTGAGACCCTCACCCTGCACCCTGAGTCTCAACTCTCAGTGTTTTTCAAGCCTTTCCCTGTTTTTTTGTATTAAACGAAACATTAAGCTTTCCCAATGGTGTGGTTTTCGTTTTGTGAAAAAGTGCAAATGCAGTGTTTGTATATAATTACCTCACATATTTTTTTTGCTGTTGGTCGTGAAATTGCTCCTGCTGACTTGAGCCAGCCATTTTTTCCTGCGCTCTGTGTCAGTGGGGAAGCCGTACATTCGTACTCCTTTCTCTGAGCGATTTGAGCATCCCCAGGCAGCAAAGCAAACCATGGTGGTGACTAGGAGGCAGCACAGCAAACCAGGACAACACGGAGGAAAAGGCACAGACAAACTGCATGATATGCTATTCAATGTTTATTGAATTCCATGTATTTGCAATGGATGTTCCTAAAACAACACATTTAACATCATCATCATCATGCTGCTGCTGCTGCTGCTGCTTCTAGTCCTTTGATAGTCACCTGTCGGTCTCCTGTCCTTTCTGAAAGCCATAAAGATGACATTAGTCATTTAGATAACTTGTGTCCTCAATTACCATGGGATTACTGAAACTACCATGAATTTAAGAAAATGGTAGAAATGAATCTAATCTGAATTTTGAAGCATTCCTTTAGATCCCCTCCCTCTAAATATATCAATAAACATTAGAAAGTGATGCTCCTGACTACCATACAAGTTTAAGAAGATAATATTGGTTTGAAAGAATTCAAAGCTATAAATAAACAGCAACAGGCTCTTTAACCAAGGCACTGTTAGCCTAACATGTAAACTAGTTGTTCACACTAATCCTAATATTATCACTTAATATTGGCAAATTCTATTTTATTTTTTAAAACATATTGATGTAAATACATACACATATCGATTTGTTGTATAAATATTGCAAATCAAAACCTTTATTCACTAATAATTACCAAAAATCGTAGTTCTATCTCCTGTTATCAATGCATTCACATTGCCCGCCATGAACTTCCGGGGAACGATCCTCGTCTGCATGAACCACGTGACGATAACCGTTTTTGGACTTCCGCTGTCGTAACTCTTCTATCTATATGGCGCTGGATCCCCCCTTCATGAATATGGTTTGGGGGGGTGAATTTTTTCTCAACTCATCTGTTTAATTAATATTAAGCCTTAAAGTTATGCATATATTAGGGCGTGGTCACATTGAGTGACAGCTCCGTTCAATGACTGCTGCTGCTAGCTTCTTGTCTCTCTGCTAGCTGCTCGTGAAGCTAGCTACAGGGACTCTGCCTGCTCAGTTCATCCAGGGAACACAACTTGATCCAGCCATGGTTGTTTGTTCTTCATGCTTATACAGTTGCAAGAAAAAGTATGTGAACCTTTTGGAATTACCTGGATTTCTGCATAAGTTGGTCATAAAATGGAGGAAGCCACTGCTGTTCAGAAAAAACATTGCTGCACGTTTGAAGTTTGCAAAAGAGCACCTGGATGTTCCACAGCACTACTGGCAAAATATTCTGTGGACAGATGAAACCAAAGTTGAGTTGTTTGGAAGGAACACACAACGCTATGTGTGGAGAAAAAAAGACACAGCACACCAACATCAAAACCTCATCCCAACTGTGAAGTATGGTTGAGGGAGCATCATGGTTTGGGGCTGCTTTGCTGCCTCAGGGCCTGGACAGATTGCCATCATCGACGGAAAAATGAATTCTCAAGTTTATCAAGACATTTTGCTGGAGAACTTAAGGCCATCTGTCCACCAATTGAAGCTCAACAGAAGATGGGTGATGCAACAGGACAACGACCCAAAGCACAGAATTAAATCAGCAACAGAATGGCTTCAACAGAAGAAAATACGCCTTCTGGAGTGGCCCAGTCAGAGTCCTGACCTCAACCCAATTGAGATGCTGTGGCATGACCTCAAGAGAGCGATTCACACCAGACATCCCAAGAATATTGCTGAACTGAAACAGTTTTGTAAAGAGGAATGGTCCAAAATTCCTCCTGACCGTTGTGATATGCAACTATAGGAAACGTTTGGTTGAGGTTATTGCTGCCAAAGGAGGGTCAACCGGTTATTAAATCCAAGGGTTCACATACTTTTTCCACCCTGCACTGTGAATGTTTACATGGTGTGTTCAATAAAAACATATAATTGTTTGTGTGGTTTTAGCTTAAGCAGACTGTGTTTGTCTATTGTTATGACTTAGATGAAGATCAGAACACATTTTATGACCAATTTATGCAGAAATCCAGGTAGTTCCAAAGGGTTCACATACTTTTTTTTTTATAAGTGAAATTCGAGTAGGCTACTTTATTTATGTGTTAATGATTTGAATCAGCTACGTAATGAATGTTAAGGCTTGGGTTAGCGTGTAAGCGAGTGGTAGGCACATTGGTACTAACGATGCTAATAGTAGCCTCCAATTTAAAATCATAGACTATATATAAAGGTTGAAACGAAATAGACAAGTGTTAAGTGGGATAATACTGTACAACAAACGGCTTCTGTTTGAGGTTGATAAAATAAGGTCATCCTTGTAACTTAGAGAGATATTTTATTATGGCGGTAGGAACTCTATGCATCGATAAGGTTAATTTAAATTGGCTGTGCTCAAGTATGTAGACAAGTTAATGTCGAAGTAGTGTATGTGAAATCAACCTCACAATAAGATGTGTGTATATTACAATTATTAATGTCATATTTCAAGATGATTACTTAGATATTAAAATATGGTTGATTGAGCTGGAGTTCATTATTGAGCTTACACGTTAACATCACAGTCATCTGAAGAACAAACCCAAACCTTGTTGTTTTTATGAATTGCATTACCAAATGGGTATCAAATAAACAGTAAGCATTGGTAACACAACTTCCAAAGTTACAGTAAAATAAAAAGGACCCTGACTCGGACAATACACAATCCAACATGTTCAACAGAAGATAATCAGTTATATTGTTTGTACACATGGTACTTTACATATATATCTGTTTGTTTAAGGTGTCCAGGTGATGCAGACAGGCTCGACCAGAGAGTGAGAGACATAACTGGACTCCTCACAGCAGTGAACTTCAGCTCAGGTATAAAGACTCTATTTTTCATACTGTACAAATAATCAAGAAAGATATTGGTTTAAATGAATGAAGTATTGACTTTAATACACTGATATACATTCCATTAAACAATACTAGATCACCTACACATCAGTTAAGTTGAGGGTTTTTTCCATGCAAAAAGTTACATTTAGATGTTAACAAGCAATATGATTTTGTCAGCTTTCTAATTTAATGTATTGAAGGCAAAGATATTTAACACAGTGAGAACTGCTACTATTTATCTCTCAATATTGCCTGTAAAAAACGTGGTAAAAGTTATTCTTTCAGTGAGACAACAGAGCAAGCTTCTACAGTTGCACTACGTTTTGATAACAGTTAAATATTATTTTGATAATAACATATATTTCAATGTTGATGAACTTCATACTGTTCATTCATAATCTGATTGTCTTTGTAGCTCACTGTTGAAATAAAATAAAAACATTACAATTACAAAATAATTATATCTACAGCCCCTAAACACACAACCACACCGCTTTCACAAATAACACACTTGTTCTACAATAGTATGCTTTATGTTTCCTGTAATTTTTGTTAGGAAAGGACATGCCTGAAAGACACAAAATGTTCTCCTTCTCTGAGGGTCAAGAAGAACATCCAAGAGGAACATTAAAAGCTGATGCTATGAGATTTTAAGACCAGTACACTAAGAAACTACTTTTATTATAAAAACAGTCAGCTGATCGAATGCACCTATTTCGACATCTACACTCCATCAGCTGATTATTTGTATTTGCCTCGCTTTATGAGCTTCACATCACTTGTGCTTTGTACCGCAGAGTTTGCAATGTCACAAATAAATGGGGCCAATCTTCAGTCAGATGTGAATGTGTAATCTAACATTTTCAGTAAGAATAATGGACAAAAGGAGTGCAAATACAAATACAATTTATTGAAATGTGAACCAAAAGTTAATCAAACATGTTTTAAATAAAAAGCACATATGGACAGAAGGTGTAAACCTATTAAATGTATAGGTAAACACATTTATTCAAATAAAGTGACAGACTAGGCCTGTGCAGTTGGTATCAGCTTTGCCCAGCATGGGCTCCTCCATCAGGCCTGGTCCTCCTCGCAGAGGAAAGACCCTCATTCCTCTCCGGGCCAAAGAAACAGACAGGACATCCATCACACGGAAGTTTCTCCCTGAAGTCTCTGCAGCTCTCTGGACACCACGCTGTCTCAATCCGTCCACACTGAATATGAGAGGGGGGAAATGAAAATAATAAATGCTTTAGACAATAAGAAACATAAAGTTGACTGTTGAGTTGCTCAGTTTTTTTAGATTGTCAATACTATTACTGTATAACTAATATATCAGGTTAAGAGGCACATTCAAGTAAAGATTGGTCTTTAAATACATGTTGTCTTTTGAATTGTTTGTCTAAAGTCAAGGATCTAGAACTGGTACTTAGTTTTAATGATACAGTCTGGTTATTATGCTGTTTGGAGGAGGCCTCACAGGTAAGAGCACTAACTAGCTACCATCACATGTACCTTAGCTTGACTTAAATGTATTAAACGTATTAATTAAGTGATATCAAAATAGAAATAACTAATGTCATGCAAACATATTAATATTTGCTTGATTCCAGTGTTGAATTTAGCACAATTGCATACAAACGTTAAGGGATTTTAAGATTCTGAAATATTATGCTAAAAACTCAATAACTTAGATTATTATTTATAGTTTTACTGAATAGTTTCATGTTCGCTTACCTTAGAAACGTAAAATGCCACGGCAGTGTGCAGATGGGGAGCATGTTAGCTTAGCTTGGTAGCTTCAGCTAGCTCTGGAGCTTTCAGCTCGGTGGCAGGAGGTCCCGCCTCGGCTCCGCCTCTTTGCCCTTATTTGGAGCAGGCTGGAGTAGGCGGGAGTTGAACTCTGACGTCAGTGTCGAGCCGTTAGTGGCCGACTCCGCCTACTAAGAGCTTCTCGGCAACTCTGCAGAATCCTATGGTTGACGTCACGGACCCTACGTCCATTTATATATACAGTCTATGGTTTTAACCTGTTAAGCCCAGAGCCTGTTTTTCAGGTCTCATGCTCGAAAATGACATTCCCAGAACAAATGACCATATCTTACCTTCTAAAAGGGTTAAATTAATAATCTTTTTTCTCAAAGCAAGGTTACATCTGTGAGTTGGATGTAGAAGTGTCAGAATCAATATAGATGTTTTTATTTTAAAGTAAATTCAGATTGAACACAGTAAAAAAAAAAAATGATTGTGTCCTTCCAACAACAACAAAAATTACTTATAGTGAAAACCACCCTTGAATGATGGGATGGTAGACTAAAAGCTTTAGTAATCCAAACTACAATATATGAAATACCCTGTATCAAGATTGATGCAAAACAAGGGAAATGTGACCTTTTTAGAGAGATTTAGCACCCAAAAAAAACTTTGGGGGTCATTTGGGTGAATTTTTCATATCTCTGGCCCCCCTAGATCGATTTTGGTGATTGACATCTCTTTCTAACCGTCAGAGCCAATGGAATCGAGGGGAACTCCCACATACTCCTTATTTGGTCATGTGTGTGTGTGAGTGTGTTTCATTTAATATTTTAAGTTTTGTTTCCCGTGGGAACACCGTCCCGTTGCACGTCTTTTTTACTTCCGTTTTGTATTTTCCACCCTCCGCGGACTGGCCATCTGTAGAATCTGGCAGAGGTGGGAGTAAGTCCTACATGTGCAAATCATGAGCAAGTCTCAAGTCTTGACCTACATGTATCAAGTAAGTCCCAAGTCACTGTGGTGTTCCTCTTCATAATTTCCCTATAAACTAAGCAGGACGATTTAAAACTCACTTAATTGGGTTAATTTAGAAATGGCTTCAGTTTATCATCATAACAGATCAAAAAGTTTAGATTCATTTTACAATAAATCAAGGAATGATGCACTTCTACAAACAAAAACAACATAATTAAAACATTTAAACAAACTACTGTACTAAAAGTAGATGAACTACATTATTCAAAAGTTTCCAGTAACTTCTGATAATAACACAGGGGAAATAAACGAGGCATCTCTTTTCCTCTCTCTCTCTCCTGACAGTCCGTCAGTATCAGGGTTAGTCAAAAATGAATCCCTTGGCGGTTCTAGTGTTCATTTATCCCGTTTTTACTTCTGTTTGCTTAATCGATTTGAAACCAAGTCTAACGTAATAAATGTAATATCCCACTACAAAAACAAACGCAAATATTTAATTTTAAACAGTCAAGTCCTTTCAAGTCACCTGTCTCAAGCTTAAGTCAAGTTACAAGTCATGAATACCAAGTCAAAGTCAAGTCAAGTCTTTTATCAATGTTAGTCAAGCAAGTTTCAAGTAAAAAAATATGCGATTCGAGTCTGACTCGAGTCAAGTCATGTGACTCGAGTCCCCACCTCTGGAATCTGGAGAATCACAGAACAGCCGGTCGTCAAGGGCCGGCTCGATTCGCTGACGGCCGTCACCGCCCTTAATTGTTTATGTTTTTAAAAGGCATCATTGAAGTTGCACCAAAAGAGGTCCGCCGTTTCCCCGCAGCGAGGCTCCCCCCAGTTGGCAGTTCGCTAGAACCCCCCCCCCCCCCCCCCCCCTTCTCTATTTGGACTGGTAGATCTTGGCAGACTGGCAACTTTAAAGACCCCGTGAAGTGCCTGTGCATCATCTGTTATGCTAATACGTATAGTAATGACCAAAATTGTCCATTGGAACCCATATCAAAAGATGTTGGAATAGCAACGAATTTGACGAGTTTTGAATTTGCCGCCGGGAAATCCGCAGTTGACCTCCGCCTTCGTGGGCGTGGCTTGCGATCTACTGCGTGACGTCACGAGATGGTCGCCGCCGAAGTGTTTACATTCATCACAGTTTATTGTTTCTCTGTTTCAAAGTCGAATTTATCAAAGTTTTTGAGCGAGTATTTTACTGGAAAGTGTGTCGGAGTCGACTGGAAGTGATTGCCAATTGAGAAAACCTGACAATAGAGGCGACAGTGAAGAAAAAGGGAGGAAAAACACACAGGAAGCGATGCATTGCCGCTGGCTGTATTAATGTCAAGTCTGCCGAAGTGGCGATGTTTCTGTTCCCAAAAGATGAAGGTGAGCCTGGCTGGTGTCATTGTTTCGTAGATTCGTTGATTGTTCATGACAAATAAAGGCCACTGGTCGATTCGAGAGAGAGAGAGAGAGAGAGAGAGAGAGAGAGAGAGAGAGAGAGAGAGAGAGAGAGAGAGAGAAAAAGAGAGACTGAGAGAGTTACAGGGTTACAGGGTTGTTGTTAGCATCTGGTGCTAGCTCGGAGCTAACAGAGATTAGCTGTTTCAACAATAAGGAGAGGGAGAGTCCTCTCCTGTGGGACTGAGAGAGATAACGTCAGCTCAGGGAGGTAAAGGAGGTAAAGGACTCTGAGTGATTAGATTGTAAACTGTAGCCTAAGTTATCTCAGTGGGTTTGGTCATCTATGTAAACAAATATTTCCATCTATGTCATATTAGTTGTATAAAATAGGTTAAGAAATCCTTCCAATGTTTTTTGATGATTGAAATATATGTTTCATATGAGTGTTGAGAGCTGTATCCATAAATCTCTTAATGTTGCCCTCAAAGTGCACCAGATTGATGCATTCAACTTCAATTTAAAGAAAAAAATCTTCCCGGGGTGCATGCCCCCGGACCCCCCTAGAGGGTGTGAGGTCATCACAAATAAAAACAATTTCACATGGATAGGATATTAGAGAAGTGTGCACACTCATTATGCACACTACACATTTTTCTTGGATTTGTAGAAAGGCAGGAAATGGAATTACATCGAGAACATTTTTCATTGCGGAGGACCCCCTGTTTTGTGTCCCCCCCACTTCTCAAACCAAAGTTACACCCTTGTCTAGATCTATGACAAAATATTGTCCTCAACTAAATTGACTTCCATGGCCATGTTAATGATGTCATATTAGATTACCTATAGAATAGAGAGCTTATCTTTTCACTATTAATGGTTGGATTTATTTTATTTCTACAGATCTGTCAAAGGCATGGGCAAAGCAAGTACAGAGAACCAGGAAGGACTGGGAGCTTACCAAATACAGTGTTCCTGGCAGTGAACACTTCACAAGGGACTCCTTTGATGAAAGTGCTCTACTACGAGCGCAGATGGGCCTTGCGACAAAGAGGACCTTGATCCTGAAGAAGGGAGCAATTCCAACTGTTTTCCCCAGAGTTGGGACTTCAGCTGTGGGACAACTTTCAACTTCAACATCAAGACCGGCTCGATCTGCATTTGCAATGAGAGAGAGAAAGCGGGTAAAGTTGTTAGGCCTAATTTGTTGATGTTAAATCAGGATTTAATTCCGGTGGCTAGTAGTCTCCTGAATTATTATTGTTGAAATGGTATGAGCAAGGTATAGGCCTATACTGTTTTGAATAATGTTGTAATCCATTTCATATTGTGTACATTTGCAGAAAGTAGAAGAACTCCTGGCAGAATCAGAAGTGGAGAGTAGCAGTTTTGCTTCCAAAGAGGAATCAATGGAGATGGCCACTGACACAGACATGGCACCGGAACAGGTTTGTGATTGCCCCCAGGTTTTGTTTTAGATGAGCACATTGGCTGGTTTTACCTTGCACGTTATCATGACTGGCACACACAGTGGACACATGAAAAAAAACCTTCTTTGTAATATGCACACCTTAGATCTTACACTTGTTATGTAAAACAAAAAGCTTACCATTAGCCTTGTTCCAAACACCAATCATGCAACCGGCAAACCAGTCTGCTAAATATAATTATTCTAGAAAGTTGCTAGTCAGGCATGATATTGACTTACATATGCATTGGCTCTAGCTAAGCATTACTGTAGGGTACATGTTTATCATGATAATATTTTCTAGAACTTCTAAGCCCTCGAAAATATTTTTACAACATCACACTATGACATTTATGTTTTCACCTGGCAGGAACGACAGAGTCAAGATCAGGCCTGCCAGACAGACTGGACTCCAACAGCTACTCTCAGCATCAAGACACAGACTGGGAAACAACTCACAAAAACAAAGACACAGTCAAAGGGTAATGCCACTATTGATTGGTTAATAGTACTGCACTATTAAATCAAAGTTGAATCAGTTCCTAAAAAAAAAAAACACAACAGTTTGACAGGATGAGCGAGTGTGTCATATAATACTGTATTACAGTACGGGATATTCCTTCTAATGTTGAGTTTGTTAACTCTAAATAGTAAGCAACAGATTAACATAGATTTGTGGTTTTATATAAACACAATATAGTATTCCATTGATCATTTCATTTCCAGCATGCCAGGTGATGCCCGAGATGCTGACTGCAAGTCTACCAGTACCAGGGAGGCAGAGAAATCTGAAAGTCCATGGCATCAGGGACCCAGCTACACCTGACCAGCCACCACAGGCTGCCTCTAGCAGCAGAAGCAGCCAGGCGTCAAAGCTGGAGCAACACCAACTGGAAGACGCGTCGCCCAGCAGTCCAGCTGCACCACCATCAGTATCAGGCTCCTCAGACTGGGAACCCAGTAGCCCCATCTCAGCGGCTGATTCTTCTGACAAGTCAGATCTGTCAGAAAGTCGGGAAGCATTTGGGGATGAGATCTGCCACAAGGAACCCAAATACATCGTCTTTGGCTCCAGCCTCGGGAAACTGCTACAGTCCATCTTGCGGCAGCGTCGACATCCGTCAAGTGTGGACAACCACTGGAACACTACTTAAGATCCACCAAACATGTGACTCCTGTCTGCAGGCAACTGAGTGGCAGAGTCAACCGAGCATTGGAAACTTCCCTGCAGGCAACATACTGTTGTCTGCAGGCATACTGTTTGCCGGTGCGTCGCCAACAAAGGTGCTGCGAGTCCTAAACCACATGGGTGTGATGACCTACGTGAAACGAACATTCTTCACACACCAGCGAGACATCCTGCAGCCTGCAATACAGGGTGTATGGACGCAACAACAGGCAGCCCACATTGCGATGCTGCAGACTGAAGGGCGACCTCTGGTTCTGGGGGGTGACGGCAGGGCCGACAGCCCTGGACACTGCGCAAAATTTGAAACATACACTACAATGGAGCTGGAATCAAATGTGGTGCTAGAACTACAGCTGGTGCAGGTACAGTTTATATTGTTCAAGTTCAGGATTTTGTGGGAGAAATTGAAAACTTCCTCTGTAAATATTGTAATAGTAACAGTGTTTCAAATCATATTCAGCTCATTGCAGAGCTCCTGTCTAGTTATCTGCCTAACTGGAATGTTCCCTGCTGTATTTTCAGAGCAACGAGTGTGGTGGGAGCTACCATATGGAACTGGAAGGCCTGAAGAGGATGGTGGCCTTTTTTGAGGGCATCCTGCAGATTGGCACTCTCGTCACAGACCGACATCGCCAGATTGCCAAATGGATTAGAGAGAATATGCCGTACACAAAACATCTGTATGACATCTGGCATGTAGCCAAGTGTATGTGTCAATGTTGTTTCTTTTGAAGTTCAAGGAGTAGAGTCTTCTATTGAGTTATCGTAAAGTTGTTATCACCAGACAGACATTGCAGCATGCAGTGTAACAAATCTTATTTGAACACCTCACTCAAATAGATAGATCTCTTTATGATGTCAGTTTTATTTATTGTCTTTGCAGCTGTTGGGAAGAAGCTGAAAGCCATCTGCAAGCTCAAGGGCTGTGAGGACCTGAAAGCATGGCAACAGAGCATCATCAACCACTTGTACTGGGCAGTGGTTTCCTCCACGCAAGACGACGCGGAACTGATTGTGGATAAATGGAAGTCGGTGGAGCGGCATGTCCTAAACCATGGGCCATGGTGGAAAGTTCCCCACATGTGCGCACAAGAGACTACAAGGCAGGGCTCACAAGAAGTAGTGGATCAAACCAAGTGAGTTTAGAGTCAATACTCCTTTTTCTGATATGGCGGCAGACGTGACATTTAAAATTACGTCTGTTGCGTCAGCAACGGGTGACTTTAATTTGAACCGTCATCCACTGCCAAAAGGAGTATGGAATGTATACAATGTATGCATACTGAATGATTAAAAACCCAGGACATACCCAGCAACAACAATGTACTGACTGTTTTATGGTTGGGTACATAATCCAAAAATTCACGTCTGAGCAAAAAACATTAGAATTGATAATCCATAATGTCAAGCACTGCCATTGAAATTTGTTGATGATTGATCTGTTGATTGCAGGTTCACTATCAGCTGTCAAACTGGAGAAACTGGCGACAGAAAAGATGCTGTGCAAGGACATCGGCAAGCTCTCTGCCGTACACCAGACGTCCAAGGTGGAGGGCTTTCACAGCCTCATCATTCAGTTTGCACCAAAGTCTTACGTGTACTCCTACACTGGCATGCTGTGCAGGTTGGTCTTTTCAGCATATAATTCGAAGGCTTGTACTTTACCAGCTAAAGACTTGTTTCAGTTACTTGGGAATGGGCGTCTTTGTACCGTGCTGAACCAGGTCCCCGTGCTGTATAAAAGCTTGCGACGTTACGTCACATCTCCCATAGTGTGTCAAAATGGAGGAAGGAACTGTGATGAAGTTGTCAACTCCAAGACACACATTGCCAGGACTAAAATAAAACACTAAATCACTTTCTGTATCAATATCAAGTTTAATAGAGCTGTTCATGTATAGACATGGAATAATTACAAAAGAGAGATATTTCTTTTCACATTTTTAAAACGGTTTCTTTGTTTATGTTAACAGAACCCTTCTTGCCGGACTGCATTACAACGAGAATGACAGCAGACATACTGCAACTACGAAGGCGGGAGAACAGAGGTTCAAAATCCGCTACCCCAAGTACAAGGCTGGAGGTCATGTTGTGAAGAAGATCCTAGTAGAGGCAACATTCAGTGAGTTTGAAATGAAATTACTCAAAATAATATTGTCCAGATTGGTAATGTACCGGTACTAATGATTTAGTAACTAATTCAGTTCAAAACCCCAATTGAAAGAATGATCTCGGCTTGATGACAGACACCATTTATTATTAGAGAACATTATAAAGTGCAAGTTTTGTATTCTGTCTTTGAACACTGTTGCAGGCTATGTGGATGATCTCATGAGAGAGGTGGTCGACCTCTGCAAGAAACCCAGCGCAGACAGGCCTGTACAGCTGGAGGAGCCTCCCACTTTGTCCTCGGCAATGGAGAAGCCTGACAAAGCAGAGGCCATCAAGGCACATGCCAGTCGTTTCAAGACCAAATAGTCTGTCACTGTGCATCTTCAACTGTGGAACTGTATTAAACATTCACTTCAGAACTGTATTGTCACTGTCCTTCTTCATAACCGTGATAGTCCATGGATGGAAACTGTCGACGAATTTGGTTCACTGCACAAGACGACAGTGGCACTCTTATGTCGCGTCTTAGGTAACCCAAGCAAAGTCTCACCAGCTGGCGGTAGGCTGTGTATCGGTGGCGTCTGCAAGATAAAACATTATAGCATTGATATGAGATATGAGACTACTACAAATGAAGGACAATAGATGATAATAGGTCAACTTCAAAGTTACATTTTCTTATACTCAGATCATAAAAGACTAATATTCAAACGTATAAAGTTGCAAAAGTTGTCATGACATCATATAAACTGATACATTTATATACTAGTAATAGACTTTATTGTAAATAGTGTTTGTAAGGCTTACTCATTGCCCTCTTGCTGGAGATAGCCATAATGTTGCCTGTATCCATAGTATGCTATACGCAGCACCCAGATGTCTAGACAGCCAGATCGGAAGCCGGGGTGGTCGATTATGCAGCTGTGGAAACCATCCTCCTCCATGGTCCTGGTGACAGCGGGGATTTCCTGACAGCACACACTCTCGGCTAGTGTCCATGTTGTTACAGTTGTCGCACTGACACCTAAAACATATAAAACAGATGTAACATTATGATTAGCAGGAATGCCAGGATGTTTCAGTGTTGTTAGGTTGCGACATTTTGCAAGGTCACTGGATTTTATCATTTTGACTTGGAACTGTATATTGTTGAATTTTATGCAGAAGATCCAATAAAGTTAGATTATGTGCGCATGAAAATAATTTCTTGTTCTTGCCCCCTGATTATCTGATAGGTGGAATTATTCACATAAGCTGCAGATAAGCAGAAAAACAGGGCTGGTCACCCTGGCGTATGTTTTAATTCAATGACCAGAAAGTTCTAATTCTAGTTTAATAATACTCTAGCACATGACATGTACATAAGCTAATTATTTCCGAGAGGCTGACCCTTCAGTCTTCCCCCCTGCTCCTCTTTGAGGCAGCAGCAAAGACTAGTTTTAGCTCTCAACAAGTTTTTAAAGTGTATCTTACCTTTTTTCACCTATAGTTAAACATTTTTTTATTATTATTGATGCATATTTTACTAATCACTACCACTCAAATGGAAATATGTGTTTACATAAATGGTGACCAAACTGTTTGAGACCCACAGAGAACTTAGACTAAGTTAACTATCTAAACACTCAAGCCTCATCCCAATACCCCTCTTCGACTCCTCTCTTGCCTTCCTCAGGGACTTGACCCGGAAATCGATCAAGACACGCCATGTTGAAGGACGTCCCAGTAGCTGAAATGCACACGGAGGAGTCGAGGAGGGGTGAGGGAGGAGGGGTGCGGGAGGAGACGAAAGCGAGGATACACGCGAGCAGACTATGCGGAAGTGTTTTCACTACTCGCGTATAAAAGCCCCGCCCCCACCTTCACAGCTGGTCGATTTCCACCATAGACTGTAGCCTCATCCCAATACCCCTCCTCGACTCCTTTCCCTCACTCACGTCCCTTCCTTGCATCTTAGCTCCGCCTCCGTAAGATGCGAGCGAGAGACACGAGGAGGTGACGCGAGGACAGAGGAGTCCTCAGGTATTAACTGGGATGTCCTCGTTCACTCAAACGTCACTCTTAAACGACGTCTGTTAATGATGACATGTGCACAGCTGTATCCCCTCTCATCAGGCTCAACTGAATAACCCTTTAGAACCGGCCCATTTCTGGTTAAATATTTATTTAAATGAATGGTTCTTTCTCTTGTTAGTCAAGGAATTCAATGTATGATGGTTGGTCCTGTTTTTCTGTTCCATTTTGGCCTACATTTAAATAAAAATAAAATTATAGTAATGTGAAAGCCTTTTAGAAATGAATTGCACATAATAATTCCCACAGAGCTGTGAGCACTTACTTATGTGACGCTTTTCCACTCATCTTCCAGTTCTCCGTTTTCCTCTGTTGAAATCGACCAGCTGTGAAGGTGGGGGAGGGGCTTTTATGTGCGAGTAGTGAAAACACTTCCGCGTAGTCTGCTCACGTGTATCCTCCCTTTAGTTTCCTCCCTCCTCCCTCCTCCCTCCTCCCTCCTCGACTCCTCCGTGTGCATTTCAGCTATTGGGACGTCCTTCAAAATGGCGTGTCTTGATCGATTTCCGGGTCAAGTCCCGGAGGAGGGGAAAAGAGGAGTCGAGGAGGGGTATTGGGATGAGGCATCTATATATAAATGGACGTAGGGTCCGTGACGTCACCCATAGGATTCTGCAGAGTTGCCGAGAAGCCCTTAGTCGGCGGAGTCGGCCACTAATGGCTCGACAGTGACGTCAGAGTTCAACTCCCGCCTTCTCCAGCCTGCTCCAAATAAGGGCAAAGAGGCGGAGCCGAGGCGGGACCTGCTGCCACCGAGCTGAAAATTCCAGAGCTAGCTGAAGCTACCAAGCTAAGCTAACATGCTCCCCATCTGCACACTGCCGTGGCATTTCACGTTTGTAAGGTAAGCGGACATGAAACTATTCAGCAAAAATATAAATAATAATCTAAGTTATTGAGTTTTTAGCATAATACTTCAGAATCTTAAAATCCCAACACTGGAATCAAGCAAATATTAATATGTTTGCATGACATTAGTTATTTATATTTTGATATCACTTAATTACAGTGGCGGGCCGTGCATTTCACACCTAGGCCTTCAGTGATGTCCTACACAGTCCTACCTGAATTATTCCACCTCTTAATACCATCATTATGACGCCATGGCTCTAGAAACTATACATTTAGACAGAAACGCAGTATAACCGGGCGTTGCATCACCTTAACATAGTCAAGTACAACAGAGTTATATTAATATTTCCGAAGCATTTATAATCAATATATCCGCATTTACAATTAAGAGTGTTAAACTACCAGCTTTAAGATCGCTTGGATACGGTCAAAACTTAAAAATAAAAGGGGCTTTTAAGGCATTAGTCTACAAAGTTTTATTAAGTCCACCAAACCAAGTTTGTTCACTAAACAGCGCATTGTCGCACCCAAAGCAGTTTCATTTAAGAAACGTGACGATAAAGACACAAACTATTCACTGAAAATAAAAGAAAACAAACAAATAATTTGCATTTGTTCATGAGGATATTTTGCGACAGTGGTGAAAGTGTATTCCTAGCACTGAATGTCCACTTTGATAAAGGTTAAACCAAAACAATTCAACAAGTCTCCTTGAGTACTTTTACTGCACAGCTGAGCCAGTGCGCCACACACATCTCTATATCTCTTGCAGAAGCATCAAACATTTATTTTTTATATATTTGTCATTTTAATTACATATATATTAATTCGTTAATATTGATTTAATATTAACGACATAAAATGACAAAAATATATTAAAATAAAATAAAAAATAAAATGCTTTGTACTCACCAAAACAACTGATTATTTGAATACAAAATCCATCCTCCTTTCTTTCCTCAAGAAGACTTCAATGACTCTGTTGTACAGTTTATCTGTGCGTTTCAGTTCCACCAATAAGTCATTTTCTATAGACATGAAGGCTAATGATGAAAGCCTAGTCTGTCCAGTAGAATTTCTGGCATAAGTTTTAATTCGCTTTAAGGCCGAGAATGACCGCTCGACAGAAGCAGTGGACACAGGGATAGTCACTGCCACACATGCCAATGTGTAAAGCTGCCCCATGCTCTCACTCAGATTTTTCTGCTTAAGGAAATCAAGGAGATCAATGGGACTTTTCCCTTCAAAATCAGTCATGGCATACATTACAGTCAGTTCTGTTTTTAGCCGGGACAGATCGAACAGTGTTCCGTGACTCTGTGTTAATTTGGCTAAGGCTGTATGCGGGAATTTTTTCCGGTAGGTCTGAAAGTGCTGGGGGTCCAGGAGGGAGAGAAACATTACTTTTTCGTGGTCTTGAAACCTACTCCGTATCTGGCAAAGAATGTTGTCCAGAATATTGCTGTGGAGTTGTTGGTAGTATGCGCGAAGGTCTCCTTGTGCTGTACGTGGGCCTCTGCGTGCGCTCGGACCACTTGAGATGCGCTCTGTGTCCTCGTAGATCTGACGAAACTGGCACCTCTCTCGCTCAATTGTGTCACAAAACTCGTTCACCCTTGTCAGACAGAATTGTACATCCAATGTTTGTTTCTGTAGTATTCCAAAGAGCACATCTGAATGCTTAAAAATCCCATTGAATGTTTCAAGCAAAAAACAAAACTCAAAATCATCCAGACGTGCATTAAATCCATCAGCGCTAAGCATAGTATCCCCATCATACTCCTCATGATGTTCCAGTATGTGGTCAAACACCTCCTTTAGGGAAACTCTCTTCTCAAAGACTGCATTGACCAATCTCGATGTATATTGCCACCGCGTTGGTGCAACATTAGGAAGACGACGCTTGCAAATGTCATCCAGCAGTTGCGTGCGCTTAGGGGATCTGGAGAAAAATGCTGCAAGGCCATTGAGGCTGGCAAAAAAGACCTTGCATTCTTTAAGCTTTGAGGCCCCTTGAGTCAGTACTAAATTTAGTCGATGTGCATAGCAGTGAATGAATAAGGCCATAGGTGCCCTCTCCTTAACTTTAGCCTGCACCCCGTTTAGTCCAGATGCCATGACCGCTGCGCCATCATAACACTGTGCCACAACTTTATCCAGACTACATCATATTCCTCCATGAAACGGAAAATAAGAGCGGCAATGTCATCAGCTCGCTTGCCGCTTGTAACATCTTCAAATCTGACAAACCGCTCCTTGACACCTGTGTCCGTCACATAACGCAGGACAAGTGCCAGTTGTGCTACATAACCCACGTCTGTCGTTTCGTCCACCATAACAGCGACAAAGGGTGCTTTTTTAATCTCCATTTTGATCTCTTCTCCAATCACTTCAGCAATAGCATAAATCAGGTCGTTTTGTATTTTGCCTGACGTCCCAGTAAACACTTTGTTTGTGGACAGGTGGTAATGCAAGTCTGTGTTGTTCTCAGCAAGCAAAGAAAGAAGCTCCACGTAGTTTCCTCTGTTTCTGGACTCGGCGCTTTCATCGTGTCCCCTAAATGAAAGTTCCTGTTTACCCAAAAACAGGACACAATCAATCAGTCTTTTCAATATTTCCCTATTTTTGTTCACCCTTTCGTTGTGGAGCTCCGTTTCCCGGCGCACTTGTTCGTTGAGCTGTAGATCCACTCGGGTGTCCCCAAAGGTTTTCAAAAGCACCATTGCTTGTAAGTGCCCAGCCGTGCTTTGGTGTCTCGTTGCTGCCTTGGTTAGACAACTCAAGTTTGCAAATCCAGTGTGGCTCCAAACACCAAATCGATCAGTTGCAAATAGCAGGCATTCCCAGCAGTACAATTTGCAGTGCCTCTCGGAGGCTGTGAGCCAGGGGTACCGCTCGTAGTTAGTGATTTGAAAGTGGCGGACAAACCCTTTCCCCCGCTGTGATAGGCTCGCTAGCGTCGGGGTTGGCCATTCTCTTCTCACGATGTCTAGCTTTTCTTGAAAAGTTCGTCTTGAAAATGGCGTTGTAATTATATCTGCGACCAAATCGATCTCTTCTCCTCCTTCAGCCATTGTGGGTTGAAAAAAAACAGCTTGTAGAAATCTACACAAATTAGCTCGTTCAAATTCAAGTTCAGTTTGCTAGCTCTACATAGCTCTGCCTCTCAATAGTGCGTATCCAATCAAAAGACGTGCACGTGCTAACGTCATCGTACGCCTGCTAGCTGGCCCGTTGTCGCCAACTCAAAATCTGATTGGTTAACGCCACAGTTTTGTTTCCGTTCACTTTAATCTACAGGCGCCCGCACTGTTGATTCTGAAGGCCTAAGGGCAGATTTCTTGGACCCTGGCAACACATTATGGCTGAAATATGATTGGATAAAAGCTCTAACATAAAGGCCAACCCTCCAAATCTCGTTCTGAGGCTGGAAGCAGCGCAACCAAGAGGAAAGCTATGAAATGAAGAGAATAGACTACAGGGAATAATTTAATACATATTTGTGGAAAAAATATATCAAAATTTAATTTATATTCTGATGATGTTTAGGCCAGCAGAGAAGGCCTTGCTGGCCCTGACGGCCCACCACTGCTTAATTATACGTTTAATACATTTAAGTCAAACTAAGGTACATGTGATGGTAGCTAGTTAGTGCTCTTACCTGTGAGGCCTCCTCCAAACAGCATAATAACCAGACTGTATCATTAAAACTAAGTACCAGTTCTAGATCCTTGACTTTAGACAAACAATTCAAAAGACAACATCAGTGGCGGCTGGTGGAAAATATTTTTGGTGGGGCTATGGAAATGGTGACAAAACCATACTAGGACATTTAAAATCAGGAGACTAAATACGAACAGTGTGTTTGTGTGTGTGTGTGTGTGTGTGTGTGTGTGTGTGTGTGTGTGTGTGTGTGTGTGTGTGTGTGTGTGTGTGTGTGTGTGTGTGTGTGTGTGTGTGTGTGTGTGTGTGTGTGTGTGTGTGTGTGTGTGTGTGTGTGTGTGTGTGTGTGTGTGTGTGTGTGTGTGTGTGTGTGTGTGTGTGTGTGTGTGTGTGTGTGTGTGACGTGTGTGTGTGTGTGTCATCCTTGCAACCCTCCCGATTTTCGCGGGAGACTCCCGATTTCTGACAAAATCAGATTTACTCACGACTGTTTCCACTCGGACTTTAATACAGCTACACAATTGTTTGGTTTCCATGGTAGCGCGTCTCTTTAGCAGCGCGCGCAACTCAAAGTCTGACAGGGTGAGGAAGATGAAAACTGAACAAGAATCGACAATTCGACCCTCTTATCACTCCTTTCCTGTAAAATACAGGTCCAGCCCACAGATATGCTCCATGGTGCCACAGGCATTGCCCTTACAACTACAATAAGCATGCAAATGTTCATCTACAACTCCGGCGATCCACTAGCACCGGTGTCTATACCTGCAGACGAAGCCATCCCCTACTGTAGCGTCACCTGGATACGAGTCTAAACAACTCACAGACACACAGGCCAGGGCGCTGAAAGGGCGCCCTTTGAGCATCAGATCTGACGAAGCTGATTGGCTGAAATTATGTTTCGGCGGCATAGTTTACAGATAGCAACAGTCAGCTTGTTGGCTGCAGCTGCTCTGGTTGAGGGCTCTTTTCTACCGCCCGGACGAGAGAGGGTAATGATACACGCTGCGGCCAGGCAGGAAACATGTGACTTATCACTAACTTTAGACATCGTAAAACAATTTTAAACGAGATTTTATTGTAGATTATACATTTTACTGATACCAACTATATCATATTTACCTTGTTCTTTAAAAATAAAAATAAAAAAACTATTTTTTTTGGAAATATATTTTTTTATTTAAAAATTTTAATGACAATCAGACATGTGGGAAGAGGGGGGGCGGCGTCCCTAGCGCCCCTATGGGCCGGCCGCCACTGGACAACATGTATTTAAAGACCAATCTTTATTTGAATGTGCCTCTTAACCTGATATATAGTAATAGTATTGACAAT
Source organism: Notothenia rossii (assembly GCF_949606895.1). Lineage (NCBI taxonomy): Eukaryota > Metazoa > Chordata > Actinopteri > Perciformes > Nototheniidae > Notothenia > Notothenia rossii. The sequence continues at coordinate 38,742,109 of NC_136902.1, forward strand.
CTAAAAAAACTTAGCAACTCAACTGTCAACTTTATGTTTCTTATTGTCTAAACTTTAAGCATTTGTTATTTTCATTTTCCCCCTCTCATATTCAGTGTGGACGGATTGAGACATCGTGGTGTCCAGAAAGCTGCAGAGACTTCAGGGAGAAACCTCTGTGTGATGGACGTCCTGTCTGTTGGTTTGGAGAGGACTGAGGGTCTTTCCTCAGCAAGGAGGACAAGGCCTGATGGAGGAGCCCATGCTGGGCAAAGCTGATACCAACTGCACAGGCCTAGTCTGTCACTTTATTTGACTAAATGTGTTTACTTATACATTTAATAGGTTTACACCTTCTGTCCATATGTGCGTTTTATTTAAAACATTTGATTAACTTTTGGTTCACATTTCAATAAATTGTATTTGTATTTGCACTCCTTTTGTCCATTATTCTTACTGAAAATGTTAGATTACACATTCACATCTGACTGAAGATTGGCCCCATTTATTTGTGACGTTGCAAACTCTGCGGTACAAGGCACAAGTGATGTGAAGCTCATAAAGCGAAGCAAATATAAACAATCAACTGATGGAGTGTAGATGTGGAAATAGGTGCATTCGATCAGCTGACTGTTTTTACAAGAAAAGTAGTTTCTTAGTGTACTGGTCTTAAAATGTCATAACATCAGCTTTTAATGTTCCTCTTGGATGTTCTTCTTGACCCTCAGAGAAGGAGAAAATGTTGTGTCTTTCCAGAATGTCCTTTCCTAACAAAAATTACAGGAAACATAAAACATATTATTGCAGAACAAGTGTGTTATTTGTGAAAGCGGTGTGTTTGTGTGTTTAGGGGCTGTAGATATAATTATTTTGTAATTGTAATGGTTGTTTTTTTATTTCAACAGTGAGCTACAAAGACAATCAGATTATGAATGAACAGTATGAAGTTCATCAACATTGAAATATATGTTATCAAAATAATATTTAACTGTTATCAAAACGTAGTGCAACTGTAGAGTCTGTTGTCTCACTGAAAGAATAACTTTTACCACGTTTTTTACAGACACCTTAAACAAACAGATATATATGTAAAGTACCATGTGTACAAACAATATAACTGATTATCTTCTGTTGAACATGTTGGATTGTGTATTGTCCGAGTAAGGTCCTTTTTATTCTACTGTAACTTTGGAAGTTGTGTTACCAATGCTTACTGTGTATTTGATACCCATTTAGTAATGCAATTCATAAAAACAACAAGTTTTGGGTTTGTTCTTCAGATGACTGTGACGTTAATGTGTAAGCTCAATAATGAACTCCAGCTCAACCAACCATATTGTAATATCTAAGTCAGTGGTTCTCAACCTGTGGTACGCGTACCACTGGTGGTACGCCAGCTCCCGCTAGTGGTACGTGGAGGAATCTGACATATAACAAATATTTTGAAAAAAAAATATTACCTTTTTCTTTTTCTTTTTTTTACTTAAAGGAGACCTATCATGCTA
>NC_136902.1:38743792-38860546 GCF_949606895.1 Notothenia rossii
ATACTGCTGCTGTTTATAAAGCACTGAATGGTTTAGGACCAAAATGCATTTCTGACCTCCTGCTAAATGATGAACCATCCAGATCTCTTAGGTCTTCAGGGACTGGTCAGCTTTCTGTCCCCAGAGTCAGAACTAAACATGGAGAAGCAGCGTTTAGTTATTATGCTCCAAACATCTGGAACAAACTCCCAGAAACCGGCAGGTCCGCTGCAAGTCTTACTACTTTTAAATCCAGGCTGAAGACTTTTATTTTTGTCGCTGCTTTTAATTGAACCATTCATATCTTAGACTGCACTGTAACTTTTATCCATGTATTTTTTCTTTTAATGTTTATTTTATTATCTTTTCTTTTTAATGACAGATTTTAAATGCCATTTTCTTAATGTCTTTCATTTTTTGTAAAGCACTTTGAATTGCCTTGTGTTGAAAAGTGCTATATAAATAAACTTGCCTTGCCTTGCCTTGCCTAATAAAGATTAACTCTAGGTTAACGGTACTCTTGCTATCACTACTCACCTATAAACCTTGTCCCTCATGCTAGCCCTGACAACACCGGTAAGCACACCTTCATCTAGGCTGCACTGTAACGTGTCCTGACTTGTAGTGGTTCTCTCCTCTGTCTACACTCTTCTTGTCATCTTTGTAAAACGATATCAGACTGGTAATTGACACAGCCATGACTTCTAGTTAAATTCAGTGTGGCTAAAATGAAAAGCTTTGTTAAAATATGCAAGCACGCGAAAGTCAAATTCAGCTTTATTGTCAAAAATTCTACATGTGTTATACATCCAGAAATATCGAAATATCGTTTCCCACAGTGTGACATGTATACATAAAACAAAACAAAAAGGGCCTAGATAAACGTGGTATACATGAAACAAAACAAAAAGGGCCTAGATAACCGGGGTATACAGTTTAAAATGTTAATATATTTAAAGTGTTCAAAGTGCAGTTTCAGTGCAAGTCAGTTGAAACGATCTTAAGTTGGCGTGACGTTGAAGTCGTGCGACCCAGCTGCTGTACTGGCTTGTAGTTCGTTTATAGCATAACGTTAGCATTTCGCTTTTGGCGACTAGATTTATGATTCAGAAATGATAAAAGTAGGGTTGACATGTGGAGATTATCCGGCTGAACAAAACGTGATCCCTCTCTTAAATGTGTGTCAACCACAGACCTTATTTCGAGCTATTTTCCAAAATCCTATGGAGAATTTACATTGGTTTTTCAAGAAGGAACCGGAAGAAGTTTACTTCCGGGTTTTATGACGCGTCACTGCGGTTCTCTATGCACGCCCAATGACGGCACGCCCAATGAGGGCACGAGATACATTTGTGCGGGCACGAGATGGAAGGCTGACAGAAAGGGCGGCAATCCAATCCCCGGCTAAACGGATTGGTTGTAGTTTTTACAGTATTACGGCTTCCAAAGATGACATTTTTTTATGGATTTTTTGTCAAAGCACTTAAGATATTCATTGCTATCGGGATGTTAAGAGCATTCCATGGAATATAACAAAAAGTGTATCTCGAGCCGGTTTTTGAAACGTACCTACCCCACCTTTAATTACGTAGCTGATTAAAATCATTAACACATAAATAAGTACTCGAATTTCACTTACCGCAAAACCGCATTCATGCACCGTCTGTTTCAACCGCAGAGCGAGTCACTAGAGTCCGCTATATAAGCATAAAGAACAAACCAACACGGACATGGGCAAGTTGTGTTCCCTGGATGAGCTGGATGAGCCGTCACTCAATGTGACCATGCCCTAATTTATGTAAAAACTTTAAGACCTAATATAAATAAAAGGCTTGTGTTAAAAAACAATTCACTCACAGATCCATAATCATGAAGGTGGAATCTAACTATATTCATAATAATATTTATTGCATCCATGGGTAGAAACATATTTTCTTCTGCTGTAAAATTGGGCATTTTAACATGGGGGTCTATGGAAATTGCTCCTTTCTGCAGTCAGTCCCTATCCGCCAATATATGAACTGCAGTGTGTGACACTTCCGTATTGGCGTCCCGGCTCTTCCACAGAGTTTGCCGCTTGATTTCAACAGAGGAAACGACAACTGGAAGATGAGTGGAAAAGCGTCACATAAATGTATAAGTGCTCACAGCTCCGTGGGAATCATTATGTGCAATTCATTTCTAAAAGGCTTTCACATTACTATAATTATATTTGTATTTAAATGTAACCAGGTTAAAAGCTATTAACGGAGACAGTTACTCGCTGTTATAAATCATACGCTGTTCCTTTAAGATTTCAAGATGCTTGGTTACACCCAGAGATGCGCAGCAGAAAGGCGCGCAGTCATGACGTCATAGACAGACGACTCACTGGTAGTTTTCGCGGGAACAGGTAGTTTTAGCGTTGTTTTACAGAGAGACGCAGTTTTGTAAGGTGTGTGTGTGTGTGTTCTCCACCGTGCGGGGTCCAACACGAGAGTGGGACGGCGTAAGTCACCAGATATATGCATAACAAAAACCACATTAAGGAATTATATGTTTAAAATGCCTTTTAAGTGGAGTGTGTGAATTTTGTATGTCATGTCTCATGCAGAGGGGAGAAGCAACGCAGTGTTCGGTGCAGCAGGTCGGTTCAGAGAGCATTGGTATTAAAAGTGAGTGTTAAAGTGTTTTGCGAATGATATATGTTGATAAATGCTGTACTGTATTAATTGTTAGTTAATGCATGTACTGTTCTGAAGTGGTAATACTGATGCACTTTTGTGACTGTTATCCTCAGCTGCAGAGGCTATTACCATTGTTTATTGTTTAGGCTATCTATGCTGTTTACGGATAATTGTTTATCAGTTGATATTGTTGTGAGACAGAAAGGACCATTTACAACTTGTATCCTAATTATTACACTTATTACTACAGTGTTAATGCTGTTCTCAACCAGAGTGCAGTCGGGGAATAAAGACCCTTAAAATGTATGCTGTGTCCTGTTCTCTCTTATATTCAGGCTACACAATTTGGTACCAGGAGTGGGGTCCCCTTATCTAGTCTTAGGTTTTTAGTTGGGATAGAGGTAGTGTAGAAAATACAATAGGATAAACAACGGTAATAGTGAAGATTGTTCGAGTCCTATGCCAGAGGGACGGTGCTGACGGATGGAGTAATCTGCTTGGAGTGGCTGCATGTGACTAGTGGCTGACCTTCAAGTCCAGAGAGCTGTCTGCATCATCACTAAAGGATTACTTGAGGAGAAGATCAACGGACATTGCTCTTTTGAGACTGTTAAAGGACATTGTGACTGTCAATAAGACATTTTAGGATGTTCGAAGAGGACAGAGATCCAGTTGTTGGCGTAGGAGAAGAGGACGACGATGAGGGAGACGATGCAGCTTCTTCATTCAACGGTGAGGGGGGAAACCCCATGGTGCAGCTGCAGTCACAGATTGCAGAATTGAGTCAAAAACATGATGCAGTAATGGCAACAATTTCTAATCTTGGTAATGCTACAGCTAAGTCTTATGTGTACATTCCACGTGAAAGTCAGATCCCACCTTTCAGTGGTGATGTGGGAAAAGATAGCCATACTGTTGATGAATTCATAGAAGAGATGGAGCGTGTACTAAGAACAAGGGGTTTTAGTCCTGATGAACACGTAGATTTCATCCTCTCACACTTAAAGGGTACAGCCTTGGAGGAGGTTAAACTTTGTATGGGGGAAGACTTTAAGCAACCAACTGATTTGTTTGTATATCTAAGAGCAGCTTTCAGGTAGAAATGTACTATTCCACAGCTGTTACATGCCTTTTATGCTCGCAAACAGTTAGAGGGGGAAGACTTCCTTTCCCAGCTTCTTACGCCGCTCTTCAGCAGTCCCCTAATGCAGTGTTAGATACACAGGTCACTCTGAGAGATCAGTTTATCGAAGGTGTGAGGGATCCAGCTCTTCGTAGGGAACTTCGTAAGGTTGTTAGGGAGAAGCCCCGCTCTACTCTATTCAATATCCGTGAAGAAGCCATAACATGGTGTCAGGAAGACAGGCCCTGTGGTGCTAGCATCGCTCGGAACAGAAACCTAGTGAGTGAGCGGGGAAGAAGGATTCCAGAAAACACAAACTCAGCCAGCAATGCCCAGAATGATTTAGCACTAACATTACAGGAGGTAGTTAAAGTAATCAGTCAGCAGGGTAAAGCTTTTGGGGAGCTAACCAGTGCAGTCCATGAACTAACTATGCAGAACGTTTGTTCAGGTGGTGACAGAGGTGCTAAACCTAAATTCAAGCCAAAGTACACTGCTGATGGTCAACCAATCTGTTTCAGATGTGGAGGTGTTGGACAGTGTTGTACAGTGGCAAGCAGAAAGGCAGTCCACCGTCACACCTGCCACTGTAGTACAGGGAAACGAGATCCCTCCATTGCTATGAGCCGAGCAATGCGAGGCAAGCCAGAAGGCTCAGGGGCCAGCCCGTTAACTAAAGAGAAGTTTTTAGAGAACGCTGTAGGCGCATGCCATGAAGTGGATATCCTAATAGGTGACGTTCCGGATAAATGTCTCCTAGACACTGGGAGTAATGTGAGCACTCTAACAGAAAGTTTCTTTAGAAAACACCTCCATGGGGAAGATGAAGATAAGCACTGTACCGCCAAATGGCTTAAGATCACTGCTGCCAACAGGTTGCCTCTGCCTTACCTTGGCTATGTTGAGCTAGACATACAAGCCATGGGCCTAACCATACCAGAGTGTGGTTTCCTAATTGTTCGAGATGGGGAGGAAGCAGAACCAGACTCAAACCTCCCAGGCATTATTGGTATGAACATTGTCAAAAAGTGCAGGCCGCTAGTTCTTGCAGAGTTCGACACTACTTTGAAGGGACAGTTGGACCATGTCTGGAGAGAAGCTTTTCACCGGCTACAGGAAGTAGAACTGGTCGAGAAGGTGTCCACTGCCAGGGTTGCAGGTAGGAATAAGGTTCACATACCTGCTTCATCTATCGCCACAGTCTATGCAAGAGGCAAAAAGAAAACGTCTGACCATGATGACATTATGCTGTTGGAGCCAGGAAGCACGCCAATCCCTGGTGGGTTGATCATCGTCCCCACTTTGGTGTCAGGCACCAGTAGTGTGTTTCCAGTCCAGGTGATCAACTTTTCACAAGAGGATGTTAGGTTACCTTCCAGAACCAGACTGTCTGATGGTAGTCTGAGACTGTGCGTCGACTACAGGAAGCTGAACGCCAAGACTAGACGCGACGCATTCCCCTTACCACGGATTGATGAGAGTTTGGATGCGCTATGTGGTGCAAAGTTCTTCTCAACAATCGACCTGGCCAGTGGCTATCACCAGGTAGCAGTCCACGAGAAAGATAGGCAGAAAACGGCCTTCACCACACCGTTTGGCCTATATGAGTATGACAGGATGCCTTTTGGACTTTGTAACGCTCCAGCGACCTTCCAGCGCCTTATGCAGTCTACGATGAGCGGTTTAGTTTTCCAGATCATGTTGCTATACCTAGATGACTTGTTGGTGTATTCATCCACTTTTCAAGAGCACCTAACAAGACTCGAGACAGTGCTGAAGAGACTGAAAGAAGCAGGACTGAAAGCTAAAATGGAGAAATGCCATTTCCTGCAGTCAGAAGTCAAGTTCCTGGGTCATCAAGTCTCGGAAGAAGGGATAAACACAGACCCCGACAAGATAAGTGCAGTCAAGCAGTGGCCAGTTCCTAGCACAGTGAAAGAGCTTAGGTCCTTTCTTGGCTTCGGTAGCTATTACAGGAGTTTTATTGAAGGTTTTTCTCAAACAGCAGGGCCTCTGCATGATGTTATAAATGTCTGTCTCAGAGAGACCAGCCGAGCTAGGGTGAACCAGTTATTCAAAAACTGTTGGACACCTCAGTGTCAGTTAGCTTTCGAAGAACTTAAAGAAAAACTGACAAGTGCTCCAACCTTAGGCTATGCAGACTTTACACGCCCTTTCATACTAGAGACGGACGCTAGCAACTCAGGGCTAGGAGCAGTCTTGCACCAAGAGCAGGGGGGTAAGAAAAAAGTTATAGCCTATGCTAGTCGGAGGCTTCGTGGAGCTGAGAAGAATGATCGAAACTACAGCAGTATGAAGCTGGAGCTCCTTGCGCTCAAGTGGGCTGTGACTGAAAAGTTCAGGGGTTATCTATTGGGGTCCAATTTCACCATTATAACAGATAACAACCCACTGTGCCACCTCTCAACCGCTAAACTAGGTGCCATTGAGCAGCGATGGATGTCTCAGCTAGCTGTGTTTGACTTTGATGTGAAGTACCGCCCTGGACGATGTAATACAGCAGCCGATGCTCTCTCACGACAACCAGACGACAAAGAACCTGAACTGGCAAGTGAAGACACAGAGTATGACGATTGTGTTGCCATATGTAATGCATTAAGGGCAGGGACAGCCTTAGGGCCTGATCTAGGGGCAACAGGGGTCAAATGTTTCAAAGTCAGGGAGATACGTTCATAAGAAGCAAGTAGCAGCGCTGATACTTACGTGGCACCGGGGAGCACCCCGACGTTGCCAGGATACTCCAAGGAAGAGCTGTGTGACTTCCAAAGTACAGACCCCATACTCTGCAGCTTTAAGAAGTTTTGGGACAGAAAGAAGAAGCCTACCTATCAAGAGAGGTTAGGTTTAACGAAACCAGAGCTTTCATGGTTGAAACAATGGCAGCGAGTCAGAGAAGAAGACGGACTCTTGTTTTGTGTCATTGATGATGCACACATCGGAGAATGTCATCAGTTGTTGTTACCGTCCTGTTTGAAAGAACAAGTACTCAAGAGTGTGCATGATCAAATGGGACACCAAGGCATTGAACGAACATTGGCCATACTGAGACAGAGGTGTTTTTGGGGAGGCATGCATGAAGATGTGGAACAATGGGTGAAGAGGTGCCACAGGTGTGTGTTGACAAAGATGCCACAGCCCAAGATTCAAGCACCCATGACACCATTCTTAGCTTCTTGTCCATTGGAAGTTGTTGCTGTGGACTTTACCACCCTTGAACCTGCCACAGATGGTTGTGAGAATGTACTTTTGGTGACTGACATGTTTACTAAGTTCAGTCAGGCTTTCCCCACAAGAGATCAGAAAGCAGATACTACCGCTAAAGTCATCTTGAAAGAATGGTTTATGAAGTATGGTGTGCCAGAACGCTTACATTCTGATCAAGGCAGAAATTTTGAGAGTGCACTCATTGCTGAGTTATGTAGAGTGTATGGAGTGAAGAAAACCCGCACAACACCACATCACCCACAGGGAAACCCCCAGTGTGAGAGGTTTAACAGAACCTTACATGACTTGCTACGAACTTTGCCTCCTGAGAAGAAGCGTTGTTGGCCTGAGCACCTGCCAGAGCTTGTGTATGCATACAATGTAACACCACACTCAACCACAGGGTACTCCCCACACTATTTGCTGTTTGGGGCACATCCACACCTTCCTATTGATGCGCTGTTAGCTGTTGAGCCAGCGACAGACGACGGACCTGACTGGTTAGCAGTACACCAGAAGCGTCTCCATGAAGCACACACCAGAGTTAGGAGCTACACCGAGAAGAAGGCTGCAGAGAGAGTTGCGCAGCAAAGGGAGAAGGTGTACTGTCCGTCTGTTGATGTGGGTCAGCTGGTGTACCTGCGACACCGTCCGCCCGGAAGAAATAAGATTCAAGACGCCTGGGCAGCAACAGTGTACAGGGGGGTTGAGGTCCAAGGGTCGACATATGCAGTGGAGCCAATTGAAGGAGGGCCAATCAAAAGGGTTCAAAGATCCAACCTGAGACTCTGCGTGACTCCTGTGCCAACACTAAGACAAAGACAAACACCTGCTAGGGTGTGTGAACCTGCCTAACTCCCCGAGCCAGAGGCTCAGTTCGAAGATCCAGAGTATGTCGTGGTAGAGGAAGTCAGATATCCGAGAGCAGAACAGTCACCTAACCCGGAGCCTGAACTATTGGATCAGTTGACTTTAGAAGTCCACGACGAGAAGGACAGGGACGAAGACTCAGAGAGTACAGAGGAAAGTGACAGTGATTCAGGATCAGAGAACAATGACTTACCTGATGAAGACCTGGAGGTGAGACATGTACCTACTCCACGGAAGAGAAGGGAGACTAGGTTAAGCGTGCCGGTCCCCGCTCCACGTAGGAGTCAGAGAAAAACTGCTGGGCTAAACAAAAATCCAAACAACCTTCCCAGATCAGCTTGCAATGCAGTGTCTTTAAGTCCTGATATACTTTCCCAGTTACTTGCGAATATGGTACTTTACACTTCAGGGAAACTGCAAGGAGAATCCTAAAATGTAGTTAGCTGACTAGTTAGCAGGGGAGAATGTAACCAGGTTAAAAGCTATTAACGGAGACAGTTACTCGCTGTTATAAATCATACGCTGTTCCTTTAAGACAGTGGTCGCCAACCAGTCGATCGCGATCGAGTGTGGAGCGGGTAGATCGCGGACCGTTAAAAAAAAAAGTAACAAAAGAAAGAAAAATATAATTAAAATAATAATGTTTGAAAAATACGTTTTTAGATGTAAACCTATCATCCACCACCCCGTTAGCAGGTGCCACTTGATTGACGTATATTTGAGACACCTCAATAATATAATACATTAACCGTGCTTTACGTGAACCTCATCATGACACAAGAGACAACAGCAGGACTGTAATTTCCCGTGTTCAGTGAACGCAACAGAGGCAAGACACCAGACCAATCAGAGATTGCATGGAAATACATGTGTGCTTGTGTCATTCAAGCTCGGCTCTGTGTGTGTGTGGCGATAGCGCATTTAGTGTGATAGAGAGGGAGAGAGAGAGAGGGAGAGAGGGAGAGAGAGAGGGAGAGTGGGGGAGAGGGACCGGTGCTAGCGGGGACCGTGATGTTAGCATCTGGTTAGCTAGCTGCACTAACGGACATAAGGAGCTGTTTCCACAACAAGCTGGAGGAGAGTCCTCTCCTGTCAGACTGAGGGGCTCAGGTGAGCTAAAGGACTCTGTTTAGAACGGTTTTGTCACAAATTATTCAAAAGATTATTTCCGCGGCACACCTTCATATGATCATTATAGTTATATAAACAATAAGAGAATAAATGAAAAACAGGTATGAAATAGCCTACTATACAATATGTCAGTAAAACAAGAATACAGTTTAAAGGGGAGTGATTTATAAAATATCCATAAAGAAAAAGAAAATCTGTTTACAGTTCTGTTTCATATGGGTGCTGAGAGGGGTATCCATAGATCTCTTCATGTTGCTCTCAAAGTGCACCAGATTGATGCTTTGAACTTCAATATTTAATAAAAAATCTTCCCGGGGGAGCATCCCCCCGGACCCCACTAGAGGAGGTGAGGTCCGCCCCCCAATAGCACTTTACCCCTGCCTATATGCCGTGAGCTGATTATGGAGCCTTCATTGTAACAGTAATTCAGATGAAATTAGCCTATATAAAAAGCCTCAAATTGGAAGCATTGCCTGGGCCGTCTTTTTCACTCAATTCTGCAATAGGTAGATCTCTCCTTTCACCTAGGCCGAGGTCGGTGATCTTGGGCTTAAAAAGGTTGGTGACCACTGCTTTAAGAGATTCAAGATGCTTGGTTACACCCAGAGATGCGCAGCAGAAAGGCGCGCAGTCATGACGTCATAGACAGACGACTCACTGGTAGTTTTCGCGGGAACAGGTAGTTTTAGCGTTGTTTTACAGAGAGACGCAGTTTTGTAAGGCGTGTGTGTGTGTGTTCTCCACCGTGCGGGGTCCAACACGAGAGTGGGACGGCGTAAGTCACCAGATATATGCATAACAAAAACCACATTAAGGAATTATATGTTTAAAATGCCTTTTAAGTGGAGTGTGTGAATTTTGTATGTCATGTCTCATGCAGAGGGGAGAAGCAACGCAGTGTTCGGTGCAGCAGGTCGGATCAGAGAGCATTTGTATTAAAAGTGAGTGTTAAAGTGTTTTGCGAATGATATATGTTGATAAATGCTGTACTGTATTAATTGTTAGTTAATGCATGTACTGTTCTGAAGTGGTAATACTGATGCACTTTTGTGACTGTTATCCTCAGCTGCAGAGGCTATTACCGTTGTTTATTGTTTAGGCTATCTATGCTGTTTACTGATCATTGTTTATCAGTTGATATTGTTGTGAGACAGAAAGGACCATTTACAACTTGTATCCTAATTATTACACTTATTACTAGAGTGTTAATGCTGTTCTCAACCAGAGTGCAGTCGGGGAATAAAGACCCTTAAAATGTATGCTGTGTCCTGTTCTCTCTTATATGACCAGGCTACATAAATGTAGGCTACATTTTACACCAAAACGGAACACAAAAGCATGACCAACCATCATACATTGAATTCCTTGACTAACAAGAGAAAGATTAATTCATTTAAATAAATATGTAACAACAAATGGGCCAGTTCTAAGGGGTTATTCAGTTAAGCCCGATGAGAGGGGATACAGCTGTGCACATGTCATCATTAACAGACGTTGTTTAAAAGTGACGCTTGAGTGAACGAGGACATTCCAATTAATACCTGAGGACTCCTCTGTCCTCGCATCGCCTCTTCGTGTCTCTCGCTCGTATTTTACGGAGGTGGAGCTTAAGACGCAAGGAAGGGAAGCGAGTGAGGGAAAGGAGGAGTCGAGGAGGGGTATTGGGATGAGGCTTCAGAGTCCTTTACCTCACCTGAGCTGTAGTTATCAGTCTCTCAGTCTGACAGGAGAGGACCCTCCTCCACCTTGTTGACAGCTCATTATATCCGTTAGCGCAGCTAGCTAGCACCATATGCTAACAACAACAATACACGTAACCGGTGCGCGCGCTTTCTCTCTCGCTCGCGCCACACTTACACACCCTCATGAGCTTGAACAACCCAGTCTCATGGCATTTCGTGTTCACCAACATTATTTTTAATCTATTGATTTGTGTTCACCAACACGATTTTCCCCTTTTTTTCGTGTTGCACAGCACGATTTTAAAAGCAATGTATTTCTACTGGTAATGTGTTTCGTGCCTGAAGCACGTCTTTTTCTCCGGTCGGGTCGTGGAAGACCGGAAGCTGTGTGTTTCATAAAAACATGTTCTTACTCAATATCAAGCCACAATTATTGCTTTTATTTTAAATCGTATAATTTCGGACTTTTGTTTCCGTCTGTGAGGAAAATAAATGGGGCTCAGAGCCTCAGAACACTGAAATCTGTATTTTTCCTTCTAATTTGTTATTCTTTTCAAAATAACACACTGTTATTTACTCACCAATAACACACAATTATTGTGGTTGGTTTTATTTATTGGTTTGATTCCATAATCTCGGGCTTTGTTGGCGTCCTTCAGAAACTGAATTTCAAAATAAAAATAACCGGAAACAGACGTAGGCATTTCGAGCGCTTACCCAAGATCCTCAGCTATGGTTTACGCTCGCTGATTGGATTTTTTAGCCGCAACGCATGCCGGGAATTGGTGTTTATATGATATGAAATCTGGAAAACATTTTAAAAGAATAAAATAATACTTAATTCCGAGTGTTCTTGCTTTTCTCTTTGAAAGTCATCACATAACGGCATTGTAATACACGGTCCGGCTGCATTACATATTACAGATCTGCCGTAGTTCTTTATTTATAGAGCCCTGATGAGAAGACCTTTGGAAAAACTGGAAGAAATGCCGCCGAAACTGAATACTTAACGTGGATCATAGATATATCAACAATTAAACAACATCTTCAATTTCTCTTCACACAATACGTCTCCTTGCAGTATCAACACTAATTCGGCTGACTTTTATATTTGATCTAATTCGTAGATAGGTTATATTTACACCATAACGGTGCACAGCTGATATAAACGGACTTTGATTTACTTTGAATATGAGAATGTAAATACTGAGTCTGAAATAGTATAGCAATATGCTATAAAATTATGTGAAAGCATGAATAAAACTACACATCTTCAGATGTTGTACATACATAAGTGTCTTACACTAATAATACAAAGTTATTATAGCTGTGTGTACCTTGTGTGCACCGTCTAGTGGTTAAAGCACGTTATTGAATTATTGTTTTTATGTGTTATATTTGATTAAAAAAATATTAAGAGTACATACTTTCATAGGGGGAAAGTAGAAGGTCTGTGATAGAAATATAGAATATAAAAATCCAGAAGATACTGTAAGTGATCTCAACAATAAAACAGTTTAGTGCCAGATGTACAAAGATATTAATAGGAGGATGTGCAAAACAGAAAAACGAATTAACCTTTATTTAAACATTAAATAATACTTTAGATTAAGGTCCTCTTTTAAATAAGAAAAAAACTTTGGGGGTATCTACAGATAAATATTAAGCCTGACAAAGTACTTAACGTCTAATATATTGCTTTCCTGCAATGTTAACTATGTTGAAGCACTTATTTTAACTGATATTATACATATGAATTATACTCTTATGTATGTAGATAGTATAAGAAATGTGCAGAATATGACAGTACAAAAGGTACAAACCCATGTTGATAGATGTCTTGTAATGTGCTGTTGAGGAACCTGTGACCCAAGATTTTCATTCATCGTAGTTTTGTATATGATATGTCAATAACCTTTGAAAATCTTGAAATCTTGAAAGGGATGTGCAAAATAGCCATTATACAGTCTTTAATTAACTATTAGTAGCGAATAACGAGTAATGAATATACTTTATTACTTGTTTCCATTCATGTCAATTGCAAATAAATGTTTAGTCTTCTCAGGCACCAACTATCAAATATGTCTCCTGATTGTTGGCACTTGGCAATCAGGTTAACCTCTGAATTGTGGAGTAGAATTACAAAGTAACAATGAGCTGTCATGTGGGTATATATTAATGCTGCGCATTATGGACACAAGCGATTTTCACCCGTTTATTAATTATATGTTTTACATTTGATAACGCAAATGTGTTTAATACTGGCAACTTCTAATTGTGGGAAAAACGAAAACGTTCAGTAGAGACGTCCCATGGAACATTTTGCGAAACACAATAGCCAGCATGTGTAGTTCTGGGGGGGGCGTTTGATTCCAGTTTTGGATAGTCTGGCGTGGTTTTGTTCCATTTCAAACAGCTGTTTGACGCTCAGCGTAACCTTGGCGCACTGCCACTCCAACATCCAATCCCAGCGCTTGAAGATTAATCACGGGGACTGTAGTCCAAACCGATAGCTGGGGATTATGGGTAGTGTAGTGTCTTCGGCCATCCTAAACTCCTAGAGGCCTACGTCTGTTTCCGGTTATCTTTATTTTGAAATTCAGTTCCTGACGGACACCAAAAAAGCCAGATTATGGAATTAAACCAATAAATAAAAGCAAGGATAATTGTGTGTTATTGGTGAGTAAATAACAGTGTGTTGATTTGAAAAGAATAACAAATTAGAAGGAAAAAAAGATTTAAAAATACAGATTTCAGTATTCTGAGGCTCTGAGCCCCATTTATTTTCCTCACAGACGGCAACAAAAGTCCGAAATTATAAGATTTAAAATAAAAGCAATAATTGGGGCTTGATATTGAGTAAGAACATGTTTTTATGAACCACACAGCTTCCGGTCTTCCACGACCCGACCGGAGAAAAAGACGTGCTGCAGGCACGAAACACATTACCAGTAGAAATACATTGCTTTTAAAATCGTGCTGTGCAACACGAAAAAAAGGAGAAAATCGTGTTGATGAACACGAATCAATAGATTAAAAATTGTGTTGGTGAACACGAAATGCCATGAGACTGGGTTGGCTTGAATGACACACAGAGACCAATCGAGGGCATTAGTGTATGATCTGTATGTAGACAGCCAGTCACCCTCCGTGAGGCAGAGTCAGACCCACATTTGCGCAGCGTTGCGTTCACAATACATTAAAAATCCTCAGGCCAGCAGGCCACTTAACAGGCCAGACCATCGGGAAACCTCCCGGTCCTCCTGATTGCCTGTCCGGGCCTGGATAATGTTCAGCGAGGCGGTCATTATGGGTAAAAGAACACCCGACAGGCAGATCAAAAATAGTCCGTTGTTACTGTTTGAACGTAGCAACGGCAGGAACTGCTTCGATAGCGTTTTTGCAGACCTTTTTGATTACAGATTTGAAAACATCGTTGCTTGCTTTAAAAGTAGCACAATTCATTATGTCAAACCTTGGAAAGTATCTAGATATCCCTGTCCTAATGCCAAAGTAACTGGCAACTGAATATGTTTTGCAGTTTGATGTCTATGTCTGGACCGTTGCGTAAAAAGGAGGGTTTCTGCCCGGTTACTTCTCCGCTGTTTTCTTGTCCCAGTTTGAAAAGCAAACTGCATGCAGTTATTGCTATTTATTATGCTTTTGCATACTAAACCATCCAATCATCGAGTTGAGGATCTTGCCTACGTCTGTTTCCGGTTTTGTTTATGAACGATGTATTTTGTTATACACAAATTCCTTCACATTTACATTTTAATTTGCATTAAAGTATTTCGTGAGGCCTTCTAACATGTTTTTAAATATAACTACGGTTGTAGTTGAAGAGTTTCTAAATTAACATGAACCAAAGCTGTTGCCTGGCAACTCAATCGCACAACGTCAACCGTTAATTCCACATCCACACGCATGGATTAACATCGATTTAATACATTAATGTAGCTTTTGTTTCTGCTAAAAGAGGTGTCGACCAGCTGGGGCAACAAGAAAATCGGCGTAATCGAGTTTGACTATTAAAAAATTAATTACGTTTACGTTGGGGGAAGCATTTGCTTGGTATTTCCGAATATTTCTCCACTGGTTAACATAGGTTAACAATACCGTGTAACTGTCACGTTTGAAGGGACGAAATTGTGAAATCTTCACATCTTGCCGTGATACCGGGTTGGTCTTTTCATGGGCTGATTCTGTGAGAACAGCACCATCTACAGGCCTGGCATATGTACAACAGCGTCTCCAGTCTGAGTCTTCTTCGTGTCTTCACCATGAGCCTGAGTCTTTATCGTGTCTTCACCATGAGCCTGAGTCTTCATCATGTCTTCATCATGAACCTGAGTCTTCATCATGTCTTCCCCATGAGCCTGAGTCTTTATCGTGTCTTCACCATGAGCCTGAGTCTTCATCATGTCTTCATCATGAGCCTGAGTCTTCATCATGTCTTCATCATGAGCCTGAGTGTTCATCATGTCTTCATCATGAGCCTGAGTCTTTATTGTGTCTTCACCATGAGCCTGAGTCTTCATCATGAGCCTGAGTCTTCATCATGTCTTCATCATGAGCCTGAGTCTTCATCATGAGCCTGAGTCTTTATCATGTCTTCATCATGAGCCTGAGTCTTCATCGTGTCTTCACCATGAGCCTGAGTCTTCATTATGAGTCTGAGTCTCCATCATGAGCCTGAGTCTTCATCGTGTCTTCAACATGAGCCTGAGTCTTCATCATGAGCCTGAGTCTTCATCATGTCTTCACTATGAGCCTGAGTCTTCATCATGTCTTCACCATGAGCCTGAGTCTTCATTATGAGTCTGAGTCTCCATCATGAGCCTGAGTCTTTATCGTGTCTTCACCATGAGCCTGAGTCTTCATCATGTCTTCATCATGAGCCTGAGTCTTCATCATGTCTTCATTATGAGCCTGAGTCTTCATCATGTCTTCATCATGAGCCTGAGTCTTCATCATGTCTTCATCATGAGCCTGAGTCTTTATCATGTCTTCATCATGAGCCTGAGTCTTCATCGTGTCTTCACCATGAGCCTGAGTCTTCATTATGAGTCTGAGTCTCCATCATGAGCCTGAGTCTTCATCGTGTCTTCACCATGAGCCTGAGTCTTCATCATGTCTTCACCATGAGCCTGAGTCTTGTATTGCACATTCCTACTTTAACTTGTGTTTTTTT
Organism: Notothenia rossii; assembly: GCF_949606895.1. Taxonomy (NCBI): domain Eukaryota; kingdom Metazoa; phylum Chordata; class Actinopteri; order Perciformes; family Nototheniidae; genus Notothenia; species Notothenia rossii. Next base: position 38,759,663 of record NC_136902.1, read on the forward strand.
AAATATGTATTTATTTTTATACTAATATGATGCAATCAGATCTCTAAACATTTGTATGGGTTGTGGACAAGCAAGTAATTGTGTTGCAGAAAAGGAGTACTTGAGTCCTGGATTCGGACTCGAGTGCCGATTTTCGGGACTCGTGACTCAACTCGGACTCGCACACTGATTGGCGCGGACTCGGACTCGTGAATGCTCGCGCACGATGACTCTGGCTCGGACTCGTGAGTGTTTCGCCCACGATGACTCGGACTCGACGTCTACATTGACGCTCCGACTTGGACTCGGATTCAAGCAAGTTTTGTCTGGAGTCAGATGTACTCTGTCCTGGCGTGTGCACCTGCGAGGCGAGTTCACATACTGGTCGCGCCCCCGCTATTCCAGTCTAAAGATGTCCAGAGACACACCCCGCATCGGGCTGTATGCTTTCACAGATTTTGCTTCAACATTGGGAAAGAGCAGCGCAAAATGCTCGTTATGTGGAAAAAAGATTGAGTTCAGACATATAGGTAGGATGTCTTGAACACTATCATCAGAGAAATGTGATCAAATCAATAAATAAAGATTCAGCCGATAACACAAAAGCACATGGCTACTTGATTGAAATCCTGATTCATGCATTCATCACTTCACGACTCGACTACTGCAATAGCATCCTCTATGGCAGACCTGGGCACTGTACGGCCCCCGGGCCACATACGGCCCTTTGGTTGACTCTGACCGGCCCGTGTAAGGTTAATTGGAAATTACAAAATAAACATATTTTCTAATTTTACCTCATGCATGGACTAAAGCTGCAATGCTTTTATTTTGAAGTTGTTTTTTATTCACGTACATAATGACGCAATACGTCAAATCAAGACGTGCGCATTATTGGATAATTGTCACAAGACGACTTTAGCGCTCAAAAATGTCAGCTGATGCTAAAAAAAGAAAGGTAGATGCCGAATGTAGGGTTTTCAACAAAAATTGGACTGCTAAGTATTTATTTACTGAAGTCGGAGGTAAAGCCGTGTGTTTAGTTTGCGGGGAGCAGATCGCCGTGTTCAAGGACTACAATTTGAGTCGGCATTACGAGACGAAACACGCGGAGAAATACAAAAACTTGACTGATGCTGAAAGGGCGCGCACATCGAACGCTTTGCTAGCTAAGCTGCAAAAGCAGCAAGGCTTTTTTACCAAGCTTCACACATCCAAGGATGCAGCAATCAAGACAAGCTTCGTGATATCCCACAAAATAGCTAAACACAGTAAGCCATTCTCAGAGGGGGAGTTTGTCAAAGAGTGCTTAGTGGACTCTGCAGCACTAATATGCCCTGAAAAAAAAGAAGCCCTTGAGCAAGTCCCGCTGTCCAGGCGAACCGTGACGAGAAGGATCGAGGACATTGCGGGGAATCTGGAGCTTCAGCTGCAACATGAAGTGGCAAGTTTTTACTTTATCTCCTTGGCTTTGGACGAGAGCTGTGATGTCCGCGACACAGCGCAGTTACTCGTATTTGTCCGTGGGATAACGCCGGACTTCAAGATTACGGAGGAGCTGGCAGCAATGCGGCCGATGAAAGGGACGACGACAGGGAGCGATCTGTTCACGGAGGTAAATGCGTGCATGGACACGCTGGGACTGAAATGGGACAGACTGGCAGGTGTCACAACAGACGGTTGTCCATATCTTACAGGTAAAAATGTTGGACTTTTGAAACGTATGCAAGATAAAGTGACTGAAATCAACGCAGATCAGAAATTGGTATTTTTGCATTGTATTATACACCAACATGTGTTGTGCAAGTCAGTGCTAAAAATTCACCATGTTATTGATGTTGTTACTAAAATAGTAAACTTCATCAGGGCACGGGCATTGAATCACAGACAGTTTGTTGCACTTTTGGAGGAGCATGAGACTGAGCATAGTGACATCGGCTACCACACAGCTGTCAGATGGCTCAGCCTGGGCAAAGTGCTAAAAAGAGTTTGGGACCTGAAAGCAGAGATTCAAGAGTTTTGTGAGAAGAAAGGCAAAGACATCCCAGAGCTCTCAGACGAGGACTGGATGGCAGATTTTGCATTTGCTGTTGATGTGACTGCACTGATGAATGAACTGAACACCAAACTGCAAGGCAAGGGCCTTTTTGTTCATGAAATGCACAGCCTGGTGAAGGCTTTCATGAGAAAGATGCAGTTTCTTTCAAGCCAACTGGAGAGCAACACTCTCACTCACATGCAAACCCTGAAAGAAGTCACACCATCAGCTGATCACCTCCGCAGGTACTCATCCATGTTAGGAGCATTGCATGGTGAGTTTTCAAGGCGATTTGAAGATCTCCGAACAATCGAGGATGAAATGCTCATGATTTCCTCTCCCTTTACCTGCAGTATGGATAATGCACCCAGTGATGTTCAGCTGGAACTCATTGACCTGCAGTCTGATGCAGTACTGGCAGAGCGCTTTAAGTCAGGATCTCTGCTGGATTTCTACTCTTCTCTCGAGGAGGAGAACTTTCCAAACATGAGGAGACATGCTCAGAAGATGTTGGTTCTCTTTGGCTCTACCTACATATGTGAACAAACATTTTCAAAGATGAAGTTTATGAAATCCAGGTATAGATCCTCTCTCACTGATGATCATCTGTCAGCTGTGCTTCGCATCTCCACCTCAGACATTCAACCTGACTTCGATGCACTCGTTAAAGCCCAGCAGAGACTATATTTCTCTCACTGAACAAGAAAAAAGAACTTAAAAACACCAAATGAGGTGGTTAGACTACAAATGTAGGCATGTAAAGGAACCAACTAGCAGTGAACTGGGACACTTTCTTTGGAAGCCTTTTCTCAAAATCACAGTTCAGTGATGTTCAGAGACAGTTCAATATGATGTATCTTGCTGAATGTTTGGAGCACAAAGACAATGTTGTGATGTCTTAAGAATGCTAAGAACCTTTACACAACTTTCCAACAGTATATGAAACTCAAAATGTGTTTTGTAGTGAATGCGAGTGAAAATGTTCACTAATATGAGTCAGAAATGGTGAAAAACGTTCACATTTTGTTTACCATTGTTTTGGGAAATTTGATTGAATAAATTACATTTTTTGTAAGGCAACCTCACTTTTTCATTGCTCAACTATAACATATACTCTTACCAGCTTGTCAAAACAATGCTATTTACTGCTTTTTATAAAGAAATAAAATTAATATTATGCAGAATTGAGTTCAGCCTTTTGGCCCGGCCCTCCACAATATTTTTTTGTTTCTCATGTGGCCCCATGGAAAAAATAATTGCCCACCCCTGCTCTATGGCATACCATCCAACCTCCTCAATAAACTCCAACATATCCAGAACTCTGCTTCCCGCCTCCTCACCCACACCCGCTCCCGAGACCACATCACTCCCATCCTCCAGAACCTCCACTAGCTCCCCGTCCGTTAAAGAATCCACTTCAAAGTCCTCCTGATTACTTACAAAGCCCTCAACAACCAGGCCCCCCCCTACCTCACAGACCTGCTGCACCACCACACCCCTTCCCGCTGCCTCCGCTCATCAGAAGCCAACCTCCTATCCATCCCCACCCGCACCAATCACCGGACCTGGGGGGACAGAGCCTTCTCCGTCGCTGCCCCCTCCCTCTGGAACTCACTCCCACAACCCATCAGAGACTGCACCGACCTCACCACCTTCAAAAAACTCACAAAAACTCACCTCTTCAATCTGGCTTTTCATGTGTGATTGTTTTTGTATTATTTGACTTTAACTTTAACTATATATTTATTTGTTGTTCCTTTCTTCTCTTTTCTTTCTTTCTTCACTATTATCTGTAAAGCGTCTTTGAGCAACTGTAAAAGCGCTAACAAATTAAATCTATTATTATTATTATTATTATTATTACTTAACATGCAGAATTTAATTTTGCATGCTAAGTAGCCATGTGCTTTCTGGGGCTTAATCTTTATTGATATAATTTAAACGTTCACTTGTTGGCCGTTGGACATTGTGATAGAATGTTTATTATATTATTAAATAATAATACGAATATTAGTAATAAGCTTTATATTTGTATAGCACCTTTTATTCAAGAATTGTAGCCAAACTCGCTTCACAGCAGTTCAATAGACAAATCAGTATAAAATGACTGGATAAAAGCAATGTAGAGGAGCTACAGCAACATTTCAACAAATATATCCACTAAGATTAATACATGAAGACTTGTGACTCGGACTTGACTTGTACTCTTCTTGGGTGACTCAGACTTGGACTTGAACACAGGTAATGATGACTCGGACTCGACTCAGACACCCCTTGGGTGATCTCGGACTTGGACTCAGCCTCGACTCGGACACTCCTTGGGTGACTCAGACTCGGACCCGGAAAGTGGGTACTCGAGAGTGACTTGGACTCGTGAATTGGTGACTTGACTACAACACTGTTGTGTTGTTTTACTTGTTGGACTGGTTGACTGATTTCAGCAAACTTTTAAAATATGTTTTAAAGACAAAATCATAAAAAGCCATCACCATAACCATCGGTCCAATTTCAAATGGACCCCTTCAAAGTTTGCTTGTATCTACACCCTCCATCTGAAAGAAGGAGCCTCATCCAGATGAGAGGGAGAACACAGACGGAGTGTCAAGTGATGCATGACTTATTGGAAGCGGAATAAGTTAAATACCCTGAGACATATGATTAATCTATTTTTATGACGGTGCAGTATTTTTGTAAATGAAGTTAAGAATTAATGGAGGCCGTCTAGATATTGTTAACTGCTTAAAACAACGTTTATTCCTCTGTGTGCCTCTCATTCCCGAGAGATGACCTGATTTGCCAATTTGAATTTGCGAAGGCGGTCTGTCAAGCTTTAAACGTGACTGGAGTGAACGGGGAGGGTGAAAGAGCGGCACCAGGCCTGTTGTGAAAAGGCAGAATAATGTTCTGTTTCTTTCAAGACAAACTTTTCTCCACAGAGTTTTAAGTGTTATTATTGTCTGTACTGCTGTCAGATCTCTTTCCACACTGCATTTGTTTCCAAACTAAATTGGTGAAGATGTTTCTTCATTAGCATGTGTTTTGGCACATTTGTGGTGTTTTAAAAAGAAAAATGTAAGTGCAGCTCGTGTTTGCCCCTGTTGGCCACCATACAAATCTCTGTTGTAAACAATAATACGCGTAAACCTTGGCACAGTCCAAAAACATCAATCATTTCAAAAACAGTAAATGTATAATTCATTATTAATAAATTCATTTATTTACTTTCCTCAATGTCATATGATTGAGTCAGCAAGAAACAACCAAGAATCCTAAAGAACTAACGCTTAGTGCTATGATAAAAACCATCAAGGAGTAAAAACCATGATAATGTTGATATTTAGGCAGCTTTTGTTTTTTAAATTCATAGAAACAACTATTTATGCCCTTCCTCTTTGCCTCCGCTGTCAACAATGCAATATTGCCAGGTAGATTTCCCTTGACTCTACCAGGGTATTACTCAGAGATGTTGGTAAACTGTCCTTTTTTTAAATGCTCTCTGGTAGGCTGTGATGCAATGTATATACTGTATCTAAGGCTTTTATTGTGAAAGGGAGATCATGACCAGTTGGCAGAGAGGATTGCATAGCTAAAGCGCATTAACACATGTCGGAGTGACTGTTTACTGTACATTGAACTCAAAGACACACATATCAATGCTCTCTCTCTGTGTGTGTGTGTGTGTGTGTGTGTGTGTGTGTGTGTGTGTGTGTGTGTGTGTGTGTGTGTGTGTGTGTGTGTGTGTGTGTGTGTGTGTGTGTGTGTGTGTGTGTGTGTGTGTGTGTGTGTGTGTGTGTGTGTGTGTGTGTGTGTGTGTGTGTGTGTGTGTGTGTGTGTGTGTGTGTGTGTGTGTGTGTGTGTGTGTGTGTGTGTGTGTGTGTGTGTGTGTGTGTGTGTGTGTGTGTGTGTGTGTGTGTGTGTGTGTGTGTGTGTGTGTGTGTGTGTGTGTGTGTTGTTGAGCCCCGCCCTCATGTTCTATATGTTCAGGAACATGTTGTTCTCTGGCAGCAGGCCTTACACACCACCACCACCATCATTTCCTCACGCTGCAGCTCATGTTATTTAACATTTAAGTGAATGTACAGTATACTGTCTGCTCAGAGGGAAGGCTACAGAATCATTTTTTGGGGTCTTTAAAACAAATAAACAGTGTATTTTTGACAGAATTAATCTTAAATGTTATTCATTGTGCAAACTATCACTGATAAAATCGGGTTTAACATATATCCAATATTTTTGTGGATGTGTGGGCAATGTTATAATATATTTAGAAATATTCTATTTTTTTAAAATTATTATTATAGTATTAAATTTTTGCTGAAAGTTGAGGCAAATCATATTTTAAAAAACCATCAAGAAAAATACAAAATCTTGCTTCTTAATAATTTTTACGACAGCTTTTATTTGCAAAAATACAACAACAAGAAAATGATGTTAATTGCACTTTTAAATAATAGAACAAGTACACATAAATAATACACTCTTGATTCTTCAAAATCTAATTTGTCTTGTCTGGGATTCAAAGAATTAATGCGTTCCTATTGGCTGCCTTCTGCTCATGTCACAGCTGTTTCTATCTTCCCTGATGCAACGACGTCTCCTCAAATCTCCCCACCCCCACCATTTCTCTGCCTATAGTTGCCTCTGCCGCCCTCCCCCCCTCCGCTCTTAGTACACGGTGTACCCAGCTGAACATAAAGAGCACAGAACACTGACATATTGTTGTCTGCTGTGTGTGTGTGTGTGTGTGTGTGTGTGTGTGTGTGTGTGTGTGTGTGTGTGTGTGTGTGTGTGTGTGTGTGTGTGTGTGTGTGTGTGTGTGTGTGTGTGTGAGTGTGAGTGTGAGTGTGTGTGTGTGTGTGTGTGTGTGTGTGTGTGTGTGTGTGTGTGTGTGTGTGTGTGTGTGTGTGTAGGCTTTGTGTGAGGGCGTTCTCTGGGAAGTATCACTGGGGTCTCCCTTTGTCCCCCAGCCGTCATTAATCTAAACATGCCAATTAGTCCAGCAGATTTATCACACTGTGCAGAGCTTTGTTTCTGACCTGGCTGTGGCAGCATCTCCTGAAGATGTGTTTATAGATCCATACTCACTTATTATTCCTCTTTCTCTAAGCCAGCAGGATCCATGCTCTGTTATTCTTTGTGTGAACCTATCAGCTGCTACCACTGCAGCTGCTGCTCTTCCTGGGGAGAGAGAGAGTAATCCAGACAGTAAAATACATACACAGACTGCTAATGCTGGTCAGACACTGGAAAAATTAAACGTTGACTTTAAATAAATCCATTATCAAAAGGTTCCACATAAATTGGTGACAGCTCTTTTATAATCCTGGCATGGAATAATACTCCTTCCAGCAAATATGTGATTACTGGATAAAGCCGGGTTACAAATGCCCCACAGATGGCCTCATAGTGTAAACAGTGTACATTATATATATTGTTTGTTTGTGTGGAATGAACGAGCAGCAGCCCACATGACACAGTATCTTTAATTTGTTTACTCTAGTCTAAATGTTAAAGTGCATGATTACCAGTAGTACACCTATTCTAGTACTGTACTTAAGTAACATTTTGAGGGACTTGTATAATTTCTTAGTACTTCTACTCAACTACAATTCACAGGTAGAGTGTACTTGTACTCCACTACATGTATTTAATACCTTTAGTTACTTCACAGATTTGGATGAATGATGTGAAATATAACCAAGTGTTCAATCAGACTTTAGTTCCACCTGGAGTAAATTCACAAGCTACCCTGTAGTATACAAAGTCATTCAAACTAGCTGCACCTTTACAAGCTTTGAGAACACTTTAATTATCAATCATTATAAAACATATCATACATATATTTTTTTCTCATACTGATATTCTGCACAAACTGTGCTGTTGTATTTGTTGTAAAGTGTCCTTATTGCAAAGTATTTTTTACTGTATATACAGCACTTTGGCACAACCAAAAATCGTTTTTAAAATGTGCTATATAAATAAAACTTGATTTGATATTATTCTGAAATGGAACAATATGCAGAACAAGTACTACTTTTGGTATTTAAAGTATATCTTGAAGCTATTTTTGTACTTATACTTGATTAACTTATTGAGTTATGGTATTTCTGTCTGAGATAAGATCTGAGTACTTCTTCCACCTCTGATATATAATGGAAAGACACCATACAAAACAAATTAGATTATATGTCGTTGCATGTATGTTATAGGCTTTTAAAGACATAAAACTGTTATATTTTTTGGAGCAAAAATAATTCATATTTTGATACATAACTTAAAGGGGACCTATTCTGCTCATTGTCGAGTGTATATCATGAACCTGAGTCTTAGTGCCTCTACTTTAAAGAGTCCTTTCCTGCTGTTTTTCTGTTATAAAAAACTCACACACATAGGAATTGTTTTGGTCGTTTATTCCAAGAAAAGTTGTCAAACATATTTACAGCAAAAGAAAATGATGCTTTGTCAAAACATCGAATGGCTCGTATCAGCTTTATTAACAAAAACATTTCTTATTTACTACAACAAACATTTCTGTACACACTGGAAATATGCATTGATAGAGAAAAAGGGTCAAGATATTACACACAATTGTTTGAGAACTGTGTGGCTCTGTACGGGCTTTACAGTGAGGCAGTGAAACATTTTGCATAGTGTAGTTTTCAAGTGGAATCATTTGCAGAAGATCTCACTGAAACTGCTCTTACAGAATATGCACTGAGGGCAGGGTTCAGTTCAGATCCTCAGCTAGCTCAAGCAATTTCATGTAAAGTAAATGTGGAGTTAGATGATTAAATAAACATGTATAATTAACACTGCAGAGCAATTCAGAGAGAAGACATCTCGAAGAGTTCTGGAAAGAGAAAATCTCTTTCCAAAAACTGAATATCTTAATGTTTTAACACGTTTTGTGTTAGCATTCAACCGCTACATCACCTGATAGCCAGTCTATGAAAGGTCATGGGTCCTACCATGATCTTAAGATAAGATCTAATTTAAAGGTCAGTTTTTGCAAATTGAGGAATCTACTAAACATTAAAAATGTGCATCCTCTTTTATGTTGTGTGTTTTATTCTAACTACACCACCCAAGGTGCTCCAAATGGATGCATCTCAGTCTTAAACAAACACAGCCACAAGGCTACATCAGTTTTCTTTACTTCTTTGAGTGTGATTAAAAGCTAAAACATCTTATCACTATCGAAATGCACATCCGCCTCCAGTACACCTCTAGTACTAATATAGCCTTATGGGAGGTGCAGTTGTTGAATGCTAACAGCAACATTGTGTACTAATTCCTGTAATCCAACCATTAGGAAAGAAGATAGCAGGTGTTGCAGATGTAGCAATCGCAAAGGGAAGGCTAGGTGTTAGCTAAGCAAAACAGCACACAGAGAAGATCCCCGTATCTAAGACAAAGGTAAGAGGTTTCAAAGTGCTGAGAATGAGGTAGGGCCACACAACAAAACACCTTAAAATGTACTACTACTGCTGAGTCACTGAAGGAAACCAGATGGTATGCAGAGCTATGAAGCAAAGGGTTAAGTGATTCCTAGCACAGCGTTGTGTATGCTTCAATCATTCTGTGGAAGCTTTCCCGCTCCTGTTATAGTTTTGCATCATTCAATCTCCCTGGGAATCCTTCTTGCTTCCTGTCACCTGTGGATCAGTCGTGTGGCTTTACATTGTTGTTTAACGCCATGGTTCATGATTTGTTTGAATTCAATCACGTCTTTCTTACAACACCGGTTGCAACAATCACATGAGTGTAACTACGTGCCACAGCAAAGCACTTCAGTGAAGAGGGAATGTAAGATGGAGACAGTTACAATCCCCTGACTGCTTTGGGGGATTATTCCCAGATGGCAAATCTTCAAATTTCCTTCGAGAGGCTCCAAATCCCTCATGAAAGATTCAGCCACATGTCTCAATACTGCTTTGTAGAACGCCCTGCATTCACATCACACTCATCCAACACCTTCACACCCTCAGGATGGAGAACAGAGCTCGCTGAATACCAGGGGATTACTGATTCACTAGCTGTGTTCAAAGTAAATGTAAAAGACATTCAGTACAAATTTACCATACAGTCATAAACTCATGAAATGATAATGATTGTTATGACTGTAAATTAGGAAAATAAGTTCACATGTGTGCAGTTATGATAAACAGATGTTAGCAATTTGTCCAACAGCTGCTCTTTGGATTCAACAGGAACAAAGAAACCAATAGGGATTCCCTGCTGCACATAGTTTGGTTTCAATAGCACAGAGTTGTACGCAGGCCTGCTACCTCTGGCACAGAATTGTGAAATAATTGTGTAAGTCTTGTTAACATTAGCGTGTCTGTGATTTTGACACGAACACTTTGATGATTTAGTTTAAGTTCTGTATATTTTAGCTTCAACATCAAGGCTGCACTTGCTTTTGAGAAGAGGAGGGCCGCCAAATGATCATTCACACTTCAAATGATTGCAGCCAATACAGTTGTTTACAAAAGGTGACATCATTGAAGGCAAACAAATCCCATTGGTCAGTTGCACATTTCTGCAGAAAGACACCTGCATGCATTTTGGTTGTCTTGGTGTGCAAATGTCCACTGTAACAAACAAAATCATTTTATTTCATGATCCAATCGCACTTGTTTGGAATTTTTAAGGCACAAGAAATGATCCTTATACCACACTTATAGGGTAAAATAACGCTTTGAACATATGACTCCAGTACTTTTCCTGTGCCACAGCCAAGCACATCATAAATGTAAGAGAGGAGCGGACCTATACCGGGGCGGGAATAAAATATAAAACAACAAATATCATAAACCTGGTTTTAACATCCGCTCAGTCACTATCCAGCTGTTAGACAGCTCCATGGTGAAAGTGATTGTAACTGGATGGGACTGGAAGTCGTAGTGTCTGGTTTTGAAAACAGACAGATTTGGAATCATTAGCCAGTCCATCACTTTCCACTCAGATCATGATTGTTGTCTTCACATTTCAGTTTTCCTTTTCCCATTGGAGTCCATGTAGTAAACGAATCTGCAGAGACACAACAAGAGTCAGCATGGAGCGAGAAAATTACAAGTTAGGCTTCAATTCCATCAGTCCATTAGGTTTTGAAAACATTTTATAAAAGGGACTTGGCTATTTTATTACACTATTCATCTCACCATCATTGTTTTATTTCCTGAAATTAGATTTTGAAGGTAATCAATGGGTACATGCCAACTCTTTTATTATTAACATTTCCTCACTCAATCCTTGTTTCCTGCTTCCTGTCCTTTCCTTCTATTGCGCCATTTTCAGTTTAGAAGTCATGAATACAGAGATTTCTACTCATACAAATAAATATTATAAGTATTCCTTGTTTTTTCTGATAAAGTCAATCTAATTAGCTTTTTCTGGCCATCGCTGACGTTAAATTGACCGGACTTCTTTCTGCGGATTGATATGACTGCATATAGTCCCTAGTCAGAGCCAGCATCCTCCTCAGCAGTGGTCCTGAGCGTCGAGTAATTATTGAGATTATGTATTAGATCTCATTATAAACAAATCAACAACCAGGTCCAACAGACCTAATTGTAAGAGAACATTTACAAAAAGTGTTTTGTATACAACATGTATATAGTTATGCTTTATGCATATTGATAGACATTGATGCCTCAATAAAGCAACACTGGTTGATAATGGATTTCTCTTTGCCTGCATCCAAAGGACACCCCCAGCTGACAACTGGGTGTATTGGGGGTGTCAGTTGCTCAGGCCAGGGAGACTTTGCTTGTGAATTGGATGGTCACTGGTTCGACTTATTTGCACTTGCATGAAAATGGCAACCCCCTTTGCTTCTCTTTAAAATACATAAAATAGGTCTGATGTGTATAGTTCCCACATGTATAGGTTTGCATGTGCTTGCACTGTACTGTATATAGTACCAGAGTGAGCAGAGGTCCCCTAGTGGGATTAATAATGTATGTGTTGGTATTACTTTCTGTATATGTATCTAGGGCTAGTTCAGCGCTGTGCTCTAATAATAGCCCAGCGGCCAACGTGCAGCAGTTTGTTTTCTGTCCTCTTATGATACAAAAGCTCACAGCACATGGTATAAACACAAGTGGGTCAGCTTAGCCGGCACGCGTGTCGGGGATGACGTGCAGAATGGAGGCATGGAAAGTGCTTATGTCACCGCTGAGGATGAGCACTTTTTTTCAAAGTAGAATACTGGGGAAGATAATGTAGAATATGGGGATATTGGATAAAAAGCACCCCATATAGAAAATAATTCAAATATTGAGAATGAAGACAGCACTCAGCTTTGCAATGCGTCCCAGGGTTCACCCTACAGTATATGTTCCTTTCAGATGTCTCTGCGGTGCTGTCAGGTCATAAAGTATCGTGTCATGCTTAAAGCCTGTCGTGCTATCGATCTGTTTTTCTGCTCCAGGGGTTGACAGAGGCCACTGGATAGTGATTTAATCTCATTTGTTCATCTCTTTTTCAAACGCAAATGGATCAACCCTCAACCCTGTTTTCCTTCCTCTACCATCACACTCAGACTGATATCTGTTCTTTAAGACAAATTTTGAAAGACATTCCGAAGAGTTCATGATGCCCTGATGGGTCTGTCAGTACTCACTGGGCGTGGCTTCAACTCACTCAGTTTTCTTTTCCCGAGAACAGCTGTGAGGAGAAGTTATACCTGTGTGTGAACTTTCTGAACTCTGAACATGCCTCCAAGGGACTCAACACTGACTGCAAATGACACAGACTGTGAGCAGCTCGGCAAAGATGGAGGTGTGTTGAAGGCGGAGCAACTATTTGTTTACTGGTTTTACAGCTTTTTTAAAAGTATAAGCTGGTATTAAACAGAAAGCAAGCCACTATTATCTGGAAACTCAGTAACGGATGAAGGGCATGTGGTTAAAAAATCTAAATTAGTATTTATTTTGTTTTTCAGTTTGTTCTTGTTTCTTTGTTGTTGTTAGGCCTGTCACGATAAATAATTTTGTTGGACGATAAATGTTCCTGGAAATTATTGCGATAAACGATAATATTGTCGGCACCATTGTAAGACCATTTTAGACCACTGACATAGTGATAATATATCATAATAATTCTAGTACATCCTTTCAAACAGAACTTTTTATTGAACATTCAACATTGCAAATGAAATGTGAAATAATATTAAAATATATAAATGATATATATTAAATAAAACAAATTAATTAAATTATAATAAATTAATTAAATCACACACAACCCAAACAATAAATTAAATAGACTCAGGCTGGAAAACAGAGCTCTCAATCCATCTATCTATCTATCCATCTCTATATAGATAGATAGATAAATATATATATATATAAATATATATATAAATAAATCAATATGAGCACACATTGTCTCACAAGCAAAAAAAATCTCCTTAAAACAACAGTCATGTGTACAGTCTACTGTCCACTGTCCATACAAAGACCCAGATGCCTCAACAGGCCATATCCAAATCTGTTTTTCAAAGTTTTCGAGCAAGGAACACCAACATGTTTGCATTGTCAGGCAAATGCATCTTTGATTATAAACTGTCGGGAAGGTGTGGGCTCTCCATCTCCAGCTGCCGTGTTTGCTACCAGCTGGGAAAACGGAATGGAGTGGTTGTGTTTTAGGTGTAGTTTAAAATGTGTGGTATTGCCTGCTTTTGTCGCTACCTTTTTTAAACAAATGCGACACACCGCCCGGCTCATTCAAGTCCGTAGGTTGGCCTCTGTGGGATTTTTTCATTTAGGGACTGAAAGAAACCTGCCGCCCCAACTCGGAGGTTCAATCTGACCATTGATTGACAGTTTTAGATTTAACCTGCTCCATATCTGGGGATAAGATACTGTTTGATGAATGTTGACATGTTTCTAATATTGATTGAGTTATAACAGGTAACACAGATGCAGAATCAGTGGCCAAGGGGCTACTGTGAGAGATGTCATTCCAGAAGGGAATACCAGAGAAGTTGACCTGTGATAATGAAACAATTTTGTAATATTTCAACAGGTATTAAAGTAACTGAGGTTTGAATTGTAGAAAGAACATATTACAGTTAAGCTAAAACATAGTAATGTAATGAGATTTAATTTAGACAACATCTTGTAACTAGCCTGGTAAAGAAGTAAAAGCCATAGACTTTATTGAGGTAACATTATGGGGATACATTTAATTTAAATTCATAATAGAAAGATATTTGATGACAGTATGTTGGATTTCTGTATTCATTTTTTCAGCTTGATAATATCTAAGCACTGACAGGTAGAAGCAGTATCACCAGGAAATGATTCACTTTGTCAGTATCATGATTTTAGTTGTTTTTAATCCATTACACTAGTGTGTTCCATTACCAGAAACATTAGCAGTTAATATTATATTTAGATTTTAAATAGGATCTCAAGGATTTCATTTAAAAATAACACAGATGCTTGTCAGAAATTCAGAGCTATTGAAATATGTTACTTAGTTCACCTAAAGATGTTGAGGTTTATTTTGTTGACACAGGCCAAGTATTAGGATTCTGAAGCGGCACATAGGAGGTCTGCAACTAGTTTAGAAAACCTGTTCACAGACAGCTGTTGTTTTAAGACACCCCACCAACAGGCTCCAAGCAGCCTACCAGTGGTGGGTCAAACACCTGAGGGCCCTGGAGCCCTGAGCGTAGACTTGAGGGGTGGGTATCAGATTTCTCCACACAGGTTCCTGACGCCAAAGGGGGACCCGAGGAGCAGGAGGCCGACACAGCGGAGTTCGTCTGGCTGAAGGTCGTCAGGCCTACGTGGCTCAACTCCGGCCCCCACTGAGTGACCCAGAGGACATCTCATGCCGTCCGCCTAGGAGAAAAGGGGGACTTCTGGAGCCAGTGTGCGGCGTGGAAATCATCAGGAAGGACCCTAGACGACATCAGGAAGTACCTCGCGGACATCCTTACAGCAGACGACTCGGAAGCTGTCATCAGCGGACTGGACGAGAACGCCAACGGATATCCTTACAGCAGATGACTTGGAAGCGGCTGTCAGCGGGCTGGGGGACTTGTCGAGGCAGCAGAGGAGTCTACTTCTCTCTGATCAGATTAATCAGTTCCACCTTTGAAGGAAAGGCCGAATCTCCCCCTCCCTATCAGCAGCTGAGTTTTTATTCTGAATAAAGTGCATCTGTTTTATGTAATATGCCGATAAATAAAAAGTATTAAAAATAAGAGGTAAAATCTACATTTAGAAAATATTTTCCAGGACATTTCCAATCATTTCATAGTTACATTGATTAAGCTTTCCAGGGAAGTTTAAGGAAATATTGAACACATGAAAGACATTTCATGTATTACTTTCAGTCAGATCCTGTTAGTGTATAACACAAAAGCAGACTAACCCGAGTGAAATTCATCAGGAAGTGGCTTCTTTGGGAAAGTGGTTGGCTGGTTTCTTAGGGAGCACAGGACACTGGGGCGGGTCTGAGTGATAACCAGTTTGAGAGGGAGTGTTAACATGTTGTGGTCATGTGGTCTCTGCTGGCATTCATAAAAACGGTTCCTTACGTAAGTTTAAGTGAGTGCCTACAATTGCTTTTAGATTAAAAACTGACAATGCTTTCCCAGCAGACAAAGTGCAACATAATGATCAAATCTGTACAGTTTCAAAAACAATAACTGAAACTGTAACCAAGCAGCTAATGGTTTGTTTCATTGTTTGTTCCAACATGTGTCCATTGGTTAATCCTGCCATATTGAAATTCTTATGTTCTCATTCTGTCCCAGGGCAGATTGATCAGTCGATAACAGTGACAGAGCAAATTCATAAAACCCAAAGTAATATCAGAGGGAGGAGACTAATCTCTGTTTCCTGCAACAGATGCAGACCACATCTTTATCCATCTATTATTAATGAACCCTGTCAGCTTTGGTAGAACCATTCAAACAAAAGGAACTGTCAACACAGCAGTGGACAGACGAGAATCCAAAATATGAGCGTACAGCACCTGCATGAGCGGCGCGGATTCAATAGATGGTACGCAGACTGCAAGGGGATTAACATGGTGTTTAGAGCTTACAGCCTATTAGATCCACCAAAGCCACCATGAATGGGAGCAGCGGAGTAGAAGAGATGTGGCTCTGTGTTGTTCCAGAGCACTGTGGGAGGACAGTGATTCTGGACTGTATAGAATGGTGAAGAAATTAGTACTAAAACCCAGAAATAACCTTTTCTCTAAGTCAACGTTTTTTCCAAAGTGTTTGTGGTTAGAAGCCTGAAATAAGCTGAAGAGCTTTAACGTATTTGTTCTAAAACATGAAAAACGTCAGTAAATACCCCGGTCATCAATGTCCGTAGCTTCAAAGTGTCTAAAGTGACCAAAAGAGACTAAAAAACGTCATCAGACCGCCTACAGCTAAGCGATGGTGATGCGCAGCTATTCGACCATTATGTAGCTCCTTTGTAGCCTAGCGTTAGCTTTTTACTTCTGCTGATTGCATCTACGCTTAAAAAAATCACAAAGTGGTGCTAATATGTGGAGATTATCCTGCTGAATAAAATGTGTTAGCTATCATGAATGTGTTTGCCTCTTTAAACTTTCTCACCCACTGAATGCTTACTTTTACAACCATGTTGTGTAAGAAAGCCAATGCAATCATCAAACCCATTCCAAAAATCCCATAAAAGGTGGCCTCTCTCTGGCATTTCCCAACCCCTCCCTAATACCCCCCGCTGACTGAGCCAACACAGACACAGCGTTCTGTACAAACAACTTCATTTCCTTTAAAGGAGCAACATCAGCATTCTCTTGGACCCAACTGCCTTTGCTCTAAATGTAACCCTATGCTTATATATATATATATATATATATATATATATATATATATATATATATAAAATATTGAAGAAACATTCTAAGAGCATTCGCCCCCTGCTTTAGGGCATGAGTATCTTTATTAAAGTGTCTGGAGGCATTCATGCGTGCAGTGCAAGGACAACACCCTGAAAATGCCTCAACTTGTAAAAATCCTGCTTATGCTGTCAATAAAATCCAAACTCCCAAAGTGAGGTGTGTACACATGGGGCCAGGGTTTACAGAGCTCTGGCCCACTTCAGAGTCGGCCCACAGCTTGAAGGCAGCAAGAGGACAAAATGTTCCAGACCGAGCATCCAGAAGCCCTGACACAGAAGCAGCTCTGTCATTGTGTAGCAGAGGAGGACATGAAGGAGGGGGTATGGACAGAGATTGATGGGCAGGGGGCTGTCACACAAAAATGAAACATATACACATATGGTTACATCTTAAAAGGGATCTCCAATCCTCAAACTCATTACATATTTAGTATTTTCTGCACACACTTCCAAATGCTATTTATATATATTCTTGCATAAAACAGGAGTGGGTGAATGGGCCAGTAAAAGCAGTCAGTTTAGTGGATAAGTGAATAGGTTAATGGTGATGTTATATCATGATAATGCTATCCATGTCCACACGGACTAATGAAACAATATGCGCCCTACATGTCATTTCCTCAGAGATTAGGACAGTTTAATCCCATTAGTGCTGTCAGTATCGTCACTGTGCTTTCATTACCCGTCCCCTCAGTTAACCAGCTCCTGACATAAATACACAACTTCCACCCCACCTCCTCTCTGCTGTTTACAGCCACTAATCCCTCTCTCCACCAGATGACAGTTCCAGTTGGAGTAGCTCAGGCCTGTTGCGTAAAGGCCCAGATACACCGGCCAGTCACCTGAGAAGTCGCCGACGCCGACACCGACTGTTGCGTCGCCGGACTCTCCTGCGTATTTGCCGCACTGGAACACACCGCAAACCTCTATAAACCGATGAGGTGAAATAGCCGTCCGAGTGTGTTCCATCTTCCATTTCAAATCATTTGTTTACCTCCCTCACTTCCGTTAACGCTTCTCATGCACTGATTCGCTAGCTGAACAGCCAATCAGTGTTATCCCTTTGTCCGACTTCCGGTGGTGTTCCCGACGCCGATTCAACATGTTGAATCGGCAAGAAAAGGCGTCAGGTCGGCAGAAAAGACCCGACGGTGAGGTGCACACCACTCCGAATAGGGCGTGCCCACGCTCATGTTCGGCCCGACTCCCATTTACTGCCGATTTTGGGCCGGTGTATCTGGGCCTTTACATGCCATCTCATCATGCAGCGGGGGGAGTGGGGCCAATCTGCAGCAGAGACCTAGCATGCAACAACACTCTCAGTCCATCCTGCTAACAGCCCAGAGCTGTCCCGTCACAGGATGGGGGGTTAACAAAGAGAATGAGAGGATTGGAAAGCTAATTGTCAAATGTCGACGAACAAACAGACCGAAGGTTCAAGTCATTAAAGAGCAATAAATCAATAATAGAAAGTGATGCTTCATATTAGTATTTAGTGTCTCTACTGTGACATGTCTCAAAAAGCTCTTTATTTTCCTCATACTGCCAGTGCTGCAGCACCTCTGTCTGAAACCAGAGCCTAGTCTGCTCTGATTGGTTAGCTGGCCAGCTCTGTTGTGATTGGTCAACCGCTTAGAGATGTCCCACCCCTCACGTACAATATGTTGGAACGCTAGCCAATAGGGGGCCAAGTGTTACATAGTGATGCCCTATTGTTACAGAAGTAAACAAAGGAGTCCAATGGAGGTGTTTCAGGCAAGGAGGGGGAGTGTGTGGGAGTGAAACTAACTCCATAACTAACTGTTTTTATCTTAACTCTCACAAAGTTTTTCAAATACACAAACCCACACACACACAGCCTGACTGTGTTTTATTTAAAGCCAGTCTGTTTGCCCTCAGGCCAAGGATGTTACCTCTTGGTTACACGTGCAAATCTGAGATCTGTGCCCTTAGATCGCACTTCTTCACCTTTCAAATTCATCTACACGTTCCTTTAAGCTCCCTACAACAACCCGTCAAGTCATCTTGTTAACCTTATCAGTAGATCTGGTCTGTGCACTGTGCAGTAGATACCTAATCCTGTGTCCTCGACAGTGACGTGGGACACTTTGTCAGAACTCAGGAGCAGCAGTCAAGCTTAGGAACTATATTTGAAGTGAAGAAAACAGGCCAACACGTTGTCTCATGTTTTGTGGTTGGGATAGTGCAGGGGTTCCCAAAGTGTGGGGGTCGCGAGATGATTACAAAATAAAAATGGAAAATAAAAAAATAAATAAAAATGTATAAAAAAAATTGATACATTTTTTTTATATATATATTTTTTTAATTATTATTAATAATAACGTTTGCATATACATTTTCAGGGGCGGACTAGCCATGTTTATAATTTCCCCGAAAAAGAGGCTCCCCCTTTGACAATCCACTAGCGCAGTGTTTCTCAAACTTTTTCATACCAAGGACCACTTAACCAATAAAAAACACTCATGGACCACCTAACTCCACAAATATCCAAAAACAATAGGCCTGCTTACCCATTCCAACAGTATATAACAAATTACAGCCTAATAATGACAGCTTAACCTTCTCTATATCGCCTCGTTCACACATTAAATCAACAATACAAATACAACTACAGATTGTATAAGCATTTAGTTCAAATGCGATTTAAAATCCTCTCAGGTTTTACACCTCTTATTATGAAATGTAGACTACATTTATTATGTAGTATTATTTTAAACACAAGTTTATGTCCGAGCCAACAGACTCACAGATTGTTGGCTACTGCGAGATATGCAAAATACACCGCATGTAGTACGACACAAACCTCCGCTGTGGATTTTCAAAACAAAATACAATAAAACTATGGTCGCAGGCCCAAGTTTAACTCTCTGAGGCCTGCATGGTCTGTCTACAAAACAAAAATACAAAAACGTTTATGCAGCCCCAACAACAGCCTCTGATCATCAACAGACTTCATGCAATGCTTCATCAGATGCATAGATAATAATCTCTATCTCACTCCTAACACATCTAAATCTACTTTCAGCATGGATAAATGTTCATAAAATACATCCATTGTTTGTTCTATATGCTTCTTGAAATCCTAAAAAACACATCGTTTTTCTAGAACAGATTACAAATATCTATATCATGCAATCGAAACTGAAACTTAAGCTCGCTCCATTGCGGAGATATTCCCGCGAGAGTGCGGAAAACTGAAATTAATTCACTAGGTGAATTAATTGCTATTTAAAAAATTGTATGTGCAGCAGTCTATAGATTTCTGCGTTAGCCATCTGTGTGTTTACTGTGCCACTGGGGGGTTTGATAGTTTGTCGGGACCGGGATGGCAGAGTTGAGGGAATGACCGTGTTTGAGTTTGAGAAAAAACATTAAGTCTCCCAGGACTATTGCCACAGAGCTGGCAAAAGGTGTGCTAAATGCTAACTTCTAATGGAGGCTTTGTCCATCTCGCAGGCGCAGCACGCTCTACTGCCATTAACATTGACAATACCTTAAATGCGCTCGAGTTGGGGCTGCTATACTTATTCTTCCTGGCAGTACAGTGCCTCACTTTCACCTCTAGAGGAATAAGTGGTATTACAAGAATGGACAAGCTGGGGCCTAGCCTTTAGGAAGTGCGCCGGACGTTGAATCAAATGGTTGTAGTGGCCAAACCGTGGTACTACTACTGCTGTGTCAGTCACTTGATGCAAAAAAATAGTTTTTTTCCATCAACTTAAATTGAGACATCTGTATAGTGTAAGTTATTATTAGGTAGACCAATCGCACAGTCTTAAAACTTGACTATAATTCATTTAACAATAGCTCAATAGACAGTTATGTTTCCTTCTCCATTCATTTGTCTTGAGCCAAGACCTGCAGTTTTTAGTTGCACACAACTAACCTTAAGCTAACATTGATAAATAAGTTATCAGGGAAGTCAAGCTTACCTGGGAAGGAAGGGGGTCCCTTCTTTGTTTGGTATGGGTAAAAAAAGGAGAGGTTTTGGAAATGCTGTCATGCAGCACACGTGACTTGGTCCATCCGCACCTCCAGCTGGAAGGCGTCTGGTCTGTCCTGAGGGTTGACTGAAAGCATATCTTGGAGGAGTTTCTTCACCCCTTCAGACATGGAGCTCCTGGCCTTCTGAGGGATGTGGAGAACCATCTTGGGGTTCTCCAACAGAGCCTCCCCGACCGGTACAATCTCTGTCCCCTGCCGTATGTATGTACCCAACAGTTCACGCTTAGAGTCTGCATCGATGAAGGTGATCCGCTCGATCATCGCCCAGATAATGATGCCGAGGGCGAAGATATCAGCCTTTGCTGTGTAGTGGCCCTCCCACACCTCGGGCGCCATGTAGAAGTCCGAGCCACAAGCTGACGACAGCCAGAACTTGTTTATGTTGACAATGTTGTTGTTCTGATTGTTGACTCTGCCGCCCGCTCCTGCTACAGGATGCTCTTCACAGTTCTTGGAGTTTAGGCCAGCACAAACTTTACTGAGGCCAAAGTCCGCCACTTTGAGAACGGGGGAACCGGACTTCTGTGAGATGAGGATGTTGTCTGGCTTCAGATCACGATGGACAATGTTGTTCTTGTGCAAGAAAGCTACGGCGCTTGTCAACTGGCGCATAAAGCTCCTGTTGGTGCTGGGGTCAGGCCGGCGGGACAAGATGTACTGATTGAGGTCCCCACCCTCACAGAACTCCATGACGAACCACAGATAGCATGGCTCCTCTGGGTGGCCCAAGATGCGCTCCCCTGCAGCAGAAGATTGAATATGGAGAGATAAGACGTGATTAGTAAGATAACAGCAGTCAAACTGTGTCATTTCATCTTTTGTTAACCCTTAAACTAGTGGTAATCCATGCCAGAACCAGTGTATAACACTCATTCAAAACATAAATCTAGTATGCACAAATACAGTTCTACTTTCACTACATTTTCAACACAATATTTGAAAATTGTTTCAATTTAGTTTGTACCTGCTAGAGCTGTGCAAATACATTGTTTATCCAACAACAACTCTTGGCACTTTATGGATTTTGAGGTGAAATACAGATATTCAAATGTGAGGGTTTGGATGACAAATAACATTTTGAAATCACCTTGTTGTGGCTCATAAGCCACAGCACTCTATCTGTACTCTCTAGCATTTGCTGATGTATTGGTCCTGATGATTTAAAAAGCAGGCTCTAATAGACATTGGTTATTTTTCTCACATATAAATCTTAATTCAAACTGCAAGATCAGCTTGATTATATACAAATATACAGTATGCAATACGGTACGTGAACAGAGGCCTGTACTACGAATCCAGTTCAACATACCCTGGATATGTTTGAGTTACCCGGCTTACCTCATCCAAAACAAACGCGCTCTCCCTTAGCGGTCCTACGACGCTGGTTATCAACTCGGTAACTCAAGCCCGGTGTGCCCTATCTAGTTATGTGCACGTTCACATGAAAGGGGCGAGGCTAGCAACATTTGACCAATCACAAACATGGAGAAGCGTACTGACAGCACAGCGTCATACTTCCTGTTCTCCGGTTTGGGAAAATGTTGGTTTCGAAGTTACGTACAAGGATGACGGACAAAGACAGATGGACCGAACCAAAGCTGTTTGTCGGCATTGTTCAATTAAAATTGGTTAATCGGCTGGCAATACATCAAACTTGCACACTCATTTGAAAAGGCATCACCCGAACGTGAATATCACCGGTACCAAAAGAAAAAACACTGAAGTGCAAACCCAACTCCCACTAGAATTTAAGCCTCCACCACTCGCAAAAAGTTCAGACCGAGTCAAAGCTATTACAAACGCCAAATATTCTTAAGTTGCCATGTTAGCAAAGCGCTACCTGGCTGTATCTGCTACCTCTGTCCCTAGCGAGAGGGTGTTCTCCACAGCAGGAGACATTGTTAGTGCCAGCAGATCTGCCCTTTCAGAAAGCAATGTGGACAAGTTCATTCTTCTTTAAAAAAACATGAAAATACAATGACAAGCAAGTCCTAATGTCAAACTGGCTGCTTAGGTGCTAGTACAGTACAGTTCAAGTACAGAGTATTTCAGTTCATCGAAATGCTGCCCCTTAATGTTTATTTTATTATATTTTGTATTTATTTGAGTGAATATTCACAGTTTAATAATAATTAAAAACCCCAAAACAAATATTTTATGTTTTGTGAGTAGCCTACTAGTACAGTAAAGTTAAAAGACAAATTATTTCAGTTCATCGAAATGCTGCACTTTAATGTTTATTTTATTATATTTTGTATTTATTTGAGTGAATACATTATTCACAGTTTAATAATAATTAAAAAATATATATATATATTTTATGATCTCTTTTTCTGCTGTACCGAAAACATACCGAACCGTGACCTAAAAAGCGAGGTACGTACCGAACCAAAATGTTTGTGAACCGTTACACCCCTACTTAACGCTAATGTTGTATTAGTCAGATTGCTCAGAAGATGGAAGGCAGCGTTTCCGCCAGGGGGGCGTCTTGCCGTCATTTGACGCCCTTATTCAGCTCGGAACGCCCTGAACCCGAGCCGAGGGCATCTAAAACAATTAATAATTCGAGAGAAGATCGAGTTTTTCTCGCTTGGAATGCCGAAAAGGAAAAAGGACAAGGATATCCCTCTGTTGGAGGGGCGAAGGAGTCTGGTGGGATTATTTTCGTGTGTTCCTGTGATGGAAAGTGTACTGCTGGCGAGCCTTGACAGGGGGGTGCTAGTGGAGCACGCGCGTGAACTGCGAACGCCGGAGCCTCGCAGCGGCGAAACTGAGGCTCCGTGGTAAACTGTGGTAAAATGTAGGTTTAAGTGTGCCGTTTTTGGTTGCGTTTCCACTAGGCGTAATTCCGGCTAGCGGGTACTTTTTCACTGTTTTTCTGGCACTCCAAAATTGAGGTTCGTTCCGGGAACACAACCGGGCTGAGTATGCTAAACCAATGAGAGAATCGCTGGCAACTACAACAAAATGAACCTATTTTACCGTGATTTAAATTGTAATACGCGTTTCAAAATGATGCCGAAGTAACAACATACTGATACCGGTTAGTAAAAACCATGAATTAATGCTTTGACAAGTCTGCAGACAGACGGCAGGCGAAAAAACCTTTTAAAATGCGTGTTTTCTGAATGGAGATCGGCTAAGCTAACGCTGTATATGCTCCGACCGTCAACACTCACAACAACGGCCTATACAGACATAAATAAACCAGCGACTGTATTCGCCATTACACAGACAGTCTGTGGTTTGTACTTATTTAACTTTTGTCTAGTTTCTGAACAGATATGAGGAGCTGTGAGCTCTGAGGGCTAACAGCTAACGGCCGATGTTGGTTTTGTGTTTCGCATTGAAGATGACGTCACGGCTCCGCCTACACTGCGTTACTATAGTTACTACCCCAGTTCCTAAACTGTAATGGAAACGCAGCATAAAGTGAGCCTGGCCTACCAAGGCCTAACTATACCGTACTAAGCCGTGCGAGGCCCTGCAGTGGAAATGCGCCATTAGTGAGCCGAGCCAAATGATCCGGCTCACTAAATATAACTGGAATTCCCATCACTAATACGTAAAGAGATAGTATCTATAAGGGACGGCTCAATTCAAAATTCAAGTCTCGTGACACGACACGACGTCACACACATGCTCTCGGGTGGACGCCCTCTAAGCCCTGGTCTGGCGGAAACACTGATGGGAGGTGATATTCTATTAATTTTCAAGTTCACACAGTCAGTTGATTTTTGCCGGCCGTCTATCCTGCAATGGCAGTTTTTCTGTATTTCATTTATCCAGTAATATGACTTGATAGCTTTAATCTCCGCACACGGAGCTTTGATTGGTCCGCAGGCGGTGCTTTCACTGAGTTGATCTCTTATCCTGGAACCAAACCTGCTGCGGAGCAGGTTAGCCGTTCAGCATAAGTTACCATGGAGATCCAGCCTGGTAAGAAGTGAACCAGCGTCGTAGGACCGGAAACCCAGAGTTTACCCTGAAGTTAGCTCGCTAAGCGAAAATCCGGCTTCGTATTACAGGCCTCTGGCTTACGTATGTCAAAACAGCTCCCCCATACTGACCTGCCCGGATGAACCCAGATTGTTTACTACTTGGCTTTATATTTCTACATCACATTAGGAAAAAATCCTTTGTATTGTTTCCTATAACCTAAAAATACTGGCATAGTCACTTGGTGGCTACAAAACATGTCAACTCAAGATTAATATTTCAACACAAAAGCCTGAATGGTGACACTTATATAACAGGCAGGCACGCTCTCAAAACAAAAGAGGCAGTACACTGATTCATTTAAAATGGGGATTTTGATGCCAGCAGTATTTTAATGCTACATTTTTATTTTTGAAAGATATATTCAATATCTATGTATTTCTATTTGGCCAGTTGAGCAACAACAGATGAAGTGATAAGTAGGTCGAATTGGATTGATGACAACAATAAGTCAATAAAAATGTGTCAGTCAAAACATAAACGTGTATTATTTCAGTATAAAAACCCATATTACACTGAATGGTCATGTTTTAGTGTTCACATTTCCAGTCAACAAGCAATGGGTTAGTATGCTGCCAAGTAGTACACTGTGTTCTTTTGTGAGCTGAGCGAAACACAGTGTACTCTCTGAGCCTACTATAGATAACGTATAGAAACACAGTGAACTTGAATCATAAAGGAAATATACTATTTGGTTTGGTGTGATTTACAGGAAAACAGTTCTGCAAACACCATCTTTCGTGTTTACATGGGCTTAAAATAACCATTTGTAGCTGAACAACTGAGTCTTTAATGCAAAGCTAAAAAAAAAAGAAAGGATTTAGAGCTAAATCTTGCAAAATCACTTTCCCCTAGTCAATTGCTTTTTGTATTAGTTTAAAGGCATGCATTTGAGGTCACTTTCGTTAGCTCTCCCTTTCATGCATGCATTCCTTGATCATTAGTATTGGTGTCATTGTTCTGCTGACTAAGGTGTAAACAAGACAGTAGCCTGTACCTTTGAGTGACGTCTCCACCAGACGCAAGTACTGTTTGGACCGCTTGTTCCCATGGCTCATCTTCTGGGCCAGGCCCTTCCTCTGCAGGACACACTCCTCCAGCTGCACCACATTCTGGTGCCGGTTCTCCAGGCTCGTCAGAGCCCAGAACTCTGCCAGAGCAAGTTCTACATTTTCCGGGGCGTCGCATTGGAGCCTCTTCACCGCCACCCTGGCCCCTGTTTTCCTGGCTATCGCCTCATACACCACCCCGTAGCTTCCCCGGCCGACCTCCCGGAGCAAGCTGTACCGTGGAGACACCGCCACGGCGGGCTCCAAACTGTCATTCCGCATTAAGCTAATGGAGAAACAGTCGTCGCCGTCTTCTTCTTCCTCCATGGGCTCCGTGCAGTTGTTGTTCTCTACCCGTAAGGAGCAGAGGACTTTCCCCAACTCCCGCTTCATCTTCACGGCCACCCTCCGCCTGCAGCCCCGCACACCGCCGCTTACCTGTCTCCTCTTCTTCCCGTCGCAAATATCCATAACTTCTTTTTTGTTGAAAGTAAGCATGAAGGGAGGACGTGTTTATCTTTCATTACTTAAACTGGAAACTAATAAAGTAAGACGTCCTCACGTCTGCCTGCTTGTTTTTCGTGGAGATTAAACGCCAGCCTGTCAACAGTGTGGAGCTTTTTTGCTGTTGTTAGTGACAAAGCTAGTACAGTGTCCAGCTGTAGGGACTAGTTCACCCTCAGACAAAATGTTCCAAGTACACACAGAGAACAGAGGGCGGGTGTTTACTGCAGACAGGCGCTGATTGGTGGAAACAGGAGACTACTGCTGATGCTGCCTGTAGTGAAAGGGGTGGAGAATACAGGAGCACGCTACGTTTGTTTTTATTTTGAAAATAGGACACGTTTATAATGTAGGTTCTGGTGAAATGCTGAAAAGCGTACAGAGAAAGTTACTGAGAGGGATCGCTGATGGTTCCTCCCATAGACTGTAGAGAGTGGGTATAAATGAAAAATATGTACCATTTGCTTTGAAGAATCTCAAATAATGAGAAAAAGATTTAATGACAGTAGCTACCAGCGGTTCATGAAACATGTAGAAAACAAGGAATAAAGAAGCATCATGCTTTAAAGTGGACCTATCATGCTATATTTGAAGAATATAGTGTAGGACCATACCTATATAAGGCATATTTATACTTTTCATTTTTCAAAATACCAAACAGATCATGCATTTTAGCCATTCCTCATTTCGCTCAATTTAACACTGCCTTTCATGCTCAGATTCAGTGAGGACAGAACCATCTGGTGGCCTGAAATATGTACTACGGCGTCTCAAGCGCTTTGTAAAGGCAATGTCCGTGGCTGTCGACCTCCTGATTGGTGGAGTTGGCCCAATAGCCGTAGCGCAACTTCTGTGACGACATAAAAGTGTTCAAATCTGGATCAGTCTGTATCAGATCCGTTGCAGCCCCTTTTTTAGAGATTTGGGTATGGAGGAAAATAGAGAGGGTTGTGTTTTCTGACACTTGGTGAGTTCCCTGGAACATCGGGGGGGGGGACATATTCATGTATAAAAGGCGTACAAAGGTGCATTTTGCATGATAGGTCCTCTTTAAGTTATAAATGCTTTAATTGATTGGATTGCTTGTCAGCCATTTAGTTTCATAGTAGCCTACAGGACACAATGCCAATTGCCAAATTATAAGAAGAACTTATACTAGATGTACGCTGAGAGGGTCGTCTGCTAGTTTTAAGAAGACATGGGGACCATTTTTGGAATATAGCCTCTGATAAAATGACCTTTGGAGCTAATTTCCTGCCATAACTCCACAAACAAACTAAAAAGGTTTTACAAAGTCCTTATGATTCACTAACAAACACAGTGTGGTTAGCAAGTACAAAACACCATCTGCAAACTAATAAACAAAACATTTTCTTCTCACGTCATGGAATATTACTGCCAAAAGTCACGGAGACATAGCCTAATTAACAATTACTGTATGATAATGAGTATTAAGACTATTAGGTTTGTAAAAAATCATAAAGCTAGGTAGGTGCATTAGCTCAAGAATAGATTAAAAGTTATCCAAAAGGAAGGAAGGAATTCAAAATTATGACAAATTATTATCATATTTAATATTATTATTAATGTTTATTAGTTTGATTTAAAGGTCCCATGTCATGCTTTTCCGGTTATTACCCGTCCCCTTGTGTGTTATGTAGCTTTTTATGCATGTAAACGCTCTGCAAAGTCACAAACCCTCAAAGTACACCCTGTATAGCGAGTAAAACTACGGAAAAGACGTGCCCTCAATGCAGTGCGCAATACCTCAACATGGGCGGGAGCTCGACATGGGCGGAGCCTCAACGCCCCTCCTTCTCAACCTTTGAGGCACGTGACGTCCCGACTCCCGTGTTGTGTACATGTTGTGTCCTTACAAAAGTAATATATTATATCTGTGGGCGGGCGCCCCTCCTTCTCAACCTTTATAACATATTATATACAGGGGTGCACGTAACTGGTACGCAGGTACGCATGCGCGGCAACAATCTGAAATGCGTACCGTCACTTGTGTCACAAAGCGCATTTGCGTACCGACGTACTTGTGAAACTTTTCCAGAAGGCGGTTAGATCACCGGACGACAGAGTCGGTCTCCATATGCACAGACAGGGCTGCTGTTAACGTCGGTCTGTACAACGGAATTGTGCCAAAACTACGCCAACCGGCTGCGGAGCTAGACTCCCCCCCTTCACTGGAGAACTGCGCTAAAACAGCTGATCAAAACGTTCACGCTCTGTGGTCATGAAACTCCACTAGCACCCCCCCCCCTTTTTATTTCAATATAATCACTGCATTTCAGAGGCAATATTGTATATTTACTCACTTTTTACTGATAAAAAACATGTGATATAAATGAAATCATATAGTACTGTATTTCCTACCAGTATTTTAAAAAATATATTAAAAAAGTGCCATCTTATTGACAAATTGATAGAATTAACAGGATAATATCAACGGTAATATAATACTGTGAACAGAGCCATTCTGCATACTGTACTTCTACTTTTGATACTTCGAGTACATTTAGCTGATAATACTTATACTCTTTTACTTAAGAAACACTTTGAATTCAGGACTTTCAATTGTATTGAACAGATGCAGAGACAGGAAGCAACAGACAAGACAGGACAAAATAAAACACAGACAGATCGTGACAACTAATACATTTTGAGGCATTATTGAACCTAATACAGCTGATTGTAACAGTTCCCCCCTCAGCAGCGGTCACTCATGACCCCATCTCAATTACCAGTCTTGCGACCTCTCTGGTTCAGACCTTGGTGAATGAAAGACAAACATTAAAAACATTCATTAAAAATGATATAGTCTGGTTACAGTGTAACAAATAGTTTCAAGAATGTAAATGTAAATTGTAAAATTAAAGAAACACGGCATGGGAAAGTTTTTGAGGAGAGCTAGGCACCACCACTGCCTACTTTGCTGCATGTTTGTCTTGGAATATAAAAAGCACACAACCAGATGGGTCAACAACATATGTCCTGAAAAGTCTTGTATCCACAAGTGATCAATGAAAAACTGAAATGTTAAACCCTTATTTATACATACCTCATTGAAATCAAATTGGGCTCTTGCCAGAATGTAAAATGCGTACTGTAAATAAATAAATAGTATATTATGTTAGGTTGTTGTGATGCTATGGTGTTCATTGACAAATAATATTCCTCCGTGAATGTTGATTTGGATATAAATAAATCACAGCATGTCTCAAACTATGAGCAATAATGGAGTGCATAGCATGCTGAAAGCATTATACATTTGTATACATTATTATAAACAGAAAAATAGGACTACTATATGTATACTGTATATCCAGTATCTTACCATCAAAACAAACACTCCACAGTTGTTCGAGAACCCTTGTCTTCAGCCTGTCCTCCTACAAAAAACGACGAAATAGGTCGATTGTTTAAACAGCTTAGATTACGACCAGATTACGACACATAGCCACGTTTTAAAGTGTAGCAACTCTAGTGGTCGTGTAAGAAACAACATGCTCACGTTTATTCAAAAATATAACCCTCTCTGGAAAATCCTAAATTGTAGAATAGTTTTGCCATTAAAATGCTTTTTGATTAGATTTCTAGCAAGAAGTGTATATTGTACTTTCAGAATCCACGTCCAGTGGATGTGTAGGATCTATAGTTTGATAGATATTACGAAGATTATTTGAGGTCTCGACAGGATAACTTGTATGCAGCTTCCATGTAAAGTTAGCGTGGGTGAAAACAGTTTTTCCGGTCTCGAAGTTTTCATAATAAAACCGGATATGTTCCCTTCACTGTCTAATGATTACACAGTGATATCTGCATTACTCATCCACTAAAAAACATCAGTTTATTCTTATTGATTACACAATATTGATTGGTTTAAATCGTGTACAATGCTTTTGTGTTTTTAACCTTCGATTCAGAGAAACAAATAGTTTTTTTAGGAGTTTAGACACTACAGTTTCCGAAGACACTACACTATCCAGAATCCCCAGCTGTCGTTTGGGACTACAACATCCGCCTTGCTTTGCAAACCCGGTGATTAGTCATCAAGCCCTGTGATTGGATGTTGGAGTGGCAGTGCGACGAGTTTATGCTGAGCGTCAACAGCTCTTTGAAATGGAATGGAACCACGGCAGACTTTCCAAAACTGGAATTGGACGGGTCCAGCCCATACATCCATGGTCCAGTGGCAGTGCGACGAGTTTATGCTGAGCGTCAACAGCTCTTTGAAATGGAATGGAACCACGGCAGACTTTCCAAAACTGGAATTGGACGGGTCCAGCCCATACATCCATGGTCCAGCCACAACTACACATGCTGGCTATTGTGTGCTTCGCAACATTATATGGCACGTCTCTTTATCAAATCAAATCAAAGTTTATTTATAAAGCACATTTAAAAGCGATTTTTTTTGTCGGGCCAAAGTGCTGTACATGTAATAAATACTACAATCACATAAAAACACATTACGACAATCACAATAAAAGACAATAAATTACAACAGATATATAAAAAACACAGGGAAAAGTCAGGAGTCATGCTCCGCTCTGACTAAAAGGCCAGGGAGAAGAAGTGTGTTTTAAGAGTATAGATTTAAAAAACCCTAGGCTCTGGGCCGACCTCACATGGAGGGGCAGAGTGTTCCAGAGCCTAGGGCCAGCTGCTGCTCGCAGATCGCAGGCAGCAACAGGTGGAGCCACTCCGTCTCTTCGGGACGTCTCCGGGGGGAAATCACCTCAGCACAGCCATAATCGACAGGTGGGAGTAGGCCTCCGCAGATCGCTAAAGATTAAAGTTAACAGATATTGTTCTAAACTTTATTAAAGTAAACATGTATTATTTTAAACTGTATTGAAGTAAACATGTATTATTGGGGACTGTTTTCAAGTAATCCTATATATATATATATATATATATATAACCTTCTCACTCACACTCACTGACCTAGATACCAGCACACACACATATTCTTTTCAAGGTCCTTTCTGGGCACCAATATATCTGTCTACGATGTTTGATTGTCTGGGAAAGAATAGTTTGTGTGAAATATTCCTTGGGAATGTAAAGGAGTGAATTCAGTTGCAAGATAAAAGATTAACTCTGTCCTTGGGTAGTTCCGAAGCTCTCACGCTCTGTTCAGAAGTAAAATACTTTTCCCCAGAACTCTGATTCGATTAGGAGTGAAATCGACTGCCTCCAAATATGTCTATGTATACTGATGTTTATTCATGCACGGGGCTTCCTGTTTCTGACTGGCTGGTCCCGATACCTGTATCGCACGGCGGTAGAACTGGAAGTCCAGAGTACTCTGTAACTTGTATGGGTATGCTATATATGTATTTTTTTACCATTAAAATCAGATTATTGTTATAACTTTTATGCCGGTGTTTTGAACTCCTTCTTCTTATTAATGTGACCAGGCTCATCTAACGGACGGCGCGGAGCAGAGGTGGGCTTTAAGCCACCACCACTGTGGTGTTTGCTTCAACATCGCAGACAACTAAAACTACTACTTGTAGCAGGGATGGTTAAATGTTTGTAAGCAGGAGAGCTAGATGCTAACTGATGCCAGATGCTAACAGGTAGTGGGAGCCTGTAAAAATTGCGACTGCCTCACGCGAAGGCAGTCGTGTGAAATATTGTGAAGTGCCAAAATAAACATGCAATATATTGGACGTTAAGTACTTTGTCAGACTTCATATTTATCTGTGGATAACCCCAACGTTTTTGTTCTTATTCAAAAGAAGACCTTAACTTAAAGTAATCTTTAATGTTTAAATAAAGCCTTATTAGTTTGTCTGTTTTGCACATCCTCCTGTTAATATCTTTGGACGTCCTGCACTAAACTGTTTTATTGTAGAGATAACTACAGTATCTTCTTGATATTTTCAATTTTGTATGTAGTTTACTCTTAATATTGAAATGTTTTCATCAAATAAAACTTATTCAACAACAAAATTCAATAACGTGCTTTAACCACTAAGCGGCGCGGGTTAAAAAACCAGTAGTGTAGTTAATAAAACATAATAATATCTAACATAATATGACAATTAACTTTATTGTGAAATTACAACAGAACAGTAAAGGAAAATACAGTTTCAGTCTCTCGATTTGAAGCTTATGCATTGTACCATGAACCTGTATAGACCTGTAACAGTCAACAGCATGAGGAGTTGGAAAGGTAGTAAATAATATCTTTAAAAACAACAAAAAATCCCTTTCTATCAGCTGTGCCCCTTTATGGTGTATATAACCTATATACCAATTGAATCAAATATAAAAGTCAGCCGAATTAGTGTTGATACTGTGGGAGACGTATTGTGTGAAAAGAAATGGAAGATGTTGTTTAATTGCTAATATATTTATGATCCACATCACGTATTCAGTTTTGGCGGCATTTCTTACAGTTTGTCAAAAGGTCTTCTGATCAGGGCTCTATAAATAAATATCTACGGCAGATATGTAATATTTAATGCAGCCGAACCGTTATGTGATGACTTCCAAAGAGAAAAGCAAGAACACTCGGAATAAAGTATTATTTTATTTTAAAAAAACGTTTTTCCGATTTCATATCGGATAAACACCATATCCCGACACGCATTGTTGCAATGTTTTAGCCTATCAAAACCTCTGAAAAAAGAAAGGTGTCTCTCAGAATCGAAAGAGAAAAACCTATGGGAAAAACACAAAAGCATTGTACACAATTTAAGGCGAGACACCCCAGGTGAATAGGGTACTTTTTTTAACTTAAAGATATCAGCTAGACATTTCTCCAGTTAATTACTTACAATAAGGCAATTGTTTTTTGTATTACAAGTTTTCTGAAATAGCATGTTTAAATATGCAAATGATTATTATCTCATGAAATATGCGCATATTTTAACACATTTCAGGAACCGAAATCTGAACTTTGGATAAAGCCAGGTTCAAAATTATTGTTTCATTTTGTTGTCATATTAGTATCCAAGGCTTTTATAGAAGGGATTTTGGATATCTCTTTTTATCACTCCATAAATCAGAAAATACTGTCAACATCCCTAAAATATCAATTTTCTCCATGTTTTTAGGTATAAAATGAATTATATGAACAAACCCTTCTGTAAAAGCCTTCATAATATTGATAGGATTATAACTGGAAGGTTTGGTGTATGTACGTGCTACTGAAGTGGACATTTCGAACTCAGAGTAGGAGAAAAAACTCATTTTGAGAAAACGACCTTTAAAAACGCACTCCGTGAAGGTATTTCATGTTCGGGGTCATTTGTTTTTTGTATAACCTTGCTTCATGCAAGTGACAATTGTTGTCGTCTTCTCTGTGAAAGTTTTTTTCGCTGTTCTTTTGCCATTTTGAGATTTAAATTTCTAGCAGAAAGCTAACCAGGAAGTGTCTTAGCACACCACGTGACGCATCTGAAAGAATCACATTGTCAGAAATTGACCTAAATGTGTATTGTGTACATTGTCCTTCCAAACCCTGAAAGAAAAAATAATATGGAATCAAAATGGCATAAAATGTCAAAATTGACCTGTGCATAAAAAACGATGTTTTTGCCTGCCGTGTCTCACCTTAAACCAATACATTTCGTATAATTAACAAGGATAAACTGATGTTTTTTAGTGGATGAGTACTGCAGATATCACTGTTAAATCATTTGATCATTGGTTTTATTATGAAAACGTCGAGACCGGAAATAGTTTTTTCAACCCGTAACTTTACATGGAGGCTGCCGCATACCTAAAATCATCTTCGTAATATCTATCAAACTATAGATCCTACATATCGACTGGACGTGGATTCTAAAAGTACAATATACACTTCTCGCTAGAAAACTAATCAAAAAGCGTTTTAATGGCCAAACTATCCTACAATTTAGGATTTTACAGAGAGGGTTATTTGTGAATAAACGGCCATCTGTAACGTTTGCATTCAACGGGAGCACTAGAGGGCGAAAACTTTAAAACGTAATTATAGGACGTATTAAGCGCTTGAACAAACAACACAATTGGTCGTAATAATTGGGCCTGAACAATCGGCCTATTTGGTCGTATGAGTTGGAGGACTTGTTGCAGCTTGTCTTGGTAGGCCCTGTAGTGTGAAAAGTCAAAAGTGTCAAAAATGACAATTACATCATACTCTTCAGTAGAATAATTTTAACAAATCTAACCTGGACATCATCCACACCAAGACTTGCCCAAGGCCCAGAGCACAAGATCTGAGCAAGGTTTCTGTGAACACAATGCATGTGAAAGTTAAGAATAAGTATCATTCAATTCAACTTTATAAGTACTCGAAATTCATGCAGAAAATCTTTGAACACTGTTGGAACAGGAACAAACTTGAACTTCCAAAAAAAAAGTCATTGAGGGGTAAAACAGAACAGCCCCGCTGTCAAGTGGCATCTATGGTTCTGTTCAATGCCTTTTATTTAATACAATGTATCCCATGTTAGTTCAAATAAAACAGAGCCATAGATTAAAAAAAGATAGAGAAGTGGTCTAAAACAGAACTACAGTACCACTGTCCAGATGTGATGTAACTGTGCGCCAAAAAACCTGAATGGTTTGGTGCGACTATCATCTCTCCAGCCAGTGCCACGGAGGGGATCTAGAAAGAAAATCTCCCTAGCTTGTGGCCTCAGTATATGTTAATATCACATGTTCCAATATCAACAGGTATACTTTGACATACAAACGTTATATTATAAAGTTGTAAGATCTGTATTATACTAACTAAATTAAGCGTTGAATTTAAAGATAGAAACACTATTTTCAGCATGGCAAACTTCATTGTACAGTAAACATGCAATAGCAAAGACTTAACTACATGTACTTACACAGAGTGTCCAGTGTCCAGGTTCCCACACTGGAAGGAGAAGCCATTGGAGATTTGCTGCATTTTCCTGGAAAAGCAAAAAAACAGTTGTGTTGATGTGACTACAGTAATGAGTTGGTACAAGAATATGGAGCAGCAACATGAATAATCATGATAAAAATACCGACAGGTGTTGCATCGGATTCAGCGAAGATGGTGGAAACCAGGCAGCTATAACATTGCTGTTGGCAGCAAACACGCCATCTACTCTCTGTAACAGATGTAGTTTCATAATGTAATATCTTATAATTGTTTGGTATAATATATGTTTTATACATATATTTACATATTTTAGAACAGCTTCAATACCTTCTCAATAACTGTAAGACAGTAAAGTCAGGTTAGGCAATAGGCAGGAATAAAATAAGCTGCATATACATTTATTTTGTAAAAATCGAATTGAAATATAGGTTATGCATAGTATAGTTATTAGTATTTCTCAAGTAGTGCAAAAATAATATAAAGTTTTCAGGACTTTGCTTATACAGCAATCCTACTATTTTGAATCAACACAAATGTAGTTTTACTTACTTCATCACTCGGACATGCACGTCCTAGTAGCGACAGCGCACATTTGACAGCAAATAAGTGAGACTTAAAATCAACACATTTTAATCCGCAGAAAAAACAAATAGTTAATTTATTCAAGGATACTTACCTCAATCGTACTCTGACCCTATTGTCACCATAGATATATATAAACACTAGATGGCTCATGGGAGATTTTCCAGCGTAGCTGACCGGCCGCCATCTTGCCACAGTCAACAGTTACTCTGATTCGCGTTATGGTAGCTGTTGTAAGGTGAGTGATCTGCACAAAAATACTCTTAACTCGCTGAAATCTTGACTGATTTACAAAGGGTTTGGTTTATTATAAACATTATTAGCATGGCTATGATACAGGATGCTTGGACATGTTGAAATTGCAGCTTTTCTTTGTGTATGTGGTTGTATTTATTAGCTGGCTAATAACAAGAGGCTGTGAGTGAGACCTAGTATTACAAAGTTGACCCAGCAACTTTACACCAGTGGGAGAGGCAGAACTGCTCTTTCTTTTCAACATAACTTAAGTTACACATGATTTCTTCCAAGTGGTTTGGCTTGTTAAAAACATCTTGCATTATGATACAGGAATTTGCTGGCTTTGTGTTTACAGAAGTACCTGACTATGCCGGACTTTTGTGCAGCCTATGGATGCTCCAATCGCCGCTGTCTGCCACCTACTATGTATTTATTAAATCTTCATGTTCCATGAGACGCAGGCAGCACTATGTTCCCCACATATGTGTATGTTTGCTCAGTCTAATAAACCCATAACATGGTTGTGAAAGAATACCAAAGCTAAGGCTGGACGATGATTGATTGTTGGTGTGCCATGTGTCACCGTGTGTCTTATTGGTTTTGTGTTATACTGTATTTTATTGTGTGCAGCTGGTCCTTATCTCCAAGACACATTTAAAACAAATAACCTTGAACCTTGAAGCCCCATCTCTCCCAACCTGCTCCTGCTTCCTACATCCCCTCCACACCACACCAAGTTGTTCTTCTTAATAATAATAATACATTTATTTTGGGGGGCCGCCTTTCATAACACCCAAGGACACCTTACAGGGGCATAGGGGCAATATAGGGAACAATTTAAACAGTGGATTTTATGATATATCA
The DNA here is from genome assembly GCF_949606895.1 of Notothenia rossii. Lineage (NCBI taxonomy): Eukaryota > Metazoa > Chordata > Actinopteri > Perciformes > Nototheniidae > Notothenia > Notothenia rossii. The sequence continues at coordinate 38,796,710 of NC_136902.1, forward strand.
GCCGGGGTGAGACAAGACAAACCACAAATGGACTACAGAAGGACACAAAAGGACACATGGTACAGTTTATATTATTCTTGGTCTTTTTTCAATAACATATTTCAAAGGTTCTGGATTTGTTTACAAATCTAGAAACTAAATAAAAAACTAGGATGATATGAAGATCTCATGTCAAAAACAATTGTGATAAATTAGACAGAACTGGCCTGTCTGTGAGCACATTTTATGTTGGTTTGGTTCTTCTGATAAAGGTGTGAATATCTAAATAATATACCAACATATGCTATTGTCATTAGTTTTGTTCCTGTTCTTCAATCTAAGGCATTGCTAAATTAACAACTCTTGGCTTACAGAGTGGTAACATGAGACCGATTTTTATATATAAAATATAAATGTATTTTAATTTTATAATTTATTTATAATTTATTTTAAATATTAACAATATAATAAAATAAATGGAAATATATACACCGGCAAATATTTAATATAAATACCTTGTGTGTGTGTGTGTGTGTATAGCTATTGCTTTATCTGATTAATGTTATTTTCATATGAAAGTCCATGATTCTAAGTGTGCAGTATCATAACTACATCTTTGATGTTTATAAAAAATCAAACCGTTTGAAAATTGGTTAAAATTTGAAATTTTATTTAAATAGTAAACCATAATTTTATGAATGAGAGAACTGCCTGTGGCAAGATGGCGGCCAAGTGGCAACGTCGGTCTCCATTGGCCAGCAGCGCGGGTGAGTCATCTAGTGTTTATATATATCTATGATTGTCACTACCCGATCTGCAGCTCTGCCCGATCTGCAGTGCCCATGTGCGAGATGGTCCGCCATATAGAGAGGCGAAGTCCCTCCCCTTCCGGGAGCCTCCATGGGACCCCGGAAGCGGAAAATTATACATTGAAGTCAATGGAGAGAGAAAAGTTATCTTTTGATCCCGTTTGAATTGTGCCACGAATGAAACATATGATGTTTGTCAATCTTAAACAATAATTTCCATGTAAAAAAAGTCACAGTTTGCTGTAAAACTGTTGAAATATAAGACTATGAAAAATACGCAACTAGAAAGACTACAAATCCCAAATCGCATTCTGCGTCGCGTAAGTGATGTCATAGGCGATAATCCTCCAAGACTGGTTGAACTCGCAATTAAAGCGAAGAAGAAGAAGATCTCATAACTGATTTATTCCCTCCAATAAATATAAGAGATTGCTCCAATAAATTCACTTTTACAAGATGCCTGTGTGCTTTGTACCAGGTTGTAATCACAAAAGTGATCATACCACTTGCTCGCTCTATCGCTTCCCGTCTGGTGAAAGGACCAGGACCAAACATATCAGGTAATATATATGTTGTGCATGGAACATAGTCAAGTTAGCTACATAGCTAGTAGCGAGCATGTTAGTTAGCATTACATTACATTACTTAGCCTTGTCATTTGTATTAACCATAACATGAAGTAAACCAAAATGTTAAACAGTAAGAGTAGTCATGATGGTAAGTATTTTGTGAAACATTTGAAGAGTAGCCTATCGCCCCCTTCACCAGGTGCAACCCAGACTGGGTCTGCACAACCATTTGTGCAGATAGCATGAAGTAGCAAATATCCCCGATGCTAATGTGGCAATAGCCTACCTCCCGCCCCCTTAGCACCTGGCAACCCAGTCTCATGGCATTTCGTGTTCACCAACACGATTTTTAATCTATTGATTCGTGTTCACCGACACGATTTTCCCCTTTTTTTCGTGTTGCACAGCACGATTTTAAAAGCAATGTATTTCTACTGGTAATGTGTTTCGTGCCTGCATCACGTCTTTTTCTCGAAAAACGTTTCGAGAACGAAAACGTTCAGTAGAGACGTCCCATGGAACATTTTGCGAAACACAATAGCCAGCATGTGTAGTTCTGGGGGGGGCGTTCGATTCCAGTTTTGGATAGTCTGGCGTGGTTTTGTTCCATTTCAAACAGCTGTTTGACGCTCAGCGTAACGTTGGCGCACTGCCACTCCAACATCCAATCCCAGCGCTTGAAGATTAATCACGGGGACTGTAGTCCAAAACGATAGCTGGGGATTATGGGTAGTGTAGTGTCTTTGGCCATCCTAAACTCCTACGTCTGTTTCCGGTTATCTTTATTTTGAAATTCAGTTCCTGACGGACACCAAAAAAGCCAGAGATTATGGAATCAAACCAATAAATAAAAGCAAGGATAATTGTGTGTTATTGGTGAGTAAATAACAGTGTGTTGATTTGAAAAGAATAACAAATTAGAAGGAAAAAAAGATTTAAAAATACAGATTTCAGTATTCTGAGGCTCTGAGCCCCATTTATTTTCCTCACAGACGGCAACAAAAGTCCGAAATTATACGATTTAAAATAAAAGCAATAATTGTGGCTTGATATTGAGTAAGAACATGTTTTTATGAACCACACAGCTTCCGGTCTTCCACGACCCGACCGGAGAAAAAGACGTGCTGCAGGCACGAAACACATTACCAGTAGAAATACATTGCTTTTAAAATCGTGCTGTGCAACACGAAAAAAATGAGAAAATCGTGTTGGTGAACACGAATCAATAGATTAAAAATCGTGTTGGTGAACACGAAATGCCATGAGACTGGGTTGCCAGGTGCTAAGGGGGCGAGAGGTAGGCTATTGCCACATTAGCATCGGGGATATTTGCTACTTCATGCTATCTGCACAAATGGTTAACATTGAACATTAAAATATCAGGCAGTTCAGGGAGAGTCGAAGGAAGGCAGGCAGGCAGCTTTGCATGACATTCTTCTGGACGTGTTTCATTGTGTAAAAGAGATAATTATTCAGTGTTGTTACTTTAAAGTGTTGTTACTGACCTTTTTGTCTTTTATTTTCTTTACCTCACCTGTAACTGCTGAGACCCTGAGGAACATGCACACTGGACTGACCCGCTCTGGCAACCTGATTTCCACTGTACGTAATAGTATTTGGTTATGATATATTATTTATATACATCAAAGGCACAAGGCACCCCCCAGAGACACACATGTATTGAGTGTGATATATTGCATTGGTCATGTGAAATCATCTTTACATACTAGAAAACTGTAGGAGCGGCAACTTGTTTTGAAATTGAATTTTTAATATCAGATAATAAAGTTGATCTGTTTTCTTTATTCTTCTCTCTTCCCACCTCCATCCATCACCCTTCTCTGTTCCTGCAGGTCCTGCTTGCTAATCAATGCTCATATTTTTTTACACAATTACAAATAAAGTCAATGTATTGTATGACATGAAGTTGTGCTTCATTCTGAGTCAATAATAAATTCATTCTGCCTTCAACTGCAAAATGACTGTGGACTGCACCGACATCCATGTAGCTGCCCCCAAGTAAGATGAACCAAGCAAAGTTTACATACTCAACATACAGCTGTGCTCTTAAGTTTACATGAAGAATTTGTGAAATATTGGTAATAACATGTTTAAATGATTATTAGTAATTAATTATATAATTTTTTCATTGTAGACGAGCAGACAGGGAGCCAGACGAGAAAAGCAGAACATGCGGCTGCCATTTTCAACATGGAAAAGAGAAAGGGCCAAGTGTATTTGAGTAGACAAAAGAGAAATCCCAAATACGAAAAATACAATTATACAATTTACAGATATGTATACAAATAAATACATATCCTATATACACCATGTATAATGATGGTGTATGATGTAGAAGGAAGTGTGGTAGATAACAAGTAAATATAGAGTTACATACAGATCCATGTTACAGCAAAAGATGGAATAACTAAGAAGCACGCAGTATAATAATAATTACACGCAACAATTAAATAACTGCTCAGCATCTCCACCACAATCCCAATCTGCTGTGTCCTGTTTTCCTCCCCTCTGCATAACACCCCATCACACATACGAAACACAACGCAGAGTCCGAGGGTGTTAAGAGTATGTTTATTTAAATGTCCTCCTCTCTACTGGACAACACAGGGAGCATATGCTGGGTGTAGAATTTTTCCAGGAGGAGGAGATTTCCATGCCATGCAGGGTCTTTGGGGATGGGGATGATAATCGCCTCCTTCGTGGTCCACAATAGCAGAGACTCCGGTCTGTGAAGTGCAGCTGTTATATAATACAATATATTTTTGAAAAACATTTGATCAACAAAAGAAAAAGGATTTGGTCAGGATCTAGAGTCAGTGTGTAGTTTATTAATTAATCAATGCTCTCTACATTAAGAAAACACATACCAGTGTACCAGAGGGAGTCACACACAGCTGTGCCTAGATAACCAAACAAATTGACAAGATAACCAAAATCCTTGAATCTACACACAGCAAATAAACTCAAATGACACAACGAGATGTAAAAAGGAGATCACACATACAGGACTGTCTCAGAAAATTAGAATATTGTGATAAAGTTCTTTATTTTCTGTAATGCAATTAAAAAAACAAAAATGTCATACATTCTGGATTCATTACAAATCAACTGAAATATTGCAAGCCTTTTATTATTTTAATATTGCTGATTATGGCATACAGCTTAAGAAAACTCAAAAATCCTATCTCAAAAAATTAGAATAGTTCCTCAGACCAAGTAAAAAAAAAAGATTTATAACAGCAAAACACAATCAAACATTTGGAAATGTCCATTAATGCACTCAGTACTTGGTTGGGAATCCTTTTGCACGGATTACTGCATCAATGCGGCGTGGCATGGAGGCAATCAGCCTGTGGCATTGCTGAGGTGTTATGGATGCCCAGGATGCTTCAATAGCGGCCTTTAGCTCATTAGCATTGTTGGGTCTGGTGTCTTTCAGCTTCTTCTTCACAATACCCCACATATTCTCTATGGGGTTCAGGTCAGGGGAATTTGCAGGCCAATCGAGGACAGTAATGCCATGGTCAGTACACCAGTTACTGGTGGTTTTGGCACTGTGGGCAGGTGCCAGATCATGCTGGAAAATGAATTCCTCATCTCCATAGAGCTTTTCAGCAGACGGAAGCATGTAGTGCTCTAAAATCTCTTGGTACACAGCTGCATTTACTCTGGGCTTGATGAAACACAGTGGACCAACACCAGCAGCTGACATGGCTCCCCAAACCATCGCTGACTGTGGGAACTTCACACTGGATTTCAAGCAACTTGGATTTTGCTCCTCTCCAGCCTTTCTCCAGACTCTGGCGCCTTGACTTCCAAATGAAATACAAAACTTGCTTTCGTCTGAAAAGAGGACTTTGGACCACTGTGCAACTGTCCAGTGCTTCTTTTCCTTAGCCCAAGTCAGACGCCTCTTCCGTTGTCTTGAGTTCAGAAGTGGCTTGACCATGGGAATACGGCTATTGTAGCCCATTTCCCGGACACGTCTGTGAACAGTGACTTTTGATACCTGGACTCCAGCTTCAGTCCACTGTCTTTGAAGCTCCCCCAAATTCTGGAAGCGACTCTTCTTCACAATGCTGTTAAGGCTGCGGTCATCTCTCTTGGTTGTGCAGCGTTTCCTGCCACATTTCCCCCTTCCAACAGACTTTTTGTGGATGTGCTTTGAAACTGCACTCTGTGAACAGCTTGCTCTTTGAGAAATTTCTTTTTGTGTCTTACCCTCCTGATGGAGGGTGTCAATGACGGTCCTCTGGACAGCAGTCAGATCAGCAGTCTTCCCCATACTTGTGATTTAGTTTACTGAACCAAGCTGAGTGTTTTTCAAGGCTCAGGAAACCCTTGCAGGTGTTTCGAGTTAATTAGACGATTCAAGTGATTCGTTGAACACCCTACTAGTATACTTTTTCATGATATTCTAATATTTAGAGATAGGATATTTGAGTTTTCTTAAGCTGTATGCCATAATCAGCAATATTAAAATAATAAAAGGCTTGCAATATTTCAGTTGATTTGTAATGAATCCAGAATGTATGACATTTTTGTTTTTTTAATTGCATTACAGAAAATAAAGAACTTTATCACAATATTCTAATTTTCTGAGACAGTCCTGTAGAGTCGATATAAAACTGTCCGCTTCAATCTGAAGAGCAACTAAAACAAAACACGGGAGTGTATCTTGTTCTTGTGAACACTAATGTTATCCACAGCATACACAGTGACCACGAAGTTCTTAAACAGAAAACTAGTTGCTAAAATAAAAACACGTTAGTGTACCTTGTTAGCTAATGTTAGCTAGCTGACATTAACCTTAAACATTGCACTCATATTACTCACTGAAACCTTGTAAAGCCGGTCCCGCATGCTGGCTCTTACAGAACCAACTAACTCCCCTTTCGTGTATGTACAGCTCTCAACATGCCCAGACTTTTAGTGATTTTATCCTCGTTTTATACTTTTTCGCCTCATTCTGAAAGAAACAGGTGAAATTTGCTAACGTAACGACCATCTTTGTGATGGTGACGCGTATTGTGCGAGACCAGAGACATGTAGTTCACTGAGCGGTTTCACACAAAAAAATGTGTAACTTCACAGTTTTACGACACATTTTTTATTTTTTTGACTTGCAAAATGTTCTTTTAATTTGACAAGCATCATATGTGTCATTCGTGGCACAATTCAAACGGGATCGAAAGATGACTTTTCTCTCTCCATTGACTTCAATGTATAATTTTCCGCTTCCGGGGTCCCATGGGTCGGAAGTAGATGGGCCGGACTTCGCCTCTCTATTGGAGAACTCCGGACGGCACCCCAAGAAGGACCCTTTACACAGTGGCTTTTGGCAAAGCTGAAAAATAAAACTTGAGAAGAGATGAGTTATTGTTATTACAACGTGATTTCACTATTATTTAACAACTCTTTTTATTGGGTTCTTTTATTTGGGGTTAAGTACATTGTCAGAATAAGTGAGAAATGGATTTAACTTCTGTTAGACAGCTATCATACTGAATAAATATTTACTGTGAATGAATGCAACAATTTATGGCATATGGCTGTCTAGAAGTTAAATCCATTTCTCACTTATTCTTCTTCTTCTCTCGGTTTTTTAGCGGATTGCAAACAACTTTAAAGGTGCATACCGCCACCTCCGGAGTCGGCTTGACTCGGTTTGCATTTATAAAGAATGCACACATGTGTTTAATAGTTAATGTCAGATATGTACTAAGTAAATAGCCTACATTTGTTCCTCCTCAAGATTAGATTCAACTTTATTGTTATTGCACATATTACAGGTACTGAGACAACGAAATGCAGTTTAGCTTCTAACCAGGAGTGCAAAAAGCAGTAAAGTGAAAAGTAATGTACACAATAGACAGAATAAAATATAGAATGAATTGAATGATGAATAAACAGTGAGGGGTATGAATACACTAGAATATACACAGCAGCCCAGTATGAACAGTGTGTATGAATACACTAGATCAGGGGTCACCAACCTTTTTGTCACCGAGGGCTACTTCAAGGGTACTGAGTAATACGAAGGGCTACTTGTTTGATACAAACTTCCTGAATAACATAATTGCACGGTTCACCTTTAATGATAATATTATTATTAATAATAATCAGAATACATATTAATTTACTGTATGTGAAGGACTGTCTGATCACATATTAATGTTAATTATTCCTCACAATAATTATTAACAATGATTTACCATGGTGGGAAACACAGATATATTTAAACATACAATATTATTTATTTATTATAATCATATAATAATATTAATATTATTATGTGAAGTTTAAAAAAGAACATCAACTCAATCAGATCATATTTTTATTAATCACTTAATCTGTAGAATTGTTAACAAAATAGCACATTTTTTACACTTTTTGATCAAATTATTCTCCACATTTGACAATATTTGAGTTGACCGTTGGCATGGTGTTTCACTGAAAACATCTGTTGTCTCTTTCTTTGCCTTCTATTAGTGGGAGGTCTGGCATTGCATGCTGTCCACTAGTGTACTGTAATCTGGGGTATAATTTGACACTGCAACTCTGAGTAAATCTTGTAGATTTGCATCAGTAAGGCGTGTTCTGTGTTTGTTCTTGATGAAGTTCATGTCTGAAAAGGCTGACTCACAAAGATAGGTTGAACCAAAAAGGCAGGCAACTTTCATAGCTGCTGTGCATACACCTTTGTAATTTTCTGTGTCCAGAAGGCACCAAAAGTTTGGTGCATCCTGATGGGCTTTGAGGTGGAGGTCATTTTGCAACGTTAGGATTTCAATCTCCACCTGTCCAGCATCCACGTTGAAGGTTGCACTTAGTTGCTCAGCAATGCATGTCAGGTCCACTTGCATGAAAGGATTTGAAATGAATGGCACACATGGCTCAAGTTGACCAAAGTCACAAAACCTGTTTTCAAACTCTTGACCAAGTCTGTTTATGACTTGAGAGTACCTTTCTGCAGCTTTGTCGAAAGCCCAGATGCAGAAACATTGTCATGCAGCACTGACTGCACAGAGGGAAAGTGCAACACTTTCTTTCCCTGTAAATGCACAGACAATATGCTCATCATAGCTTTAAATGCATTTACAGCACTTATCATGTCAGCAACAGTCTTGCCTTTGCCTTGCAGTTCACAGTTCAAATTGTTCAGTTTCCCAGTGATGTCTGTTAAAAATGCAAGGTCAAGTATCCACTCAGTGTCCTCTAGCAGTGAGGCGTCTTCCCCTTTGGATTGCAAGAATACTTTGATTTCACCCAAAAGTGACAAAAAACGCTGCAATACTCTTCCCCTGCTGAGCCATCGGATTTCTGAGTGTAATAACAGGTCACCATATTCAGCTGACAGCTCCTCCAACAGCACTTTGAATGTCCTGTGTTGTTTGGCTTTGGAGCGGATGCTGTTTATGATTTTCTCAACAGGGGTCATCACGTGATCAAAGCCGGTCACTTTTGCACATAATGCCTCCTGGGGAATGATGCAGTGGTAATGTAGAAATGTTGGGAAGTCTGAGTCACCTTTGCATTGCGCAATGAAGCCTGCATGTCGGCCCGTCATTGCGGGAGCCCCGTCTGTGGTCACAGACACCAGCTTTTCTAATGGTACCTTCTTCTCCACGAAGAAGCTCTTGACCGCAGTGTAAACGTCAACTCCCCTCGTTGTTGTCTTCAGGGGCAGTAGTGTCAAGAGTTCTTCTTTTGTGGAGAAATCATCAAACACCATTTGGATAAACATCATCAGCTGTGCTGTACTGCTTCTGTCCATGGACTCGTCGCACTGGACGCTAAACCACCGGCACGTAGCCAGATCCCGGTCCAGCTGCTCTGTCAAGTTCCCGCACATAGCCGACACTCTTCTAACGATCGTACTTGCCCCCAGCTGGACATCGGAGAGATGATATCGGAACCATTCTTCTCGTCACTGAACACAGTGTTTGCAATAACCATCATTGCACCTTTCAAGACCTCTCCGTCCGAAAAGGCTTTCTTGTTCTTTACTAAAAAATGAGCAGCTCTAAATGAGGCTTCCGTTTCTTTTTGTGTCTTTTTCACCGGCCTCGTGAAAAAAGACTGCTGCCTTTAAGTCACGGGCTTTTTCTGCCCGTAGTGCGCTGCCAGGTGGGTAGTTAGCATTGTAGCTTTTGTGACACGTTTCAAAGTGTCTCTCCACATTGTGCCGCTTTGCGATCGCCACAGTCGCACCGCAAATGAGACATACACATTTTTCTTTTACTGTTGTAAAAATTCTCGCGAGATCTATCAGGGGTCGTTGTAATGCTGCGTTCACACCGGACGCGACTTCGCTCTAATCGCTCGAGTTTCACCGCTGCTGCCAGCTGTGTTTACTCGCATCATTCAAACAAGACGCAATGGCTCGGGAGCTACAACTACAACAAAATGAACATATTTTACCGTGATTAAATTGTAATACACGTTTCTAAATGATGCCGAAGTAACAACATACTGATACCGGTTAGTAAAAACCATGAATTAATGCTTGAAAAGTCTGCAGAAAAGACGGCAGGCGAAAAACCTTTTAAAATGCTTGTTTTCTGAATGGAGATTGGGTCGACCAGGCTTAGCTAACGTTGTATATGCCCACACTCATAATAACGGCCTACAGACATAAATAAACCAGCGACTGTATTCGCCATGACACAGACAGTCTGTGGTTTGTACTTGTTTAACTTTTGTCCAGTTTCTGAAAAGATATGAGGAGGTGTGATCTCTGTTTGCTAACTGCTAACAGCTAACTGCTGATGTTTTCTGGTTGAATGTCAGTAGCAGGCTGAGATCCTCACCACTGCTATGTGTGTGTGTGTGTGTGTGTGTGTGTGTGTGTGTGTGTGTGTGTGTGTGTGTGTGTGTGTGTGTGTGTGTGTGTGTGTGTGTGTGTGTGTGTGTGTGTGTGTGTGTGTGTGTGTGTGTGTTTGTCTGTTTGCGGTGTGGTGATGAGGCCCATGATCCTAAGTGCTCATGCTAGCTTGTCTCAGCTAAAGGTGGAACGGAGATTTGGTGCGTGGAGTTCAACTCTGAACCTATCTGGGGTCAGAGTTCAATTTCACGCACCAAATCTCCATTTCACTTACATATTGAAGTATTATTTGAGTTATTTGAAGTATTAAAGTAACGCGTTATGGCAGGAAAGTTCAATCTGGTATATTCATTTTAATGTCACCTTATATAGAATATGTGTTAAACTTGTGATTTCTGCATTGAGTGACTTCTGCCTAGCAGATACCAAGAAGAGGCCCCTAGGGTCTCTCTGTTAATTATCAATAGTCCTTGCAATTAACAGGGGAAGTCCCAGATACATTTTCAGATAATGTAGTTAAAGTCTTGTAGAATTAATGTTTATCTCCTACACATCCTGCAGGCCTGGAGACTTGGGTCACCCAGCAGTAACCAAGATAAACGTCCTTTTGAGCTTATCAATAAAATGTATTCATTCCTAGTAAGCTGACTTTGGGGTGAAGGGAAGTTCAGGGAAGCCATTAAGCCACAAGAACAATTAAACTTCTGTTAATCAACCAAAACTCATGACTTTCAGGGGACAGGACATTCGGACCTATAACAAGGGTCACTTCCTAGAGAATATGTGTGTGTATTCCTTACTGTGATCAGATGTCCTGTATAATCATTTATCAACTATTCCTGTATTGGTGTTTTATTTTGATTCCTCTGTTTTTATTCTTTCATATGTGGGTACTGGAGGGCTACAAACATTGTGGAGAAATTAGCTTAAACATGTTTTATTACTCTATGGGAAATGGAAGCAGCTTTTATGACAGGGACGAGAGAGCTGGGGGAGGGGACATTCTTAATGAGATTTGCAGCATGTCAAATGATCAGGGAAATCTACTTGTTTTAAATACAGTGATGCAAATTAGTCGCTTTTCGGCGCCTCCCGCTTTTTTAACGCTGATTTGGGTGACTTGTGTAATTCGCGGAGAACCGAAGAGTTTTCGTTTTGGGGGTGGGGGGGGGGGTCCGTCCGTCCGTCCGTCCGTCCGTCAGTCCGACTAACGGACAACTTTTCACTTCAAAAAAGAAGAAGAAATCTAGACCGCAAAATAATTAAACAAGCGAGTGCCTGTTTTTCCTGGCCAAGGGCAGGTTCCTTGAACACAACACGAGCGTAACGTGTCTTCACGTGGTATACGTCTCGTCGGAAAGGAGTGTAGACTAGAGTGCTGACGGAGAGCACCGGAACGCCGCTCCAGCTCTTCAAATATTGCAGTACCCATAAGGAGCCGTACACACCGCAGTCTTTGCGTGGCTTTCTTTAGTTGTAAGCACAGTGGCGATCTGTTGTTATTAGCATCTGGTTAGCTAGCTATGCTAACGAATTTAAAGAGCTTTTCTACAACCAGGTGGAAGAGAGCTCTCTCCTGAGAGGCTCAAATAACCTCAGCTCAGTGAGGTTAGGCACACCTTGATATGATCATTATAATTATTAATGAGACATTAGAGTCTAAATGAAAAACAGGTATAAAATGCAATATGACAGTAACAAAAAAGTTGTTAAAAATAACAAGAATAGAGTTTAAAAGGGGAGTGATTTGTAAAATATCCCCAAAAAAAATCTGCTTACAGTTCTGTTTCAAATGGGTGTTGAGATGTATCCATACAGTAGATCTCTTCATGTTGCTCTCAAAGTGCACCAGATTGATGCTTTTAACTTTAATATTTAAAAAAAAATCTTCCCGAGACCCCACTAGAGGAGGTTAGGTCCCCCCCACTTAAATCATGTTCACATGGATAGGATACTAAATACATTTGCACACATCTTGTGTCCATATCTTTCTGCCACAACCATGCACGTGCGTGCGTGCATGCGCGAGTCATGGCAAGATATCTGGATTAAGAGGTTGCTTTTTCTTTGCACAGCATGAAAGAAAGGCCAAATTAATGGGCTGTGATTTTTGTTTTTTTAAGCAGTTCAATCATTTGTACGGCCCTCGGAGGATGTTGTAAAAATTGAAAGGAAAAAGGTTCCCCACCCCTGCTGTAAATAATAATAAAAACCCTTGATTTATAACTTAACATCTCTGTCTCCTATTGATCAGAGTATATTATAAAGAATAGCCAGTTAATTGAAGCATTATAGCGCAGGCCTTTGTCAGATGGTATATTACGCAGTTTTTTTTCTGCTTCGAATAGTTCTCTCTTTTTTCACCATACGTGTGTTTGCATCCCTGTAAATAGATGTGTGTGGTTGATTACTTTGTATTAATAATAACAGTATGTGTAAAGGAAGCTGGAAATATGCAATGTGAAACCTTTTATTTGAAATAAAGATTCTGCAGGGAATATTCTTAAAGAACAATAGCTCAAGTGTCTGGAAGAGCTGCAGGCTAAATGAGTGTGCGGTACTTTTTACTGCTTGAGATCAGAGCTGATGTTTTTCTCTTGTTATTATTGTTTGAGGTTAAGGTAACTCACATGTGTTATTTGTATAATCCAACTATAAAAAACTATATCTTAAAACTATCTTTATAAAATGCCAAAAGTATGTGAAACTTGCAAGGAGGGGTTTGTTATCTCGAATGTAAGGGTCGCCTCTGGCTCGCGCTGATTGGCTGTCTTTTCTAAGTGGAGGACCCCTCGGGGGGGGTGGGGGGGGGGGCAGCCGCATAGCTCCTCCTGGGGTTTTGGATATAAGCCTATGTTTTCTTTAGACCAGCCTCTTCTTTTCTTCAAACTGACCAGATCCGTGGGATTGGAGGAAGAGCAGGAAGTACTTCCTTTGTGTTTGTATTTGTATTTGTATTTGTATTGTTACTTTTTATCATTAAAGCAAGATTATTGTTTAACTTGCATTCTGGTGTTTCTTAATCCCTTCCTTTTTACGAATTTACCCAGCTTATCAAACGAAACGCGGAGACGAGGTTGGTTTTAAACATCCACCAAATCTCCAACAAGTGGTGACCCGACGTGTCTGAGTGGGGTGTTTTCGGGGAAGAGACCACCAGCAGCAAGCGGACGGAATAGTCCAGGGCTAAACATCTCGGCCTCTTCTGACAACTAAAAACAGAGCTCTGACAATAACAGGTGAGCAGACACCAGCTTAATTCAAAATCTGTGATTTGACCATATTCCAAATTTTAGGGTTGTCAGACGAAGTTTACAGTGTTTTTTATAGTAACAATGCAAATGCGTGTTTTAGTTGTTAAAATCGGATATTGAGTTCCGACAGGCCAGAAGGGTATTGAAGCCCCGTGCTTGAAAAGTGGAGGTATTGAGTCCCCACAGTTAAAATCGGATATTGAGTTCCGACAGGCCAGAAGGGTATTGAAGTCCCGGGCTTGAAAAGTGGAGGTATTGAGTCCCCACATTTAAAATCGGATATTGAGTTCCGACAGGCCAGAAGGGTATTGAAGTCCCGGGCTTGAAAAGTGGAGGTATAAGAGTCCCCACAGTTAAAATCGGATATTGAGTTCCGACAGGCCAGAAGGGTATTAAAGTCCCTGGCTTGAAAAGTGGAGGTATTGAGTCCCCACAGTTAGACTGTCTGGAGTAGTCAGTTGGTAGTATTAAGTCTCCATATCAGACTGACTCAAAATAACGAATCCACAGCTCGACGGGGCTGGAGATGAGTTATTTATGTTATAAGTGATCCAAAGGAGAGTAACGCAAACTTCGAAAACCAATTTTGAAGTGACCGGACCTCATTAATCCTTTGTTCTGTGGGGTTGAATCTATAAAGCCAAACGTCACGATAAAGAGTTCTGTGGGCCTGAGTTTCGGCTCCATGTCAGCGCCACATCGTTGAAAGACGGTGTTGAAGCGCGCTGAGAGGCTTGCTAAACTTGTTGAAATAAACATCGGACAATAAAAGCTGAATAGACTGTACGGGGAATTTTTTCTGTGAATATTTACTCGTCAGATAAAGAACCGAAGTTTAAGCCTGCTGCTTCCAAAATCATTTCTCTCCTCAGTGAGGTGGAGCTCATTCCTGGTCGGGTGCCGCCATCTGGTGGCCAACAGGGTGTGGCACAGAAAAGACAGACTAGCGGTTCGAGTATCGCTTAATAGTATAGTTTGTTGGCTCCATCTGCTGGACGTATTTTGTAGTATCTCTTGCAATATTGCGTTACACCTGGAAGACGCTTTAATCCAAAACAACTCACAATAACTGCGTTTCACCAGGAACATACAATCAAAGAAGACAGGATCATTAAACTATAATCAGGTTTTATAAGTGCCAAAACATTTCAAGTGCTACTCAACTGGCTTTCAATAAGCCAGTCCGCTGCTCCTATATAAGTGCTTTATTGTTACTTTTCTGTTATTACATTTATCACTCAAGGTGGAGTTCAAATACATGTGTTTATACACTCAAACTATTTACATGTCTAGACAAAGGCAGGGCAGTTAAATAAATACAATAACTACATTAGGAGGGACAACGAGCATTGTCCTGTATATCACAAATTACTAGTGAACACATATTAACCTAGTCAGATAAATACACGCGAAGTCAATATGGAAGGGCAGTTCAAAAAAGGTGATTTAGACGTCCCAATTCCCGGAAGTTTCCAAGAACAATGGGGACAGATTGAGGGATTGATTCTAAGTGGAACAAAACAGGGAGACAAGAAGAAGGCTTGTGGCGACCTTAAGTTCCTCCATGATAAAATGATAAAAGAAGATAGAGTGGGAGGAGATGAGACTCTAGGAAATTTAGGCTCAGCTCTGAATCTTTATGAGCGACAGCTTGTAAAGAAACTGGGAAACCTAAACGAGCAGAAACCCGGATTGTTTGGCCGTCAGAAATTAAAGGAAGAGAAAGAGGCGGTGGATAAATTGAGGAGGATTTGCCACAACGCAGCACTTGTCATGAAGGGGATAATTGCTGTTCTCCCCCCAGTCAAAAATCCCCCAGTCCTGATAGCAGCCCAAACACAAAGGGGGAAGTTTCAACGCTCTAGTGACGTTGGCACTCTCCTGATCCCCGAGGACATTCAGGAAACTTGCGTGCTGACACCACCACCCACAGATGACGACATACATCAATATGTTGCAAAACGTATCAAATTTTATAGGGATATGACTCAAGAGGACACCTCTGCCTCAGACAGGGGGAAACAAACTCTCAGCAGTGCTGTAAATGACGTGTGCACTGTAAGAAGGGCTGGTTCAGGAGAGAGGTCTCAGACAGGAAATGTAGAGGATCAGTTTGTCCCAATTACCTCCCCCCTGATTTATCCGGATGTATCCGGTTTATCTACACAACCGCCTCCATACTCTTCCCCTGTCCTAATCGCACCCCCCAGGTATAATCTACAAATGCCACTGAAACAAGTGGGCTCTGGGTCAGCCCAAGAACAAGCAGGTGTAAGGGGGGGTAACTTTAAAATAGTGGGTAATGTTTCGCTAACTCCTTTAAGGAAGACCTCCATTAAAAAGGGTGATAACAGCCCCACACCGGAAGAATTGATCGCCATTGTAGAACAATGTGACGAGAGGGAGAGACAGGAGAAAGCACGGGCCGGCAATTACAGACAGCAACGGGAAGAGAGAGCAAATGATGAGAAAAGCAGAGAGGATGGTAGTAAGGACAGTCAGGATAGTAAGAGGAACTATCACCAGGAAGCGGAAGAATTACTGAGACGGGAGAAGGAAGAAATAGACAGAGAAAGTCAGATCAGAATGAATGGAGAGCAAAATGGCGGTGGCCCACAACAAACAGGTGGGGAATGGTATGGTGACAGTTCTCCCAATAATGAGGGCGGTTTGTGTGACATGCCGTTCCAAGAGCGGCAGGCACAAACAGGCCGTTTCTCCACCAGCAGGGGAGGGGCATCGGGGGAGGATAGTGGTGAGTGTTCCTCTAGAGCAGAACAGGGAGAGGTCAACGGCAGGATGGGCAGGAGCAAGGTTAAGCACATAAATATGACAGGAACAATCACTGAACTGACTGCTACACAGGTTCTTGCACTTCCCCGTATGAATTTGAGATCCCAACTAACCTCAGAAAACCCCACACCTCTTGCCTTTATTGCTCCAGTATTACAAGCTCCTTTGGTGGCACTCCCCAATGGGAATACCGCTTACCACCCTTTCTCACTAGGAGATGTGCATGCACTGGTTGACAAAATGCCGCTACCTACTGAGGGAGGGAGACATTGGATGAGGAAGTTTGCTGATATGTCAGTAGGACAAACAATCTGCCTTGGAGATTTCAGGAGGATATTAGCACAACAGACTTCCAGCCATGACGTAAAGAAGGTTGAGGAAAGATCAGGAACAGTAAGGATGAACGATAACCAGCCTATCTCTTCCAACAACATACACAGCTTGCTGAGCTTGGCAATGAGAGAACATTTCCCACAGACGGGAGGAGGTTACGGCTCACTGTCTTTCACGTTCACACCTGGGGAGGCCGCAGCAACCATGTTGCTCAGGTCACGCCAACAATACATAGTGTCTACTGACAGTAGTCCAGAAAGTAGTGACCAACATATGCAGATGTTCCGTAAAGCAATATTGGCAGCAGTACCTGCCGTGATTAAAGCTCTTATGGAGGACAACCCAGAAGTGGATCTACTAACCACGCATACATGGGAGCGTCATTTGGGCCATCATTTAGGCAAATTTAACAAACAACACACAAAGAATAAAACCGAGGAGGAAGAGTTGAGAGTGCAACTACTCCGTACTCAGCTAGAAATAGCACGTAAAACAGTTCAAAGTGAGAAGAAAAGTGCCAAACAGCTGATTGTTCATCCTGTGGCACCAGCAGAGCAGGCACCGGGGCCGCAAGACCCAAAAGGGGGTTTTCCCAACCAAGGTCCATTCTATAACCAGCCCCGATATGGCTACAATAATGGTGTTCAGCAACAGAGGGGTGGGTTCAGAGGCAGAGGTAGAGGAGGGTTCCAAACAGCTTCAGGAGTGTACCAATATCAACAGAGGGCGTGCTTCATCTGTGGGCAGGCCGGCCACTGGTACAAGCAGTGCCCAAAGGGAACCCCTCCACAAGAAGGGCGGGGACAAGGGGGACAGAGAGGGCATGTACAAGAGCACAGAGCAGACATGCAGTATTTCCAGGAACCCCAAGAGGCAGCCCCACAGGCCCAACACCAAGACCAGGGTCACGTTGCACCAAATGCAGTAGCTGCTCCCTATGGCCAGTTTCCCCAGTACGAACAAGACTGTTACCCACCACAATGAGGTCGCCCAGGGAACCCTGAATGTACGGGCCTGGCGGATCCTTACATGGACATGACTGTAAAAAACGCGAAATTACCATTCCTTGTTGATTCAGGAGCTAGATATTCAACTATCAACTCCCCCGTTTTCAACACATCCAAGTCCGGTAATACAGTGTCAGTCATAGGGTTTTCGGGAGAAATAGAGCAAGTACCGCTCTCTACGCCATTAACCACCAGAATGGCGGGCCAGCTATTTTTACATCAGTACATTCTGGCACCCCAAAGTCCGGCTAACCTCATGGGGCGGGATGTTCTTATCAAAGCTAATGCCTCCATCCTCTGTTCCCCCGACGGACTAATACTATCATTCCCAGATGGCACTCGCCTCAATTGTTCGCTATCAACCATAAAGTCAGCTTCTCAAATGATGTTGGCCCAATCCACTGCAGCAGAAGCAACTCAGTATGCCACTATATACTGGGGGTTGCTCGACCGGCCCCAAGAAAAGACACCGGGACTATTTTCCATTTTTCAACAATGCAAGCCGTGGATTAACCTCCTCAGGCCTTATGGTTCCCCCCCAGATCCTCCCCATCTGACGCTGAATTATGATAGAATGGACGACCAAAGTTATGCATATGCGTATGACGCAGAGGTGGCTAGGTCCATTTGGGACGTAGCCACAACCAATTTATTTATGGGTCAAGCGGGGGTGGCTGCATCTGTTGAACTCACTGATGAGCAACTCTATTGGTACCGTATGTCAGCTGAAGCCACACCACACACTTCATTAGCTATCGGGAGGGGCTATGAAGCCAGGGAACTTGGTCCTATGGTAAAGACACTGCTAGAAGTCGAGGATTGGGAACCAACACAAATAGCAGCACTCACATACTCTCCCTCACACAAGGCTTACGCTCTAAAAATCTGCACACAGGAATGCATCTCCATGGAAAGACACGAAGTGGAGAGACATCACGGTAGAGAAAAAACTGACCATTCATTCACTTTTGACATGTTGCGTGACCTCCCACCTGACCTGTGGGCATCTGACTCTCATGACGTAGGTTTCTGCTCAAAGGCTGCACCGATAACATTTGAAGTGAGTAGCACTATGCCTGTATATCAACCACAGTACCCTGTTAAACCACAGGCAAAAGGGGGTATCAGCAAGGCAGTTGAGGGTCTGAAGAGAGCAGGGGTGTTGGAACCCTCACAAAGCGAGTGGAACACTCCAATACTCCCGGTATCAAAACCTAGCGGGGAGTACAGAATGGCTCATGATTTAAGGACCATTAATGCTATTACAACTACAGCTCTGGTACCAGTTCCTAACCCATACACGGCTATTTGTAATATCACACCTGAACATACCTGGTTCACCTGTATTGACCTGGCCAACGCTTTCTTCTGCATACCTCTGGCGGAGAAGATGAGGCCTATTTTTTCATTTACAATGGGAGGGGAAAAACTACAGTACACGAGATTGCCCCAAGGCTTCAGTCTGTCTCCAGGAATATTTAACAAAATACTCAGGGAACAGCTAGATGGCGTTTCATTACCAGAGGGGGTGGTGTTGATCCAGTATGTAGATGACCTTCTCATTGCAGCACCCTCCGCAGCCTCTTGTTTGGAGGCCACCAGGAACCTACTGGTTCGCCTCCATGCAACAGGGTTCAAGGTCTCCAAGAAAAAGCTACAATGCACCCGTAAAGAGGTGACATTTTTGGGCAGAGTTATCTCTCCAGCAGGTACGGGCATGTCAGCAACACATCAGGAGGTTATATTGCATCACCCAAAACCCAGGACAGTCAAAGACATGTTATCTTTTCTGGGTCTCACAGGCTACAGCAGACACTATATCCCAGAGTATAACCCAAGAACAGCTGTACTGAGGACACTGATCAATGAGAAAGGCATGTGCAATCTCACTGTCACACTGGACTGGACACAAGCTGCAGAAGCTGCGTTCATTTCTCTCAAACAATCCATGTCCCAGGTCACCTCTCTCGCCTCTGCATCCTATGCATTGCCATTTTTCCTTGATGTTTCTGAAAATGAGAACACAGTAAATGGTGTTCTATTTCAGAAAAAGGGGGGTGGTAGGTCAATACTGATGTACATTAGTGTCACACTGGACAGAGTGGAGAACAGGGAACCTCCATGCACAAGACATGCAGCAGGTACAGCACGTATCTTAAACAAAATTTCACACATTGTGATGAGACACCCTTTGACAGTACTGACAACACATAGCATTGTCTCTTTTGTGAACTCAAGTGCATTCGCAATGACTTCCACAAGACAGACCAGGTTAGAGAAAACTCTGACGCAAGCACACATCACCTACACACATGAAGGAGTTAACAGCGCAGACACCATTGGCAGCGGAGAACCCCATAGGTGTGAGGAAAGAATCATCCAGGATGTGAAGCTAAGAATAGATCTCAGAGACGAGCCTAAATCACGGTTGAGTGATCCAGTGGTTCACAGCATTTTTTATAACTTGGGGGTTAACACCAGACGTTAGAATAGACGTATACTGACACTAGAAGGGTTGGAGCTCACAGTATAACTATGTATGGTAACTGGAAATGTTTAGCAGGATTAGCCCTGGTTTCTACTGTGATTGTTGCCATTATTTTAATCTTATGTGATTCCATTGACCACCCAGACTCCACTCCTCCGCCAAATGAATCCGTAACTAGAGTAAAACGGGGCCATTATGAGACAGTAGTTACCCCAATGTCTCCTAGACAAATCTTCAGTCTCCATGCAGGTAGTGATGGAATAATACAACTCGACCTGTGCAAAATTGTCCCCTGCAGAAGCCTCGACAGTACCTATTCCTACCTAGCCAAGTATGTCTGCTTAGCCCCTGCGGTATGTAACAGAATCACCACAGATACGGTTAAAGGTGCTCCTTACATTTACAGAGGCAGTACATACAGGACCAAAGGCGACCCTTATGTGTCCGTCACATACACATACGGGTGCACCTGCGAGTCCTGGTCCGGTGTCCTAGCAAATTCGGGCCCTGATGACTGGGGATACACGCCACCTTACCGATCAGTGGAAATTGTTAGATCTCTCAAACATAGAATGAAAGTGATTCGGAGAAACCCAAACGTCCCATGTGTTGTCAGGTTTTGTAATCCAGTACGCATAACGCTAAAAAATGTAGTGCTCTCCGACGCTGGACTTTATGTCCTCGCGGTACATGCAGGGGGGGGTTCGCCACAAGGCCTCTTCGAAATTAAAGTTAAACCAAAGGTGGAACGAAACCTTCCTCATGCAGCATCTAATATTAAATACCTGTCTAAAATTACATGTACGGATAAATGCACGGGGGATTATAGCCAACTTCAACCTCTAGACATCATCCAAATGGCCACAGGATACACAGATGACAACCTATGGTTAAAATGGGTTGCCCAAACAGCCCAAGAACAAATGGCAGGGGATTGCCTAGCCTGTGCTACGGCCCGCCCGCAATTAGTCACTGACCCTGCGCCCCTGTTTCCCACAGATACCTGGGGGTACAACTGTATGTTACAACTGACTAGGATGGCCAGCCCTCCTAACTGTGCCACCCTAGCCAAAGTTTTCCCTCCAATTGATAATGACACTAGGACAGGTCCATTTACGCCTGACAAAGGCGCCGGTGGGTACACATGTTTTTCCCTGGTTCAAAAATCCCCACGTTTTGACCTAGGAAATGTCTCTACGGATTGGTGTAACCTCACCATGTCTAGCACTAATATAGGACATTGGGCCAGAGCTGGGCTCTACTATTATTGTGGGGGTCACCGCCTGTTCACCCGTATTCCCGAACTATCTGTAGGATTGTGTGCTATGGTGCGCCTCCAGGCACCCCTAATGTTATTAGGCAAAAAACTGGGGCTCACGGACCCTAAAGACACACTTAATACCAACCTAATCACTCGACGTAGGAGACACGCGCTGTCCAAACGCCACACCCCGGGCTCCTTCAATTTGTCTGTCGACTCTCCCACCTACATCGATTCCATCGGAATCCCACGAGGGGTCCCTAACGAATACAAACTAGCTGATCAAATAGCTGCAGGGTTTGAAAGTTTGCCAATTATCTCTGCCTTCTTCCCTGTGACCCCTATCAAAAATGTAGAAAGGATCAACTATGTACATTACAACATACTCCGATTGGCCAATCTCACTAGGGACGCGGTAGAAGGCCTGGCTGAACAATTGGGTCCAACATCCCTTATGGCTGTGCAAAATAGGATGGCGTTGGATATGCTTCTTGCAGAGAAGGGTGGAGTTTGTGCAATGTTTGGGGAGATGTGCTGCACATTTATTCCCAATAACACGGCTCCAGACGGTTCCGTCACAAGGGCTTTAGAAGGCCTTCGCACCCTATCTAAAACTATGCATGAACAATCAGGGGTACAACATTTCTTAGAGGAGTGGTTTGCTAACATGTTTGGTCAATGGAAAGGTTTAATAATGTCTCTCTTTATTTCTGTAGCTACTTTTGTGGCCATTTTAATAACATGTGGTTGTTGTTGTGTGCCGTGCATCCGCTCCTTGTGTGTCAAACTTATCATTTCCACCATTGAAGGAAAAGCTGCTCCTCCCCCACTGTACCAAATGCCCTTGTTGGCATATGCGGAGGGAGAGGACGAGTATGAGGATTCGGCAGACAAGGACACAATTTTTTAACATAGTTTGGTCTTTCTTGACTGTCATTGGAGGTTGTTTTCTGTTCCCAAAGGTTTAATGAAGGGGGACAGACACAGTATCAAAGAATGACAGTGGTTTTGTTTCAAATGTCTTATGTGTGTTGGTCTCGTGAAGGGAGACCAAAAGGGGGAAATGCAGGATTAAGTTGAATTATTTGAAGTATTAAAGTAACGTGGTATGGCAGGAAAGTTAAATCTGGTATATTCATTTTAATGTCACCTTATATATATTCATGTGTGTTAGATTTGAAGGGACAAAGTATATTTTCCCTCCCCAATATATTGAGGTGAAGTCTTTGTGTTTAGAGAAGGATGGGAGCAGGGGACATCCTAATTTGGGGATAGCTCCAAGACTCTGGAATGTTTCCCTCGTAAAAGAAGGGGGTGCGTTACACATGCTTGGGGCAAATATGTGTGTTTTCATTGCAGTAAATATATGTGCTACATGATTACTGTTCAACTATACCTCTGTTCTTATTCTTTCATGTGTGGGTACTAAATGGCTACAAACATTGTGGAGAAATTAGCTTAAACATGTTTTATTACTATATATGAAATGGAAGCAGCTTTTATGACAGGGAGGAGAGAGCTGGGGGAGGGGACATTCTTCCGAAGATTTTCAGCATGTCAATTATCAGGGAAATCTACTTGTTTTCAATAGATGTGTGTGGTTGGTTACTTTGTATTAATAATAACAGTATGTGTAAAGGAAGCTGGAAATATACAATGTGAAACCTTTTATTTGAAGTAAAGGTGTGAACGATAGCTCAAACAAATGGAAAGGCGGTAGGACAAATGAGTGTGTTCTCTATATTAGGCCTGTGTGAAGTTTGACTATTTGAAAAGCATCTCTAATACTGCTTAAGAGCATAGGTAATGTGTTCCTCGTTATTATTGATATGAAAGTAATTAACATGTATTACGTATATATTTAGCCAACTATAACAACTATATCTTAAAACATACTTTTAACTTGTGTGTGGCAGCCTGAGGCGGGAAGATGGACAAAGGGCCATAAAGGGGATGTGTGTGTGCTGGCTACAAGATGTGAAATAAGATAAGGAAACTTGTTGTTGAGAGCAAGTTCGTACCAGACACCAAAAGGTGTCTGGTCTTCGTCAAACTGAAAGAGACTTTTTGTTTCCGGGTTTCTTCTGCTGTGTCGCACTGATTGGGTGCGACAGGCCATGTGTTGGTCTCTGCCAATAAGATGACCTCGGGGGGAAAGCACGCACACACCTCCTCCTGTGTTTTTAGTATGAAACACTGTGTTTTCCAGGGGTTCGACCTCTTTTTTCTTCAGGCTGACCAGGAGAGTAAGACAGGAGAAAGAGCAGGAAGTACTTCCTTTGTATTTGTATTGTTACCTTGTATCATTAAAGCAAGATTATTGTTTAACTTGTACTCTGGTGTTTTCTTAATCCCTTCCTTTTTACGAATTTACCCAGCTTATCAAACGACACGCGGAGACGAGGTTGGTTTTAAACATCCACCAAATCTCCAACAGTTGTGTGTGAGAGATAAGACAGCCCAATATTAGCCATTAACACAATTATATTCGAAAAAATCTTCCCGCATATTTAGCCTATTTCGCAACTTTCAGCATATTTCGCAACTTCCCACAGTTTCACCGCATAAATTCACATAAAACCTTGCATGTTTAATCGCATAATCAAGGATTTTAGCCCGCATAATCAAGGAATTTAGCCCGCATAATCAAGGATGTTTGCCCGCGTTTTTCTGGAGGGTCTAACAATAGTGTGTAGTTACTACACAGTTACTACATTTGTAGTTCTAGGGGTGGGGGAGGGGGTGGACCCATTCAAATCCAGTTTTGGACAGTCTGCCGTGGTTCACGGGGTTTGTCCATGGGTGGGTTTGTCAAGGGTTATGGCTAGAAAGGATCCGTCTAGTGTAAAACTCTCGCGAGAGTTTGCAAGTCACGTGGCTGAATGTTCACGTGTGGCAGGCAGCCTTTCAGTTACGATCGTTAACTAACATCAGTGGGCCACAGCAAATGATGGTGAGAAGCTAAACTATCTATTAATTATGTCAATTACAGGGAGTGCGATTGTTGAAATAGGGTGTTAGCGGTCTTGCTGTTCAAAGAAGAATGACAACACTGTAGATCACCAACACTATGGTTTATTCTTTATTCACAGGCAAGTCAACATGGTCACAGTAAAAGTCCCAAGATAGCTCCTGGTGCAATAAAATTTTCTTTTTCAGTGTTTTACTATTATGTCTATTAATATTGCTTCTGCATTAATGTGCATGTTGCATGTTACTGCTGTCGATGTGTTTCCGAGCCGCTCCGATTACAACGAGAGTTACAACGAGAACGTGACGTCATATTTACATAAGACGGATCCTTTCTAGCCATAACCTTTGTCAAGCGAAGCGGAGAGAATACTTACTTCCGGGTGTAAAATTCTCTAAAGCAAATGAGCTGCTCTGACCCCTCGGTCCTGACGGACTCCAACTTGTGTTTATTAATCAAACAAATAAATACACACAAGGATACTTATGTGTTGTTGAGTAAATAACAGTGTGTGGTTTAGAAAAGAATACAAAATTAGAAGGAAAAAACGATGAAACAATACAGATTTCAGTATTCTGAGCCCCTACTCTCCCCATAACTGACGGCAACAAAAGTCCTACATTATTCAATTAAAATAAAGAAGTAAAAACAATAAGTGTGGCTTGATATTGAGTAAGAAAAAGGTTGATAAATGCTGTGAGAATGGATTTGCGGAGAGCATTTCGCCGCGATCCCAACGTGTCTATTACCAACGTTCAGGGAGCTCTATGCAAGTCGGTGACGGGGAGGGGCCCTGACCGTCCGTCAACATGTGACGGGTTGAGAGTGAGAACGTGTTGCTGTACAACAAATCACCTCTGGCTGGAAGAGAACTCTCTGCTCCATAGTTTCTCTCTTTACTGTACATCTGACATATTCAGTGTAATATTTAATATTCCATCTGTCACATAGTTATGTAAATATAATACATTGCATATCTTGTTATTGCTCATTTGTAAATTCAACATGTATATTTTCTTCTTTATTTCTTGTCTTTTTATTTGTATTGTATAATGCCATGTGTTTTAATGCTGCTGCAACGCAAAGATTTCCCAAATTGGGATCAATAAAGTTCTATCTTATCTTAAACCAACAACCAGTGTTCCGGATGAGGATCATCTCTTTACAAAAATATTCAAGTGCTAACCCATATTGTTACTTCTAAATGAATTTATTTCCAAACGCATTATAATGCAGTGTGATGTAAACAACAAAAAGTACCACAGACGTATGCTTAATTTATATTTATTCATCAACCAACCACATCAATAACATTGTTTTTAAAACAATAAAATGGTCCTCTCTGGCAATGGTTTACTTATGTGTTTCACCACAATACAAGTAAAAGTCCACCATAAGGGTGTATGTCTTGACTCTAGAGCGTTGGGGTTAGTCTAACATGAAAAGCATGGACAACAGAACATAAAATCAAGTTATGCAAACGGTTATAACATACAGTATTAAGAAATCATACAACACAACCATTTTTTAATGTATATTAAACATGTACATTCTATGTGTAAATCAAATATAACAATTTATAACAATGTATTATTTGGTTTTGAGAACAACAATGAGGTGATTCACCAAATAAACTATTAGTTGTTTATCTCAATGTCCCTAATTATACATCCTAAAAGACTGTGCATTGTACATGTTGATTGAAGTACTTCAATCAATCAGGTTAATAGCTGGAGACCAAAAACAAAAAGGAAATATAACTGACAAAGCAACTAAAGCAAGTAACGCAAAAGAAACAAAAATGAACAATTAGAGGAAAGCTGTTATTGGCCTGCGGTGTAACAGGTGCAGTCATATAAAGTTAATGACAGGTAAATCCTATAAGAGATCGAAAATAATAATGCATAGGCATCCCGTTCTGGGAAAAAAGGGAAAGACCTCCTGCTCTTGGACAATGATGTGCTCACCAAGTTGTATGGTAACCAGCAAGATATACTTGGAGATTTAGGAATTTACATTCTACTGTTTCAAAAAGGATCAAAAGTGAATGGTTCATTGCTCAGGATGCATTCCAGGGACGCTGAGCATTTTCTTCAATACAATTTAAGTTGTGTACAAGTGAAATGTTTGGCCTGATGCTGCGGCATAGGGAAAAGTCATATGGTCAACATATTCAAGGGTGATCTTCCATTGAGGAGTATGAATACAATCTCTAAATATAAAGTCAGTAAAGTATTTACATTTCTGATAGCACATCAAGTCTTGGCGGATATTCGTGCTTGAGAGCAGCAGCAATCTGGGGAAATACAGAGAAACAAAAAAGAGGGGCAGATCAGAAACCAAATTTGAGGTTTTTGAACACAATGTATGTATGTATGTATGTATGTAACAGCAACATGTCTAGGTTGAGGCTAAATCAACAAAGATACTGTACATTAATTAATAAGTAAATTACCTAAATGATGTTTCCTTCTTCATCTTCACTGGTGTCTGGACTGCTTAGGCCACTTTGACTTTCCTCTTCATGTTGAAGGAAACAAGCATCAGGACCTAAAGCAGTCTTGTACTGCTGCAGTACCACCTGCAACCTTTTCAACGCCTCAGCATGCTTCCTTCTTAGGGTGCACCCAAGTCCTCCATTCCCCTTGTCTACATCTGAAAATACACAAAATATTGTTATATGGACATACTATAAAGTAAGATTGCTTCACGAGGCCAGAGCACTTCAATGGAGTATATTCTCTCCCATGTACATATAAAGATGATTGTCACTGTCAAGGGACTTCATTATGTAAAATGGCCAGGTCGAATGGGCAAAGGCCATTATACTCCATCCAATTTCTGTGACCAAGGATGATTTGGGCTGACTTTTTTTCCTTTAAAACTCATACTTTACAAGGTAGGTTAAGTTTTGCTTTCAACTTACCTTCCTCAGCCACCTTATATTTTAGAGCAACTGCCATGTTCTGCAACCATGTGCAATGCTGCGCCATCTCCCACAATAGGATGCCTTTCTCCTCTTGCAGTCTCCGTGTAAGCATGACTTGATCAAGTATCTTTTTCTTGGCTCTAAAGTTAGCTAAAATCCAATCACAGTTATGTATATACATGAATCACATTTTCATTATAGCATAACGATATGTTTAAAACTCCAAACATGTACTTTCAAAATAATCAAATGTATACACAATAAGAAAACTTAAGATATACCCTTAAACTAAATGAACGTTCTAACACTCTACATGATATGTGCATAACTCAGCAAGGTATACCTTCATATAACAGAACTTCAAATTAATTATTATGAAATATCTGAAAACTGACCCATGCCATGAACTTCCCACGGCCACAGCGCGGACATGATGCTCCCTCCAGAGAGGGAATGCTCCACCGCAGCAACATCTATGCCTCTGGTAGAGTCGTGTACCAGCTGGTTGTACTTCAGTACCTCCTGATTAAGGCGCTTTTTGTCATCTGCAAGCTTCCTTCGAAGTCGATGGCGGAGCTTGCTGCTGTCTGAAAAAGACATGAAGTAGTGGGATAGGGATATGTGACAAACTATATTTGCAAGTGCAAAAAATATATATAATTCAGTAGGTTGAATCTGCAACCTAAAACATTATAATGTTATACCATTCTGTCGGTAAAGGGATGGCTTCCGCTGCCTCACACTTAGGTAAAGCCCCTCAATGCTTTGCTGCAGTGCTGTTTGAAGGATGTCTTCAGAAGTACCCGATGTTTCTGATGTTCCTGTAGAAATAATATTGGCAGTAAAATGTACTGTTACACAACACGTAACGGTTTTGAGAAACAAAGTTGTGCAACATATTTAACACCTTTTAACACAAATTGATGGTACAACTATGGAAACTGGAACATATCAGAGATAAACATGGACACATAGTTGGCTTGCTATTGCTTGAAGATTATGTCCCTATCTACTGAAATCCAGTGAGGGTCCCATTACGTGGCATGAAAAATCAGCCTTATTGCCTTAAAATTGGCTGCTCTTTAGGATCAAATCTGTAAATTGAAACAGTCATGGACAATGATATGTAGTTGGTGTTATCTCGTCGTGCTTACCAGAGGCCCATTCCTTCACGTCGGAAATCCACGTCGACACCATGTCATCTGAGACACAATGTAGCTCCGTCTTGAGTTCCTCAAGACTTGCAGTCTCTTCCAGGAGCCTCTTACTAGTCTGATAAACAGTAGACGATGGACATTTATCAAGATTAAAACTTGCTATGATTAACAACAAGCCATGTGCAAATGACAAAGGACACAACAACACCTTTAATAGGAGGCTAACCTTCACATATCTTGTGGAAAGTGCCTGATGAAGGGAGTCACCTTTTTTCCTGTTCCATCCCATTGCATGCACTGTGAGCATGTCCAGTCGTGCTTTTGAAAGCAATAATGAGGTTATGATGTGTCATCTAAAAAAGTATGCAATAATAGGGCAAAACCTTCCACTCACCTGCTTTGGACATGTATTTTGTTGTCAGGGCACAACGGGACAGGTAGCTGTTGACCTGCTCCACCTCTTCCCCAGCGGTCATCCCTGCTCCCTCCTGGTTCTTCCCACTCCATATAATCTGATGTTAAAAGGTTGCTGGAGATGTTGTGCAAAGAGGCTACATACTACTATACTAAACAGTATAGCTCAGATATTTACTACTTCAGTATTATAAATATAAAAAATATAAATGTACCTGATACAAAAATATTTCACATACCTCGCATTTGGTAGCATGGGCTCGAGCATGCATTACACTGAGGAATGGCTTCATGGTGGTCAGCTCCTGGAGAGCAGGAAGGACACTTGCAGCTTTCTCCATGTACGGCCAGTACTTGCAAGCCACATCCATGGCGAAGAACTTGGCTTTGGCTGGCATGAGTTCCTTTTGAAGATACAGGGGGTAGGCGAATATCTCCCCCCTGTACATATTTAAGGCCTTCAAAAGAAACCCATGGCGACATACAGCCACCTCCATCCCTTCTTCATCCAGCTTCGAAGCCCTCCTTGACGTCTCCCTCGCTGCTGTCCACTGGGAGTCCCCACATGTGCCTCTTCCCTGGGTCTAAGACACACATTACATCATGACAAATCAGTTAAAAGCAATGGAATCACGATCCACACCATTTGTTCTAATTATCTGATTTTGGAGTAGATGGTAAGGAGAAGTAGCTGAATTTGAAGAAAGTCAGGGTCGGAAATACATGGCTATTTTTGTGATATACCTATAAGGTAAAATGACGAATAAAAACTTGCATTTTTCAGTGATCTCTGTATTTTGTCGACAAATGCAGCCACCGCGCTGTCTTCTGCTACAAAGAGCCCATTAAAAAAGGCGCTGCCATTAGAACTGAGGAAAAAAAGATTAGCAAATATATCCATGAAATATAAACAGTAAACAAAAAAGTTAAATAACAACATTGTAAAAACAGCACCTTCCACTTCGCCGAAAGCGATACAGCTTCCTATTTCCATCGGCAGAAACAGCCAACATCTCCGGCGTGCAGGCAGGGCAGATGAAAGGAGCACCACAGCAGAGCTGGTCTTCCTCATACGAGGCATAGGAGAACTCCAGAAAGCTGCGCTGCAGTGCATCTCCGTTGACAGGTCCAGACTGGAAGATAATTACATATATTGCTGTGATTTTGTCTATTTACGGAAATGTTATAATGTATAATATGGTAAAGAATATTTACACTTACTCTTCCTCCACACTTTGTGCGATGCTCCAGCAGCTTTGCAAAGGCCTGTCTGGAGAATCCCGGAGAGATGACCTTGAGCTCTTCAAAGGAGCTCAGGAGGTCCAAGGTGTAAAGTGTGGAAATACTGACCGAAGCTGGCCAGTATCCACTCTTAAGGAGAACTTTCAAGTCGGGGGTCCACTGCTGCTGGCAAGTTTGACAGACATATAGTGGCAGATGCAAGTCATAACGCCCTTGGAACAAGTAAATAAACATAATTAAGACACATTTTACAACAGTTCCATCTACAAATAGTCAAAGATGAACAGATATTACATGAAGGTTTTACTCCAAGTGGAAGCACAATGCCTCAGCCCACAACAGCAAACATATAACAACAATTCAATAGAAATCCAAATATATATATATATTTGTTTACCATTGATGGTAATTACAATCACTGGTTTGCCTGGTACCACAGTGAAGTTTGTGCCTTTACAGGAGCAGTTGGGTGCCTTCACAGTTGGCAATATGCAAACTGTCAAAAAAAAAAGAAAAGCACTAATTACCATTATATGCTGGCCGAAGAGACTTGTGAACATCAAAATGCAAGTTTGAGAGAGCATACCTTGGTCATGGGTGTCATATCCACCTTCCACTCTAACAACACACGTTGTTGGACTAATTGGTTTAAAAAAAACATTCATTAAACTGTCCCTGTTGTGGAGTGGCTGGTTCTTGTGATGAAGTACATCACAGTCTCCACAGAACCACTCCTCGGGGAGACACTCTCTACACCAGGCCTATTCAACTGGCGGCCCACGGGCCGGATGCGGCCCAGAACCAACTCCCGAGTGGCCCAGCCTCCCGTAGCCAAATTCCTACACTAGTACAGACCATGAACACAACACTCCGCGTTGCATAGAAACCACCAAACCACAACGCAGCACGTTTTTTGAAAGTGCATCTAGTGGTGCTAGTAACGGTGGTCCTATGATAGCAACTCTAAAACATGTCCCTCTCAACTCTGAAGCGTAAACAGAGACAAAACGGTAATTGATCTTGTGGAGCAGATCCAAGTCAAGCTGGACCTTTTTCGCTACCGACTTGAGTACGGGTCGGATGTGATGACAGATTTCCTTGCGAGGTTGAAAGAGAACTTTGCCGGTCGATTGGATGGACTTGCTCTGCCCACAGACGTGATGATGGGCTTTGCCAGAGACCCCTTCACTGTTGCAATAGAGAGGGACGTATCAACCAGAGCAAAGGAAGTGGTCCCCTGCATCGACAAGGGGAAATATACACTGGATCTTATTGACATGCAGCGCACTAACGGGCCAGCGAAGTTTTGGATTGATGTCAAAAAACAGCAGTTCCCTAACGTTCAGAAAGTAGCGATCTGTGTGCTCAGTATGTTTGGATCAACATACACATGTGAATCAAGCTTTTCACACATGAACTCAATCAAAAGTAGCACTCGCTGCTCCCTGACTGACAGCACTCTTCACCAATGTCTTAGGATTGCATTGACATCCTATGAGCCAAAAATCACTGCTCTTGTTCAAAACCAAAAATGTCCCTTCTCCCATTGAGAAAGTCAGCGATGACAAATCACAAATGAGGTGATAGTAAGCACCTAGTTTACTATAGTAGACGTGTAGTGTAGTATTCATTCATATGTTAGTTACCCTTATCCCTTGTTATGGGTTTGTGAACTTAAGTGTTTGACAGTTCTTTCTGTATTCATTTAAGTGCACTTTGTAATGTGTCTGGGACAAATGTGACCAAAACGTATGATTTTTTTGTTATTACTTGAAAAGTGAAAAAATATTGCAACAGTACTACCTCTTTGTGTTGCATTGGAGCTCTTTAGCAGTTTTTTTTGTATGTGAGCACATTTATTAAGACTGCTATTATTGTATTCAGTAAATGCACTTTGTGATGTGCAGGTTAAAAAAAAAATAACCTGAATATTTGACTTCTAAAGCAAACAAATGTAATGCTACAACTGTGCACTTTTTTTTCAGATTCTGTTAAATGAATGCTAATTTGTTGTGTTTTTATGCACTTTTTGACCTACCTTTGTTAGATGAACAATGAATAAAAATCGCATGTTTTTCATCGCAGTAATATGTGTTGGTTTAAAATTTGTCACTACCCGATTTTTACAGGCCGCTGAATGTCTGGCCCAGCTGAATTTTGTAGTTATAAAATCTGGCCCAACTGAATGTGTAGTTGAATAGCCCTGCTCTACACCTTGGGAGGAAATACAAAATTATTCTAATATCCTAGAATTACTGTGGGTTTTCTCTGGAAGTTTTTTCTTCTACGATGTGAGGGTCTAAGGACAGAGGGTGTCGTATTGTCATACTGATATTCTGTACAAACTGTGAAGTCCACTGAGACAAATGTAACATTTGTGATATTGGGCTATATAAATAAACATTGATTGATTGATTGACTTTCATTTTCATGTGGGTTTTCTCTAGGTATCCAGTTTTCTAACATCCCAAAAGTCATGCATGTTAGCTGAAATAGCAGGGCACTGAGCATTAATACTGAAAAATTACAATTAGGTAAAGTAATTTAAATAAAGGTAAATGTTATCTCACCTAATAACAGCCGGCTCGTGGCAGAGGCCATACAGGGGATGACCAACAGCCTCTTTTTCTAGAAGGCATTGTAGGTGGTGTGGTCTCGCTTCTTTCCAGCGCTCTGAGGCTTTCTGCTGCCAAAAAGACCAGGATGAGGCAGAGCTTTTTTTAGACTCAGGAGGAGGACATGAGGAAAGAATGTCAGAGAGTCTCTCCATATTCTTTTCTGTGAACAGAATGGGAAACTTTAACTGTAAATGACTATATTTAAGATGAACACTAAAAATCAAGGATCATTTCTTTGCTCAGTATGGAACTGGCCAATATCTTTACTGAATTACATTCCTCGTTCGAGTCCTGAACTGTCAGTTGTGTATAAGGTTATTTTCTCTCACTAACAGAATTTATTTAAAAATTGATTTTAGTTTTAAACTTAAAGCCATTTTTGTGATTTACCAAATTCGTGTTGTGTTGAAGGTTCAGTACGCAGAACCTCCCCACTCGAAGACTGGAAGCCCTCAGTCGGGGGGGGGATGTGACTGTAAAACATCACACAGAGGGTTAACAACAGATAACTGATGATTTGTATTATCTACCTATTGTTTAAAAGCTTGTGAAATTAAATAAAGCATAGTTCTTATGACACCACAGTGGGAATGTCTCCGACTGTAGTGTCACTATGCGTTTATATATTGGAATTATTGTAGACCCTCAACAAGCAATTACTGTGTTTCAATTCGATTTTCCAACCATTTACTTAGTAAATTCATAAAAATGTAAAATAATTGGAATTTCAACCTGTAGCTGAGCCTTGGCGTCGCCCTCCACGCCTCCCTCTCGACTTGCCACGTCCTACACAGCCCCTTTTAGGGGACTGTAAAGTGTCTCCTACAGAGCGTGCCCGTTTCCTCTCCTCAGCTGCTTTCTGTGACCAAGTAACAACTCATGTAAGGTTGATGTTGCTGATAAACTAATACCATATGAAAGTGGACAAATAAAAGTAAATTCATTCACTTGAAGAACATTTTTGCTTCAAGTTTTTCCTACCATATACAACTAATGAAGTAAAACAGGTTGAACAAGCTTTATTTAGTAAGCCTCTGCCCCCCATGTTGTAATGATGAACCGTTTTGCAAAGGCCCTATACATTGATCCAAAATCCAGTTACTCTTGGCCTGTTCAGCATTTTTTGGATAACAGATAGTGCCAAATTCAAGTCGGAAAGGAATGAGGTCATATGGGTTAAAACACCAACCTTAGCTTCAGCTCTAGCATGTGTTCATGCTTCAGCTCAAGAGTCATGCGTTTCCCTTCTTTGGATGTGGGATTATTGGGGTCTGGGTTGTGTTTTGTTGCCATTGCAACACAGCCAGCCAGCCAGCCAGCCAGCCAGACAGACACAACAGATAAGAGAGAAAGACACAACAGATAAGAGAGACAGATTGTAAGATTGAGATGGATAGATGAAGAAATAGATAATGAATGATAGAAAAAGATAGAGACAATAACTATAAGAAAGGTAGAGAGATAGGTTGAGTTTGGCTCTTAAAAGTGCCGTTGGTTTTATGATGGTGTAGATCAGTGTATGGGTTTGTGGTGTGGGTACGGGAGCTGCAGGAGAGAACAGAAAAAGTGAATTATGTAGTGCAACTAGCTTTTTTAAATGAAAATTGTGACGGTTTAACTACTTTAGACAGACTGAGTTCATTTACGTGTTTCCTGTTTCATACGCGTAACAAGCACATGGACGTGGACTATGCCCCTCCCCCCCAAACATATATTAAAATGTCGGCCAGCGTTAGTACTGTCATGTGTAAAACAAAAGCGATTAAGATAACGTATAACTCACACTTTAACACCGACGTTTGTAGCCGTAATTAAGACAAATATTTTTCACACACCACTTATGAGCTGATATAAATGTAGCTAAACTAGTTTAAGCTTATGTTGAACGTGAGTTAGCTAGCTAGCCGCCCGCAAGAATAATTTCACATTAATGTTGCTTTGCTGATTATGGCGAAAGCATTTCTCAGACTTAGAACAGTTCAGTATGTATGATGAACCATGCGAGTAAAGGCTTAAAAAAAGCCCCAATTATTAAATCTAAGCAAAACGTGTATCAGACTTTAGTGACCCAACTTACTTTGTCAGAGGATGGATCGCAATGCCGGTGGCAGCGTCTTTGGCCAATAGGTGGTGCTCTGAATGATGTAATTTCCTGTACCGATTATACAATAAAATATTAATACATTTCCTATATTTTGACACGATAACTCTTTAATAACCTAAGTAGCCTACGGACAAAAACAAAAAAGTATATATTGCCTTATAAAATGCAGAAAAGTTTAAACATCTAACATGATAATAATAAATAAAAAATAATGATATCTTAAACCAAAATAAATAAAATGGAAAATTAACCGACAACAACAATTTAACATAAATAAAACAAGGATTAAAACAAGGATAAGT
Organism: Notothenia rossii; assembly: GCF_949606895.1. Classification (NCBI taxonomy): domain Eukaryota; kingdom Metazoa; phylum Chordata; class Actinopteri; order Perciformes; family Nototheniidae; genus Notothenia; species Notothenia rossii. Next base: position 38,831,788 of record NC_136902.1, read on the forward strand.
TTGACTCAATGTTGTGTAAAGTACCCGTTATGGTTAAAACAAATATATATATATATATATATTTTAAATAATACAGCTTCCAGCTTCCCGAGAAACAAAGAGGAGACACGAACAATTCTTCCACTTGAAATGCGTTTAAACTTTGTCAGAGAGATGTTTAATCGGTTCATTTTAATTGGTTAATAATTGGTGTTTAATACTGGCAACTTCTAATTGTTGGGGGGGGGGGGGGGGGGGGGGCGGCGTTCGATCCAGTTTCGATTCCGTAACCTTGGCGCACTGCCACTCCAACATCCAATCCCGACTTGAAGTTTAATCACGGGGACTGTAGTCCTAAACCATAGCTGGGGATTATGGGTAGTGTAGTGTCTTCGGCCATCCTAAACTCGATGATGCTCGAAATGTCCCTTATAGGCCTACGTCTGTTTCCGGTTATTTTTATTTTGAAATTCAGTTCCTGAAGGACGGCAAAAAAGCCCGAGATTATAGAATTAAACAAATAAATAAAAACAAGGATAATTGTGTGTTATTGTTGACTAAATAACAGTGTGTTATTTTGAAAAGAATAACAAATTAGAAGGAAAAATGAGCCCCATTTATTTTCCTCACAGACAGCAACAAAAGTCCGAAATGATACGATTTTAAATAAAAGCAATAATCGTGGCTTGATATTGTTAGAAATTAAAATCAATGTTTTAATGGGGAAATGTAGTTTAAACATGCCGTCAGTTTTAATGCTCTTTTATACTGAAAAACCAGAAATTCTTGTGCACAAGCAGTTAAGCTTTTATTCTGAAAATCCTTCATCTACATTTAGCATGTGGCTAATATACGATTTCCTAAAGAGGTGAATTTAGTAGCGAAATGATATGGAGTGGTGCAAACCGAAGCCTACTGATTTAACACTACAACTATAGATGTCGAGATACTACCATGCTGAATATTAAATGAAGGTACAGTTTATTTGAATACATTATTGTTTACAGGCGAGAGTAGCATGTGACAACATCCGGAATGACCGGAAATCAAACGAGCCGAGAAGTATTTTTTAGAGTATTGATTACAGCGTTTAGAATGTGTTAAATGAAAAGTGATGAAAGAGAATATGAGGAGAAAAGGCGTGTTAAGCATATATTGAATGTGAAAAGAACCAATCCTCTGTTTAAATGCAATAACGGACATTGGAGACGAGGCGAGCCGGCTGGCGGGGAGGAGCCAGCAGAGGATATATAACAGCACCGGAGGAGAGATCCAGTCTCTTCTCTTCCCTATCGAGGAGCGGATCACAGCTGTTTGTCTGACTGAACAATATCATGCTTGTGACCAACCCGCGCCTTTTTTAATTAAAGTACCCAATTGAACTTTCACAGAGACTCCATTTAGTCTCCTATTTTAAAGCTTCTCTCCTGGTCGGGAGAATAACGAACACAGTTAACAATCTGGTGAATTCCCTGACGTGATCCCGCTGACCGAGGAGAGAAAACCAACCGGCTGTTTCCTGGAGACGCTTGCAGCCATTCGACACACAAGAGCTCAAATCAATCGGTAAGAAGATGCCTGTTATGACAAAGATTCTTCACTAGTTAAACTAGGCAAAGTTAGATTTGTGTGTTTGACGGCAGCCGGCTGATCCTGAAAATAGCTGTGCATTTTAATGTTAAAACAACCCAAATTGATAAAATAATCACTCTAAAACCACGAGGCGTTGTTTTGTCACAAGCAGGGTGAGTTCACACTTTCTTTTGTTCCATTAACCCTGCATGCTATTAACCACGTGTGGGTGTTGAATTTGAAATATATAGTGTGTGGACATTGTACTTCGGATAGGTGCCTTGCTGCTTTCACATAGGTGTCTCTTGTTACGTTAATAGTTAGTTAGCCTATGACGTAAGGGTATATAGCCCATTTGACGATTTTTGTTAAGATCTGGAGACATAGCGAATCGGTTAAGGGCCGAGTAAGTGAAAACCAGCAGGGCATAGTGAATCAACTCAGGGTTAAGACCGAAGTCAGTGCTTTAAAGAAAGTCCTTTTCAAGAAAAGGCTTGGTTAAGGTCTAAGCCTTTATCAGTGGTTAAAACTGTTCTGTTTTAAACAAGATATTGCGGGTGGGTTACGGTAATCGGAATTACAACAGCAGTGCAGTAATAAGACGACGGTCTATTATCAGTGGCTGATAGGTCTCCATATTGGTCCCGGTTTGGCGTGTCCAAATAGCAACAGTTAACCATAGTCGACTATAAAGTCAAATATTACGTGAACAGGTTTATAGCTAGTGCGTAAGGGTTCCTAACTTTAAGTGATGATATCAATAAGATAAAGCCCATAGTCGGCTATAAAGTCAAATATTACGTGAACAGGTTTATAGCTAGTGCGTAAGGGTTCCTAACTTTAAGTGATGATATCAATAAGATAAAGCCCATTTTTTTCATAGTAAACTAGATAGAAATGTTGTTATTTTAAACTAAGTGTTGTTTTGGCTTGGATTTCAGGGTTTATAATACCACACCAGTGGTTTACTTTGTTACGGTTCGTTTAAAGATCACCTCGCCATTGTTTAAACTCCCACCTGAGAGCCGCATGGACAAATCTCTTTGTCTACAGGTCAGAGTGCGAAATAATCGGGTGCCATCTTGTTTACACCCCACATGTGGAAAAACAAAGACAGGGCAATCGCCATTTCGTGAAATGCAAATTCAATTTGCTCCTTTTGCTTTGAATTTGCATTTACACAGAGCATCCACCAATTAGAAGTAGCAGAGTAGAACATTTAGCAGACTATTTTTGTAATTATGAGAAGGATACAGATTACAAGTGATGTTGTTCCCCCACACAGAAAACTATTGTGTCCACACAACTAGTGAGGTCAAGAAGACGGGCTTCCACCCAAAATATGCAAGGGGCGGCGATACACCTGACGTGAAGCTGTCCAGACCTGAAAACAGAAACTCGATTCTGCTGTGGTGAAGTCTGGCTACAAAGGGAGGTGTCCGATAGGGTCGCTTGTCTCAAACCAGTGAAGAAGTCAACAAGAACCCAGCAGAACTAGAGAGTGACTGTTAGTGGGAGAACTGTGACGGAGCGACAGAGACTGGCCCAACATTTTCCAGCCAGTACATAGATAGACCCCGTCAGAAGACCGGGGCTGTGTTAAAAGGGGAACTTCATTTATTCTTAGCCAGAAGTGCAGTTTTTAATCAAACAATTATGTGATTTATGGAGTCAGATTACATTTTTCTCATAAACACAATTTTATAATCGGTCTGAAGTGTCTGTTTTAAGGCATGAGCCGCAGATTAAATAACATAACACTGATGAAGAAGTTGTAGGGTTTTTACAACAGTTTCAAGAATCAGTCTTTATTTATTTATTCTTGAGTAACTTTACTGATTTATAGTGTAGTGCGTAAGGCAATATCTCATTTGAGTGAGGGGCACCAGCCCTTCATGCAGGTCACCCTCTGTGAGAATAGTTCATATTTTCCCTCCAGTTTGGAGAATGATTATTTTATCATATGTTAGTTCAGCAGTGTCAACCAATCCTCTAATCCTAGAGTTATTGAGACGCATTAGCGACACCAGGGGTATTGTTTTTCGCAGCAACGATGATGCATAATACCATGACAAAAGCCATTATTGAAACAAGTAAACTATTAGAAGTGCTAATGGGAAATGTTTTGTGAATATGCATTTATGCCATCAGAAAGCCATACATCATATGATATTTTTGTACGCCTTGTGGGTACACGGAGAATTTATATTTATTTAATGCAACGTTATGGGTTTTACATGTCCTGTTCATAATAGGGTAATCATTGCAATATTAATTGAGCATTTTATGCTCAAAGGAGGGAGTGTCATGATTATACAGATATGTTGATTTCAGTGACGTAGTTAATAAATAATAACATGTAGTTGACAATAGGTCTCATAACAACAAGAGGTATGCCAAAGCTTGGGCCTTCTCCAAGGAGGGAGTGGTCCAGTTTTAGATATTAGACAAATAGAAGTGGATGAATATGTCAGAACTCTGAGTAATATTATGCAAGTTTTGTCTACACAGCAGGCTAGGAAAACTACAGAGATACCAGACGAGACACCAGAAGAGACTCCTGTTCGGCCAGGTGATTGGGTGAGGGTGAAGGTTCACAAAAGACAGTGGGCTCATCCCCGGTGGACGGAAGCGTGAAAGGTTGTAACAAACTTCACACGCGCTCCGGTTTAAAGGTAAAGAAAAAGGAGCAAATTGACACCACCTCACACATTGTCACCCTTCACTGGCGACTTCCAGAACATTATTGGGAGTTAGGACTGATTTGGCAGAGCTGGAACAAAACAATAAATAGAAATAAGATAAAGATAGAAACAGCTCAAAAGACAAATTGTCTATAGATTTTTATATATTGTACATTAATGTGAAAACCTAATTTTTTGTTTTACATCTGAAAAAGAGTCCAATTTTTTACATGTTATTTTTGGATTCATTATTTAAATTCTGTAACGGACACAACCAGGGATAAAATAGAGATGATGACCAGAACAAAGCCAAACCAATTGTGGGGTCCCCTAGGGATAAGAGTCAGAATAGCATTGTTGATTGTGCTCATTACACTTGGCACCTTGTTGGTTGGATGGGGAGTACAATATCAAGTAAAACATGGAACCATTAGTTCACTCATAGAGAATGCCCACATCACTAACAAGACTCCAGCTGCGTTTCACAGACTTTCACTTATCCTCAGAGCCAAAAGATCAGCTGAGCAACAAGAGGAGGAGTTAGAAATACTCGTTCCCAAACAAGAGGCGGTTATAATCAAGATGATTCACCCCCCTATATGCAGTTCTTGTATCAAATGATGAGATGGGTTTAAGTGATCGGGATATGTAAGTGATGGGGATTTACAGATTAGGGGAATCTCTAAATACACTGGATCCATGTTTTAGTCTGTACCAGAAACACCCCCTGTTAAGTTTATGAACAACCGACCGGTGACCTGAGTAGAATTATTGAAAATGATTACAGTTGAAACAGGCTACTAACCCAAAAGTACAGCTTTGTACGTACAAACTCTATGAACAAAATTTCCTAGCAGACAGTGGCGACATTGCAGATATGTCCAGTCACCAAAGTTACTTATGTTCTAAATAACAGTGAGATTTAAAGTGATGGAGAAAATATGGAGACGTTCCTTTATAGTGTGTGAAATATGTGGTGCTTGAAGCATCTAGGTATTTAAATGTATGGAAGAAAGTGGTTTCCTGAAAGAGTTAATTGGAGTAAACATGTTACAGTGGGTGAAAACAATGTTTAGGGATATGGTACAATTATTAGAAAACATTAACTGGGCTTAGATGACATTTAACATCAAAGAAAGATAGTATGGTTAGGAAAATAGAGTGGGAAAGATTGGATTTATTTTACCCCAGTGTGTTAACTATAGATAATGCGTCCCGAGATCTCTCTCTCTCTATCTCCGCCTGTCAGAACGCTACGACCCCAACTTCCAAGCAGACAAAAGACCTCACCACGGAAGACTCCTCCTCCTCCATCGAACAGACAGAGAAGCAGAGCTGAACCAACAATGACAAGACTTTATCCAGAACCATCTCCACCTGAGGAATCCAGAACTACAGGTGACATAAAAGGCACACTCTCATCGGTCCCCCACAGGACATGAAGTTCCAAGCTGAGCCACAAGATTTGGACACAAGAGCAGAGTGTGGGACATGAGAGCAGAATATGCCCTCCATGCAACAAAGTAGAGACTGTAAAGGAGGAGATGAAAAGCAAAGCAGATGGGATACTGAAAAGAGTTACAGCGGAAGGATCCAAGCGCAGATGGACTGAGGAGAAGGTGAACGGAGGAGAAGACAGGCCGGAGGAGTTGGCATGGTCCGGCAGAACGTGAGGGGGTCGTGGCTTGACAACCAGAGGGGGAGAGAAGGAAAACGGGAGTGAGTGAGTTTACACATAAACACACTTATTCACCAACGAGAAATACGTAAAGAAAAAGATTTATTAGCCATGAATTAATCAATTGGTGAATTTATAAAGTAAGAAAGAGGAAACTATTAAATAACCCTAAAAACACACTGAGGGTAGAACATATTATTCAATCTTTTCATCATATGAACAAATTATTCTTTAAGAGTTTTTTTATTCATGTGTGAATTTGGGTAAGATTTAATTTGTTACAGTATAGACCTACAGTTTAAAGGGATGGTTTTAGTAACCACTCTATAAAAGCAGACAAATCTTTATTTGTATGGAAAATGTTAAAGGTAGAGCTAGTACCAAGCCAAAGATAGTATTCCAATCTAGAGTATTGATATCTCCATTGTAGCATGGTTATTACCTCAGGAGGGAAGATTAAGGTGGAAATAACAGTTGTTTTTTGTCCAAGATGTAGAGTTTTAAAAAGACAAAAGAGAGATTGCACATTTTAATTAAAAAAAACTAATATAATTGGGAGTAATACATGGGGGGCCTTGGATCACTCATTGTGATGGTGCATATTTTACAACAAATATCGTTCAGGGAGAAGGGGTCGCTCGATCCACCCTGCAGATGTTTTAAATCTTACTTGCAGCTTCAGAGGGAGCGCACGGCACCAGAGTATGAGTTTTAAAAGACAAGCGCCACCAGCTCCTAAAGGTCATCCATTCAATCAGTGATGACCTGACTTTTAGAGATGTTATTTAAAGGAGAAACATATCTGCCATAGGTGTAAATTCCTGAATTGAACTGCAAACCATTAATGAAATGACTTCTGTTTTAAAGTTCTTGTTAAAGGAGGGAGTAATTATCACATGCTCTAGCACCCAAGGTTCCACACACTGTTAAAGGGGTTAGCATAGCTATTTAAGTAGACAAGAATTGAAAATAAATTAGTATAATGAGTTATTGATATTCCACTGGTTCTCACACCATTTCAGGGACTTTATCACTGCATTAGAACAGACCACCCAAAGGTAATGAGAAGGAACTTTTAAGTTATGAAACTCTACAACTGTTGTAACTGACCAAAATCTTCTCCCAGAAATGACTGTCTAGAATGCCGTACCCCAGAGTAGAACGTACCGATTGATCACGACGGCCCCTTCTAGAGAACATATTACTTTCACACCTTAAATGGTATGAAAGGAGGGAGGGTAAATTTCTCATGAGGAGATAATTACAAATGCTAGCAGAACAAGACGACCAACCCCCGTATTCAGATGTTGATGACAATGATGAGTTAGTTTAAATGATATGGATGTTCGGAGATGAGATTGATCAATGAATGTCCAGCTGATGTGATTCTTTACATTATGAAATCATGTGAAGAAGTGAGCAAAATAAAATGCTAAAATGGAGTGAATCCATTTCAATTTACTTTACACTATTCCAAGATAGTTTATTTTTATTTTTCAATTTACTTTGCCAATCCAAGATATTTTATTTTATTCTTTATTACTTTATACTATTCTAATATGGTGGATCTCATGTTGTAAAAATCATTGCTATTCTAAAATGGTTTGTTTCTTTTCACTTTGTAAAAACAAGTGCCTTAACACTGAGCGTGGTATGAGAACGGTTTCTGTGAAAGGAGGGACGAAGAAATGTTCTGATACCAAGCCATTGCTGCTATTTTGAAGAATGATATTGAATGTAAACACTAGAAGTTATGCACAAGGGAAAACTTTTATGTTTGAACACAGACAAGAATTTATTTTGTATTTTTGTAAAGCCGGCTGTAAAACCATTCCATTTGATTGTATGTTTGTTAATATGAGATATGTAATATGCAAAGTTCAGATGAAGAACTCATTGATTTCAGTATTATACACACCTTTTAGGTGTGTAAGGAGGGACTGTTAGAAATTAAAATCAATGTTTTAATGGGGAAATGTAGTTTAAACATGCCGTCAGTTTTAATGCTCTTTTATACTGAAAAACCAGAAATTCTTGTGCACAAGCAGTTAAGCTTTTATTCTGAAAATCCTTCATCTACATTTAGCATGTGGCTAATATACGATTTCCTAAAGAGGTGAATTTAGTAGCGAAATGATATGGAGTGGTGCAAACCGAAGCCTACTGATTTAACACTACAACTATAGATGTCGAGATACTACCATGCTGAATATTAAATGAAGGTACAGTTTATTTGAATACATTATTGTTTACAGGCGAGAGTAGCATGTGACAACATCCGGAATGACCGGAAATCAAACAAGCCGAGAAGTATTTTTTAGAGTATTGATTACAGCGTTTAGAATGTGTTAAATGAAAAGTGATGAAAGAGAATATGAGGAGAAAAGGCGTGTTAAGCATATATTGAATGTGAAAAGAACCAATCCTCTGTTTAAATGCAATAACGGACATTGGAGACGAGGCGAGCCGGCTGGCGGGGAGGAGCCAGCAGAGGATATATAACAGCACCGGAGGAGAGATCCAGTCTCTTCTCTTCCCTATCGAGGAGCGGATCACAGCTGTTTGTCTGACTGAACCATATAATGCTTGTGACCAACCCGCGCCTTTTTTAATTAAAGTACCCAATTGAACTTTCACAGAGACTCCATTTAGTCTCCTTTTAAAGCTTCTCTCCTGGACGGGAGAATAACGAACACAGTTAACAATATTGAGTAAGAACATGTTTTTATGAACCACACAGCTTCCGGTCTTCCTATAACACGTAATGCCGTGAGACTACCAACAGAAATACATTGCTTTTAAAATCGTGCTGTGCAACACGAAAGAAAAAGGGGAAAGACTACCAGTAGAAATACATTGCTTTTAAAATTGTGCCGTGCAACACGAAAAAAGGGGAAAATCATGTTGGTGAACACGAATCAATGGATTAAAAATCGTGTTGGTGAACACGAAATGCCGTGAGACTGGGTTGGATATACACAGCAGCATGTGAGCAGTATGAACAGTGTGTATGAATATGCTAAGATATATAAAGTATGAAAACGGTAAGCAGTGCAAGTATAGTATAAAATATATACATATTAATTTCGTGATAAACATTGTGGAACAATGATGAAAAATGTGAATGGAAATGGCGATGTAAAACTGACACAAAACAACAACAAACTTTTGCCGAGCCAATTGGAGAGCTTCATCAGAAGCACGGGGTAAAAACCACCAATGAGCGCTCAGCTCGAGATACCAGCGAGTCGTTTCCCATCAAGCATTTCGCTTCCACAGCCCGTGGAGAGGAACTGCGCCGCCTCGCCGCGCCTCGCTCTCAAGGTTTGTCTTTGTCCCGCGAGATTTCAACGTCTCATGTAGGCGATCCTCCAGAGCAAGTCGGACAAAATGACTAACCATCATGCAACGCACTACCAAGACGTTGATCGCAACTGCGCAGGTCTCGCTTGTCTCAAACAAGCCTAGTGACAACAGTGACACCTATGATTAACAGAACAGAACTGCTACCCTGGAAACAGGATGCAACACGTCATTTTGTTGTGACTCGACATATATGTTAGGTTTAGTTATGTTTTTACTCTAGTTTTGTGTTTTGATCTTGTCACTTCCTGTTTTTATTTTGAAAGTAATCTTTCCTCTCATTCCAGATCCCACATTTCCTGCCTTTGTGTGTTTCCCTTGAGATTGCTTGGCCCTGCCCTGATTGTTTTCACCTGTGCCCATCCCCCTCACCTATATATAGCCCTGGTGTTTCTTTGTTCCTTTGTCAGTTCGTTATGTTTCATGTCGTGAGAACCTGGGCCTTTTTTGACTCCTGATACCTACCTTGAGATTTAGACCTTTTGCCAAGTGAGTTTTTGTGTTGCTGTACAACTTAGCTTTGGCTATTTAACTACTTTCTATTTTTTGAAAGTACGATTTAAGTTTTGTTTTTAAAGAACATTCTATTTTTGGACAACTGTCTTCGAGTCCTGCTTTTGCGTCCTACGTCCTTGTGTCTCGGTCCATAACAGCACGAACTGACCAAAATATGGACCCAGCGGATTCAGAGACAGAGAAGATAGCTCTGCGAGCTCAAGGATCGAGACTACACCAGCAATAGGAGCAGCTGGGTGCCATCAACCTGGGGGTGAGGGACCTGACCGGCCGTCAGGAAAATGTTCAAGCCTCCGTCAATACTCAGATGAATCACCTTGCCGAACAGCTGCACCGTGTCCTCGCTCACCTGGAAGCTGGTTCATCCCCTCAGCCTCCTGCTGTTGCTTACACACCAACTGCTCCAGCTGACCATGTGCCACTCCATGCTCCACCGCCTCGTCTGGCATCTCCAGAGCGATTCTCCGGAGATTCCGGTGACTGTCGCCTTTTCATTGTTCATTGTGATCTCCATTATAAATCCCTGCTGCATTCCCCACTGATCACTCTAAAGTGGCCTTCATGGTGAGCCATTTAACGGGGAGAGCAGCGGCCTGGGCTACGTCCGAATGGGCGAGAGATTAACCTGCTTGTAATTCTCTGGATGTATTTACAGATACTCTCACCAAGGTGTTTAATCGCATGGCTCCTGGAAGGGAGGCAGCCAGAGCACTGATGCAGATTAAGCAGAGCCAGCGCAGAGTATCGGACTATGCCATTGAGTTCAGGACCCTTGCAGCAGATAGTGGCTGGAATTCGTCAGCACTGCTCGACGCCTTTTTGTCTGGTCTTTCGGATTCCATTAAAGAACAGTTAATACCTTTGGACCTCCCAGAAGACTTGGATTCTGTCATTGCACTGGCAGTTCGAATAGACAATAGACTGGCCGAAAGACAAAAAGAAAGGTTAAAAAATGTGGCACGTCTGCCTCGACACCAAGGGGACCCACCAAGCCATCGTCCCGCCTGGAGACCTCCTGCCGATACTCCTCCTGGGAGAAGAGTGCTACCTAGTGTCTCAGAGGAGCCCATGCAGTTGGGTTGGGCAAAGTTGACTCCGGAGGAACGTCTTCGGCGCATTCAGGAGGGCAGGTGTTTTTACTGTGGGGAGCAGGGGCACCTCGTGGCTTCTTGTACAGCAAATAATCGGGCTCATCAGGGACGAGGAGGACCCTGGTGAGCCGACTGTCATCTGGATTCCCTCCTTATACGTTGACACAGGTAAAAGTAGACTGACATGTTTTAACTCAGGGGGTTCTCATAGACTGGTGCAGAGTTTAATGGATTGGGGGTTGGCCAAGAAGTGGAACTGTGTGGTAATTCCTTTGAAGCAATCGTTAAAGGCCTCTGCTCTGGATGGTCAGTTATTGTTCACCGTTACCCATTGTACTATGCCCATTGAAATAACCGTAAATGCAACACATACTGAACACATGACTTTCCATTTATTTGACTCCGCTCAGCATCCATTTATTCTTGGTTACCCATGGTTATGATGACCAAAATTGTCCATTGGAACCCATATCAAAAGATGTTGGAATAGCAACGAATTTGTTGAGTTTTGAATTTGCCGCCTGGAAATCCGCAGTTGACCTCCGCCTTCCTGGGCGTGGCTTGCGATCTACTGCGTGACGTCACGAGATGGTCGCCGCCGAAGTGTTTACATTCATCACAGTTTATTGTTTCTCTGTTGAGAGAGAGAGAGAGAGAGAGAGAGAGAGAGAGGTAAAGGACTGAGTGATTAGATTGTAAACTGTAGCCTAAGTTATCTCAGTGGGTTTGGTCATCTATGTAAACAAATATTTCCATCTATGTCATATTAGTTGTATAAAATAGGTTAAGAAATCCTTCCAATGTTTTTTGATTATTGAAATATATGTTTCATATGAGTGTTGAGAGCTGTATCCATAAATCTCTTAATGTTGCCCTCAAAGTGCACCAGATTGATGCATTCAACTTCAATTTAAAGAAAAATATCTTCCCGGGGTGCATGCCCCCGGACCCCCCCTAAAGGGTGTGAGGTCATCACAAATAAAACAGGTTCACATGGATAGGATACTAGATAAGTGTGCACACTCATTATGTACACTACACATTTTTCTTGGATTTGTTAACACTATAGTGCCTAATATATTTGTAGAAAGGCAGGAAATGGAATTAAATCGAGAACATTTTTCATTGCGGAGGACCCCCTGTTTTGTGTCCCCCCCACTTCTCAAACCAAAGTTACACCCTTGTCTAGATCTATGACAAAATATTGTCCTCAACTAAATTGACTTCCATGGCCATGTTAATGATGTCATAATATAGACCCTCCAGAAAAACGCGATTCTGCGATCGCAGAATTTACCGCAAAATGGCGCAGATTTTTAAAAGGCCGCATATTTATCAAAAGGCCGCATAATCCCCGCATTTTTCCACACAAAGTTGAGAAAAAAAAGAAGTTAACTCTTCTTGATGTGACGTCATCAGCTCGTGCATCACAGAATGTAAACAACACTGTATAGAGTGAACCTGTGGAGCTTACACGATAGAGAAAACACAAAGATGAAAAAAACTAATCCATCTTATTTACCGACGAACATTTCTACTAAAGACCGGGCAAAAAGTGGGGGGAAACTATTCTGCACCCCGTGCAACCGTGTGTTGGAGCATAAGAGAAAATTGACGGTGACGACCCACTTTGATTCATTCAAACGTTCGAAAATGCTTTCTGCTGCTGCGGAAAAGAAAGCCAAACAACTCACGTTCACCGAGGCATCAACCTCCAAAACCCTCTCGAGGGCTACAAGAAACGAAGTGAGTAGCCTACAAGATTGAAGCTGGTCAGATAACGAATGAGTAAATGAAAACAGAATGAGGCGGAGAAGTGTGTGTGTGTGTGGGGGGGGGTGTGTGTGTGTGCGTGAGATTAAAATAGCCCAATTGCTTTTACAATAAATAAACATTGAATGTGTTCAATTGTATAGTAAAGGGGTTTAACGTTAGTGGCAGGTTGTGTGTGAGAGAGAATAAATGAGACAGCCCAATATTTAAAAAAAATTGTTATTCTTTTTTCCCGCATATTTAGCATATTTAGCAACTTTCCGCATATTTCGCAACTTACTGCAATTTCACCGCATAAAATCACATAAAAACCCTGCATGTTTAATCGCATAATCAAGGAGTTTAGCCCGCATAATCTAGGAATTTAGCCTGCATAATCAAGGATTTTTGCCCGCGTTTTTCTGGAGGGTCTAATAATAGATTACCTATAGAATAAAGAGCTTATCTTTTGACTATTAATGGTTGGATTTATTTTTATTTCTACAGATCTGTCAAAGGCATGGGCAAAGCAAGTAAAGAGAACCAGGAAGGACTGGGAGCTTACCAAATACAGTGTTCCTGGCAGTGAACACTTCACAAGGGACCCCTTTGATGAAAGTGCTCTACTACGAGCGCAGATGGGCATTGCGACAAAGAGGACCTTGATCCTGAAGAAGGGAGCAATTCCAACTGTTTTCCCCAGAGTTGGGACTTCAGCTGTGGGACAACTTTCAACGTCAACATCAAGACCGGCTCGATCTGCATTTGCAATGAGAGAGAGAAAGCGGGTAAAGTTGTTAGGCCTAATTTGTTGATGTTAAATTAGGATTTAATTCCAGTGGCTAGTAGTCTCCTGAATTATTATTGTTGAAATGGTATGAGCAAGGTCTAGGCCTATACTGTTTTGAATAATTTTGTAACCCATTTCATATTGTGTACATTTGCAGAAAGTAGAAGAACTCCTGGCAGAATCGGAAGTGGAGAGTAGCAGTTTTGCTTCCACAGAGGAATCAATGGAGATGGCCACTGACACAGACATGGCACCGGAACAGGTTTGTGATTGCCCCCAGGTTTTGTTTTAGATGAGCACATTGGCTGGTTTTACCTTGCACGTTATCATGACTGGCACACACAGTGGACACATGAAAAAAAACCTTCTTGGTAATATGCACACCTTAGATCTTACACTTTTTATGTAAAACAAAAAGCTTAGCATTAGTCTTGTTCCAAACACCAAACATGCAACCGGCAAACCAGTCTGCTAAATATAATTATTGTAGAAAGTTGCTAGTCAGGCATGATATTGACTTACATATGCATTGGCTCTAGCTAAGCATTACTGTAGGGTACATGTTTATCATGATAATAATTTCTAGAACTTCTAACCCCTCGAAAATATTTTTACAACATCACACTATGAAATTTATGTTTTCACCTGGCAGGAACGACAGAGTCAAGATCAGGCCTGCCAGACAGACTGGACTCCAACAGCTACTCTCAGCATCAAGACACAGACTGGGAAACAACTCACAAAAACAAAGACACAGTCAAAGGGTAATGCCACTATTGATTGGTTAATAGTACTGCACTATTAAATCAAAGTTGAATCAGTTCCTAAAAAAAATAAAACACAACAGTTTGACAGGATGAGCGAGTGTGTCATATAATACTGTATTACAGTACCGGATATTCCTTCTAATGTTGAGTTTGTTAACTCTAAATAGTAAGCAACAGATCAACATAGATTTGTGGTTTTATATAAACACAATATAGTATTCCATTGATCATTTCATTTCCAGCATGCCAGGTGACGCCCGAGATGCTGACTGCAAGTCTACCAGTACCAGGGAGGCAGAGAAATCTGAAAGTCCATGGCACGAGAGACCCAGCTACACCTGACCAGCCACCACAGGCTGCCTCTAGCAGCAGAAGCAGCCAGGCGTCAAAGCTGGAGCAACACCAACTGGAAGACGCGTCATCCAGCTGTCCAGCTGCATCACCATCAGTATCAGGCTCCTCAGACTGGGAACCCAGTAGCCCCATCTCAGCGGCTGATTCTTCTGACAAGTCAGATCTGTCAGAAAGTCGGGAAGCATTTTGGGGATGAGATCTGCCACAAGGAACCCAAATACATCGTCTTTGGCTCCAGCCTCGGGAAACTGCTACAGTGGTGCCACTGTCAATCTTGCGGCAGCGTCGACATCCATCAAGTGTGGACAACCACTGGAACACTACTTAAGATCCACCAAACATGTGACTCCTGTCTGCAGGCAACTGAGTGGCAGAGTCAACCGAGCATTGGAAACTTCCCTGCAGGCAACATGCTGTTGTCTGCAGGCATACTGTTTGCCGGGGCGTCGCCAACAAAGGTGCTGCGAGTCCTAAACCACATGGGTGTGATGACCTACGTGAAACGAACATTCTTCTCACACCAGCGAGACATCCTGCAGCCTGCAATACAGGGTGTATGGACGCAACAACAGGCAGCCCACATTGCGATGCTGCAGACTGAAGGGCGACCTCTGGTTCTGGGGGGCGACGGCAGGGCCGACAGCCCTGGACACTGCGCAAAATTTGGAACATACACTACAATGGAGCTGGAATCAAATGTGGTGCTAGACCTACAGCTGGTGCAGGTACAGTTTATATTGTTCAAGTTCAGGGTTTTGTGTGAGAAATTGAAAACTTCATATGTAAATATTGTAATAGTAACAGTGTTTCAAATCATATTCAGCTCATTGCAGAGCTCCTGTCTAGTTATCTGCCTAACTGGAATGTTCCCTGCTGTATTTTCAGAGCAACAAGTGTGGTGGGAGCTACCATATGAAACTGGAAGGCCTGAAGAGGATGGTGGCCTTCTTTGAGGACATCCTGGAGATTGGCACTCTCGTCACAGACCGACATCGCCAGATTGCCAAATGGATTAGAGAATATGCCGTACACAAAACATCTGTATGACATCTGGCATGTAGCCAAGTGTATGTGTCAATTAGGCATGGGCGGTATCATTTCTTTCATACCGTCATACCTTGCTGACATCATACCGTGGTATACGGTATATGACGGTATCAGTCCCAATTTAAGGGGTAATTTCTCCCCCAACATTTTTTTTACTCACTATATCAACAGCCAGCTCCACCAACAATATTTTCCACCAGCCGCCACTGACGGTATGACTTGGGTCGACTTGAGTGAGGTGGCGTTCGGCGGCAAATAGATGTTTCGAACGGTGTATTATATTCGGTGTAAAATGCAGCCCGAGCCGGTAGACGCTCGCAAAGTGCCGCGACGTGCGCGCAAGTGCAAAACAAGGGCTGCATACATGACACATTGTGCAAATGGCACATTTTGAGATCGGATACAGGACGCGTTTGTAGATGTCCGACGTTGTTTCCATAGTGAGCTAAGTTAACAATATATCATCATACATAAACATTTTCCGGGAGTAAATACTTGACTTATGTAAACTGTGTTCGTTATTCTCCCGTCCAGGAGAGAAGCTTTAAAAGGAGACTAAATGGAGTCTCTGTGAAAGTTCAATTGGGTACTTTAATTAAAAAAGGCGCGGGTTGGTCACAAGCATGATATTGTTCAGTCAGACAAACAGCTGTGATCCGCTCCTCGTTAGGGAAGCCAAGAGTTGGATCTCTCCTCCGGTGCTGTTATATATCCTCTGCTTGCTCCTCCCCGCCTGCCGGCTCGCCTCGTCTCCAATGTCCGTTGTTGCATTTAAACAGAGGATTGGCTCCTTTCACATCCAATATATGCTCAACACGCCTTTTCTCCTCATATTCTCTTTCATCACTTTTCATTTAACACATTTGAAACGCTGTAATCAATACTCTAAAAAATACTTCTCGGCTCGTTTGGTTTCCGGTCATTCCGGATGTTGTCACATGCTAATCTCGTCTGTAAACAATAATGTATTCAAATAAACTGTACCTTCATTTAATATTCAGCATGGTAGTATCTCGACATCTATAGTTGTAGTGTTAAATCAGTAGGCTTCGGTTTGCACCACTCCATATCATTTCGCTACTAAATTCACCTCTTTAGGAAATCGTACATTAGCCACATGCTACATGTAGATGAAGGATTTTCAGAATAAAAGCTTAACTGCTTGTGCACAAGAATTTCTGGTTTTTCAGTATAAAAGAGCATTAAAACTGACGGCATGTTTAAATTACATTTCCCCATTAAAACATTGATTTGAATTTCTAACACTTATTGAATAAAGTTTGCTATATTCACTAACTAGTTTGGCAATATTATTCCGTGCATGTGTAAAAAACCTTATTTCCATTTGATTCATTGGATTACTCGCGTGAATGTTTAGCACGTAAATGCTTTCGTTTTTAAAACCGTCCGACCTCGACTACAAAACCATCAACCAGTTGCATAGGATTAATGTCAATTAAATGTCAACACTCACTCACCCCGTCTTAAACATTCCCAAAGAAGTGCCTCCGTCTCTCGTTGTGCTGGATGAAGTCACTGGCGACGAGTGAACCCAAAATAGTCCCAAACAGGCGCAGAGGCATTTTTCTTTTTTACTAGTTGTCCGAGTTCGGGGCCGGCAAATGCTGCCGTCATCTTGCTCAGCTCAGCTCTGTGCTGAGCTCTGAGAGCGGGAAAGACGGACTGCCCTCCCCTGCCCTCTGCTGGCGCGTGCTGTGCATTACAACCAATGTCGTCCCTGTCAAAACTCCGTGTCAGTGTAATAGAATGAAACGCATCTATGATTTGGCGCACAGTCTGTGACGTCACGGTATTGAAAATCATACCGACGGTATTTCGAAATACCCTGGTATACCGTAATACCGTCATACCGCCCAAGCCTAGTGTCAATGTTGTTTCTTTTGAAGTTCAAGGAGTAGTCTTCTATTGAGTTATCGTAAAGTTGTTATCACCAGACAGACATTGCAGCATGCAGTGTAACAAATCTTATTTGAACACCTCACTCAAATAGATAGATCTCTTTATGATGTCAGTTTTATTTATTGTCTTTGCAGCTGTTGGGAAGAAGCTGAAAGCCATCTGCAAGCTCAAGGGCTGTGAGGACCTGAAAGCATGGCAACAGAGCATCATCAACCACTTGTACTGGGCATTGGTTTCCTCCACGCAAGACGACGCGGAACTGATTGTGGATAAATGGAAGTCGGTGGAGCGGCATGTCCTAAACCTCCACAGGGGCCATGGTGGAAAGTTCCCCACATGTGCGCACAAGAGACTACAAGGCAGGGCTCACAAGAAGTAGTGGATCAAACCAAGTGAGTTTAGAGTCAATACTAATTTTTCTGATATGGCGGCAGACGTGACATTTAAAATTACGTCTGTTGCGTCAGCAACGGGTGACTTTAATTTGAACCGTCATCCACTGCCAAAAGGAGTATGGAATGTATACAATGTATGCATACTGAGTGATTAAAAACCCAGGACATACCCAGCAACAACAATGTACTGACTGTCTTATGGTTGGGTACGTAATCCAAAAAGTTACGTCTGAGCAACAAACATTAGAATTGATAATCCATAATGTCAAGCACTGCCATTGAAATTTGTTGATGATTGATTTACTGATCTGTTGATTGCAGGTTCACTATCAGCTGTCAAACTGGAGAAACTGGTGACAGAAAAGATGCCGTGCAAGGACATCGGCAAGCTCTCTGCCGTACACCAGACATCCAAGGTGGAGGGCTTTCACAGCCTCATCATTCAGTTTGCACCAAAGTCTTACGTGTACTCCTACACTGGCATGCTGTGCAGGTTGGTCTTTTCAGCATATAATTCAAAGGCTTGTATTTTACCAGCTAAAGACTTGTTTCAGTTACTTGGGAATGGGCGTCTTTGTACCGTGCTGAACCAGGTCCCCGTGCTGTATAAAAGCTTGCGACGTTACGTCACATCTCCCATAGTGTGTCAAAATGGAGGAAGGAACTGTGATGAAGTTGTCAACTCCAAGACACACATTGCCAGGACTAAAATAAAACACTAAATCACTTTCTGAATCAATATCAAGTCTAATAGAGCTGTTCATGTATAGACATGGAATAATTACAAAAGAGAGATATTTCTTTTCACATTTTTAAAACTGTTTCTTTGTTTATGTTAACAGAACCCTTCTTGCCGGACTGCATTACAACAAGAATGCCAGCAGACATACTGCAACTATACGAAGGCGGGAGAACAGAGGTTCAAAATCCGCTACCCCAAGTACAAGGCTGGAGGTCATGTTGTGAAGAAGATCCTAGTAGAGGCAACATTCAGTGAGTTTGAAATTAAATTACTCAAAATAATATTGTCCAGATTGGTAATGTACCGGTACTAATGATTTAGTAACTAATTCAGTTCAAAACCCCAATTGAAAGAATGATCTCGGCTTGATGACAGACACCATTTATTATTAGAGAACATTATGAAGTGCAAGTTTTGTATTCTGTCTTTGAACACTGTTGCAGGCTATGTGGATGATCTCATGAGAGAGGTGGTCGACCTCTTCAAGAAACCCAGCGCAGACAGGTCTGTACAGCTGGAGGAGCCACTCTGTCCTCGGCAATGGAGAAGCCTGACAAAGCAGAGGCCATCAAGGCACATGCCAGTCGTTTCAAGACCAAATAGTCTGTCACTGTGCATCTTCAACTGTGGAACTGTATTAAACATTCACTTCAGAACTGTATTGTCACTTTCCTTCTTCATAACCGTGATAGTCCATGGATGGAAACTGTCTACGAATTTGGTTCACTGCACAAGAGGGCAGTGGCACTCTTATGTCGCGTCTTAGGTAACCCCAGCAAAGTCTCACCAGCTGGCGGTAGGCTGTGTATCGGTGGCGTCTGCAATATAAAACATTATAGCATTGATATGAGATATGAGCAGGGTTCGTACGGGTGCTTGAAATCCTTGAAAATGCTTGAATTTTTACGAGGTGTTTTCATGACTTGAAAAGTGCTTGAGTTTTGGGAATGGTGGTTGGATTTGAGATAAAGTGCTTGAAATTGTAAATGCTTTACTTTTACAATAAATTGCTGTCTGACTGAATAGTTCGCTTTTTAGATTAAAAGAAAATAAAAAAGTCGGAGCGAGCTTAGTTGCTTCGCTTCTAAATAAAACAGCTCCGCTCCGGCCTTCCCGCGCTATGCGCGCGACCTGCTAGTGTTTTATTTTGTGTGACCTGGGCATTCTAATGAGAGAATGACAGTATGCCAGGAGGTTGCCGTTTTAACGAGCGTTGGCTATCCGAAAAGAAATACAAGCTGTGGCTAAAAGGAGGATCAACCCAACGATTCGCCTTCTGCACAGTTTGCCACAAAGAATTTCAATTATTCGCGATGGGAGAGTTTGCGCTGACGAGCCATATGAAAGGTAAGCCGTAGTAGAGCATTTTGGATTAGGCTAACGTTGCATGTTACGTTTGTTTAAGCTAGTAACGTTAGCGAACTCGATGTGGGATAATTGCTTATACAGGTGACAATAATAAAAAGGAGCGTACCTATGTCAGTATTTGCGACAGTCGCCATCCTGTGGTTTTCAGAGGATGAAGCACATAAAAGCAATGCATTTCTACTGGTAGTATTTTTCGTGCTTAAACTTGCTCCATCGAAATCAGTCATATTGACCCGAAGACACATTTTGAGTTATACACTGTTGGAAAGACGATATTCCTAGCTTTCTAACGGAGGAAACATATTTTCGTTTGTATTACTGGTCTGGGGGAAGCTCGCGAGTGTGTCTGCGGGGTCTTAAAAAGTATTAAAAGTTGATAAATCAATTTAGCAAAAATTAAGGCTACTAAAAAGTATTAAACGGCATTTTCCAAGGTATTAAGAAGTCCCACAGCAACGACAACATGAAACACCCTTTAATTTACTGAAACGACATGTCGGGAAACCCCCTCAAGGCGGCCCCATGCATAGCGCGCCATAAAAATGCTGCTTCTTATTTTAAGTTTCGTTGCCTTGCTCCGATCTGTGGGGGGGGGGTCCCAAGGTGGGGTCCCAAGGTGGGTAGACCGGCATACGCAACGCTCTGGGGGTCCAACGGCTCCGTGTGTAAGCCCTATATGATCATTTTCTGATAACGATGAAATAGCCCGCCTCCCTCTCCCCACGTCTCCTGCTGCTGCTGGGCTGTCAGAAGAGGGGGAGGAAAAGAGAGGCAGGCACCGTTTATTAAATATTATTATACAGAGAACAGAGTCGTTATCAATTTGTTTTAAAGCTCAATAAATAACAAAGAAGACCTCAGATCGGCACTTTTCTAATTTTGTACGGAAGATTTAAACTTTAACAGACATGTTGACTGGCGGAACATTTTTTTTAAAGGAAACTCTGCCGCACGGTTCCCTCGTCCCTTGGAAGAGGCCGAGAGGTTGGTGTTTTTCATCTGCTGGTGGACTACCTGAGAGATATACAGCAGGAGAACACGCCGTCCACCGCGGAGAATAAACAGAAGGGCAACCATGGCAACCATGCTCCGGGGTCTTCTTCGCTGCTTGTGGTGTATTTTGTGGCGGCAGCAGCGCCACTTACAGGCCTGACATATGTACTATAGCATTTCCAGCGGTCTAGTGTGAACGGACACATTAATAAATCGAATGCGTGTGAACGGAAGACTTTTTTGCGTTTGCGTATGCGTTTTACCGTATGCGTCCTCGTGGGGCCGGGGTCTAAGCCAAACTATATCCGGTCACAGAGATCTGCTATTGTGTTTTGTAAACATATGACAAATGTGTGAGGGTGATGACATCAGAGCATCGTCCTATGTGCCAGGGCTTAGCCCCGGACAGCCCCAGCCCAATTTAACCCCTGGGTATTTGAGAGGGAGCTCCTATATGGCATTACCCC
Source organism: Notothenia rossii (assembly GCF_949606895.1). NCBI lineage: Eukaryota > Metazoa > Chordata > Actinopteri > Perciformes > Nototheniidae > Notothenia > Notothenia rossii. The sequence goes on from NC_136902.1 coordinate 38,853,266, forward strand.
GCTGAAGCTCACCAAAGTTTAACATATTTCATATTTCAAAGTTTTGTCAATTGTTTTGTTTATTGGTCAAATACTGGTTTCTAATGTTTTCTGAGGAGTTTTACTGGAATGAAAGAGCACAGAGTCTACAGAAGCAACAAAGCAGCATACTGCATTAAACCTGACCTTCACAGAGAGGTTGAAGTTCATGTGGAGAGGAGGCTTCAGTAGTCTGTCTGCACTCTGTTTAGTTGTGCTATCTTACAATCAATATAGTAAATGTGAGGTAAAGTGTGTAGCCAATGTAACCGGTTAGAACTCAAAGTTGCGATGAGGTCTTAAAATGTATTGAAAGGGTCTTAAAAAAGGTCTTAAAAGGTATTAAATTTGACCTCAGGATTCCTGCATATACCCTGTGTGTGTGTGTTTGTGTATTTTTGCGTTTGTGTGTATTGTGTTAGTTTCCCGGGGAAAACACTCACGAGAAACACCGGCTGTTGTTATGCCTGCTTTGACGTAACGTTACTCCGTTCTCCGCTTGTAATTATGCCGTTACAAGCTTCAAAGTTGTATTTATCATATTTAATTTAATTTTTAATATTCTGAAAGTCAAGACTTTGTTTATTTGAAATCAGATGAAAACAAACTGTAACGGACCCTGCCGTGTTATCTATGATTACTATACGACATACATTCATAATGTCAGCGGGAGGGAGGGGGGAGCATCGCTACGTAAAAGCATTAGTGCGAGGGAGAGCTGTCATCTTCCCTTTACAAGCTTCAAACATGTATTTATCGGGAGATTTTGGCAATAAAAGTTTCATATTCTGAAAGAAATTCCCTGGAAACCTCCAAAACTCTCACACAGAAAGAGGATCTCTGCACACGCTTTTTTTTATATCAGCTTTGTGTTTCAATGGGTTTGTCCTAACCTTGGAGAGCCGTATGTTTACTGCCACCCTAAAAGGACCTCAAAAATGTTAAAAATGTTAATAAAGAATTTATTGAAAAGTTAGTTGGCTGATTGTTTTATATTGGCTCAGCCAGGTTATATGGGATGCCCAGTCTACTATATATGATATGGGTCACTCACTTTACAATATTAAACTTTGTTTTCTTATCTTTAATTTTTCATCCTTATGTAGGATGCTATTACGAAACACACATTTGGTTGTTTATAGCATAAAGAACATCTGATTTAATGTGAGGTAGGGAAATAATCATTTGAGTATAAGTATGTGCATGTAAATATGTAATTTACAACAGCTGTACGCTGCTTGAAAAGCTTGAAAATGCACCTTGAAAATGCTTGAAAAGGGACATTTTGCAAGGTAACTGGATTTTATCATTTTAACTTGGAACTGTATATTGTTGAATTTTATGCAGAAGATCCAATAAAGTTAGACTATGTGCGCATGAAAATAATTTCTTGTTCTGCAGATAAGCAGAAAAACAGGGCTGGTCACCCTGGCGTATGTTTTAACCTTCGTAATGTCCTCCCGATTACTATGCATCTTGTGCCCTCTGGGGTCAAAAATGACCCCATCTGGCTTGTTTGATATTTAACGCATAAAGTATAAAATGTGAATAAATGTTGTGTTACACCTTTAGTTCTACTTCAGTACAACCCATTACCACAACTTTCTCCCTCAGTCTTGGAATTTAGTGCCGATAGACCCTTATTTATATGAAATTATACAATTTTCTGATAAAAAAAAAGAAGTGAAACAATGAATTAATTTGACCATATGGTGACTATTTGTCTTATCAGAGACTGGTATATGTCAAAGTTTAGTAAGGATGCCCTTTTTGAATAATTTATATATTTTTAATGACAACACATTATCACACCTTGTGCCCTCTGGGCTCATTTTTGACCCCGTCTTGCTTGACTCTTATTTCAAGAATAAAGTTTGAAATGTCAATCCATTTTGTGTTACACCTTTAGTTTTGCTTCAGTCCAACTCAATACCACACATGTTTCCCTTTGTTTTGGAATTTAGGGCCAAAAGATCTTTTTTATATGAAATGTTACCGTTTTCTGAGTTAAAAAATAAATGAAACTATTTAATAATTTGAACATATCGTATTGTGACTATTTTTCTTATCAGAGACTGGTATATGTCAAAGTTTAGTAAGGATGCCCTTTTTTAATAATTAATATTTTTTTAATGACAACACATAATCACACCTTGTGCCCTTTGGGGTCATTTTTGACCCTGTCTTGCTTGACTGTTATTTCAAGAATTTAAAGTGGAAACCTCACGCATTTCTGTGTTACACATTTAATGTGCCCTCAGTTGCATGCCGGGCAGGTAACAATGGTGTGATCTTTGCAGATTTATGCATTGCATCTTTGGCACATTTTCTTGGTTTTGACATCAATCTGGCGAGGGCAGAATTTGCACCTGCTCCTTTTGGGTGATGGGTCAGGAGGGGGAGCTGGGCGAGCGGGAGCTGGGCGAGTGGGAGCTGGGTGACGGGTAGCTGCTGCAGAGGTAGAGCTGGAGCAGAACTGCTGGACCTCCATAACCAAACTGGCAGCGGCTGGCGTGCGGGGAAGAACCTGTCAAGTCAAATCAAACTTTATTATAATAAATCACAGTGCAAATACAAAAAGTACAAATTGTGAGGACACTACAGAAGGAAGAGCAACAGAAATTAAGCTTAATGCTGACCTTGCGTCGCTGGATGTGAGGTATCACAAGTTGTCGTCCAAGCTCCTCCATGAACAGCCTCCTCTTGTTGCACTTCCCCTGATTCCAGGCTGGGTTGATCTCAGACCACAGGACAAAGGAATTGTATGCAGACACGTCGAGAATATTGAAGAAGAAAACTAGGGGCCAACGGGCTGTCATTCTTTTGCACGTGTACACACTGGTAACCTTGAAACAAAAATAAACAAACCAAAACATATTCAGAAATGTATGTTTATTTCCTACACACAAATTCAATGCATTATCCTTTCCATAAATAATATTATTAACATTATGAATAATACATGTGAAATACCTTGTCAAGGTTATCGACACCCCCTTTGTTGTGATTTTAATCTTCGATGATTTTGGGCTTTTTGTCATCCCTGTCGCTCACAGCTGCATCCCGATGCAGAGTGCTCATCAGAAGAACATTTCTCTGTTTTTTGGGGAGATAGGACACCAGAGCATGGGTCTCGGTGAAAGCAAACTTCGATGAGAAACGAGCCCTGTCCGATTTTGACACCAGTGCACGGGGAAGCTCAGGTTTATTTCTCCTTACTGTTCCCACCATGAACAGCTTTCTTTTCAGCAGCGCCAGGCCAAGGGCATGTGAAGTAAAGAAGTTGTCACAGGTTATCGTTTTTCCCTGGAGGCCTTCTGTCATGTCAAGGACAACTCACATGCCCTGATTTTTTTCTGACATCCCACCAGCAGATTTGCCAGTGTATATCTGCATATTCCATGCATAGCTTGACCTGGCATCGTATGCTGCCCATATTTTTATCCCATATTTCCCTGGTTTGCTTGGGATATACTGTTTGAATGGACAGCGACCTCTGAATGGGACCAGGCGCTCATCGACAGTCACATTAGTGCCTGGATTGTACATCATTGGCAGGAGACACACCCACGTGTCCCAAACGTCTCGAATTGGAGCAAGTTTGTCTCGTGCCCGGCGATCTTTTCTTGTGTCTTTGTCATCAAATCTTATGACTCTGGAGATTTTATGAAACATTTTAAGTGTCATGGTAGCACGGAAAATTGCCCTACCAGACTCTGCATTCCATAGACTTGCTGTAGCCTCTTTGCTGGATCGGTACACTCCAGCCGAAACAACAAACCCACGTATGCATGCAGGTCCATTTGATCCATCTTTCTCCATTTTTTCCCATAAACACGCTGCCCCTCCTTGTTAGTCATGTTCAGCACTGACTCTTCGATGGCCTTGGGCAGAAACAGATAAAAAGCGGACTTTATGTCCTCAATACGAGACCTTGCATACAGGGTTGGACCCTGGCGGCTTGTCTCTCTCTCTGTTTTCTCTGCTGTTACCATGCGACGTCCATCACTGGGAGGGATGGGAGACCAGATAATTTTTTAATTCTTAGATTGGAAATATTCTTCCATCTCAGCTGGGTCCTCTTCCTCAGATTCTTCCTCATCAGTGGATTCTTCCACTTCCTCAAAATAAGTGCGGTCCTCCACTTCTGACGCTTCTTCCATTTCTGATTCTACCTCTTCATATTCATTTTCCTCCATTTCAAAACCTTCTTCCATTTCAGAAGTGGGCGATGTGGGGGCTTCTTCAGAGGAAGAATTTGGTCTGTAACTTACTTCGATCACCTCTTCATGAGTTTCCTCCTCTTCTGACCCTGAATCCTCCTCATCGGTAGATTTTTCCTCCATAACACGGTTAAAGATTAGCTCATGAACCTCCTCCACAGTCAAATGTTTCTGCCTCCTCATTTTGCTGCCTGTCTCTCTCAGAATAAAATGTGAAATGCCCCAACATTTGTGAGAAAAGCAGGCAGGGGGTTGTTGCAGCATTATGCTGAAAAAATGTGCCCCATTGCTCCACTTTGTCCTGCGGGGTCATTTTTGACCCCAGAGGGCTTAAGGTGTTATAAAATACAATAAAACACCCATAATTCAATGAAATTACTTCAAATGTATTTTAAATCGTTAAGAGCATAGTATTGAACCACCCCTATAATTTTCAGACGATTTGATGAATTAAAAACCTATTTTTGACAGCAATAGATTTCCTTTTGGGGTCAAAAATGACCCCAGGACAACAGGAGGGTTTTAATTCAATGACCAGAAAGTTCTAATTCTAGTTTAATAATACTCTAGCACATGACATGTACATAAGCTAATTATTTCCCAGAGGCTGAGCCCAAGCAGAGATTTTAAACAAGGCAAAGGGCCCTTCAGTCTTCACGAGCCACTGCCCTGCCACCACATAGGCCTAATGACTGTGCTATAAACTTGGTACCTGGCTCCCCCATTCCCAAGGGTCGCCTCTACTCTCTTTCCGGACCTGAAAGGGAGGCCATGAACAATTATATTGAGACCTCATTGCAGGCCAGACTCATTCGCCCTTCCTCGTCACCAGCGGGAGCGGGCTTCTTTTTCGTCGACAAAAAGGATGGATCACTCCGGCCCTGTATAGACTACAGCCCTCTGAACGCAATCACCATCAAAAACAGGTACCCTCTCCCACTCATCTCCTCCGCCTTTGAACTTTTGCAAGACGCCAACATTTTCACCAAACTGGATTTAAGGAATGCTTATCATTTGGTGAGAATCAGGGAGGGGGACGAATGGAAGACTGGATTTAACACACCTAGTGGACACTATGAGTACCTAGTGATGCCTTTCGGCTTGACAAACGCACCGGCAGTGTTTCAGGCCCTCATAAATGAGGTGTTAGGGGACTTCCTGAATAAGTTTGTGTTTGTATATCTTGATGACATTTTGATTTTTTCTCCTGACAACATATCCCACCAGCAGCATGTCCGTCAAGTCCTCGACCGCCTGCTACAGAACCAACTTTATGTTAAAGCAGAGAAGTGCGAGTTCCATGTCCAAACCACATCGTTCCTGGGTTTCATCATTGCCCCCGGTCAAATAAAGATGGACCCTGCCAAGGTCAGTGCCGTGGCCGAGTGGCCAGTTCCTGTCAACAGGAAAAAACTACAGCAGTTCCTGGGGTTTGCACATTTTTATAGACGTTTCATCAGAAATGTCAGTTCTATTGCTTCCCCGCTACATGTACTTACCTCTCCTCATGTCCCTTTTGAATGGAACTCCAAAGCTGCTAACACTTTTCAAGGCCTAAAGGAGATGTTCACCTTTGCTCCCATCCTCACCATCCCAGATCCACTTCGACAGTTCGTGGTAGAGGTGGATGCCTCTAACCTCGGTGTGGGAGCAGTTCTCTCTCAGCGGGCTGCAAAGGATAATAAGCTCCATCCCTACGCTTATCTCTCCCGTAAGTTTTCCCCAGCGGAAAGGAACTACGACGTGGGCAATCGTGATAGACTGGCAGTGAAACAAGCCTTGGAGGAGTGGTGCCATTGGCTAGAGGGGGCCGCTCAGCCTTTCCTGGTATGGACAGACCACAAAAACCTTGAATACATAAAAAAGGCTTAGAGACTGAATTCACGTCAGGCTAGATCAGGCTAGACGCTTTTTTTCAGTCGTTTTGATTTTACCTTGTCATTTGGATCTGGGTCCCAGAACACCAAGCCAGATGCCTTATCCCGTCTGTTTGACCCTGAGCCTGCTGTCAAGAAACCAGAACCCATCCTACCACTGAACCATGTGGTAGGAGCGGTAACTTGGCAGATAGAAAAAGAGGTGCAGCAAGCAAATGTTGAGAGCCCAGCACCTAGTGAGTGTCCGCCTAATAGGTTGTTTGTTACAGTGCCCTTGTGCTCCAAGATCCTTCACTGGGCTCACACGTCCTTGTACACTTGTCATCCTGGGGTTAGAGGAACCATTTTCGCACTTAAGCAGCATTTCTGGTGGCCATCCATGGCTAAAGATGTTGGTGAATATGTGAATGCCTGTCCTGTTTGTGCTCGCGGCAAAACTTCTTCCAGGTCTCAGGCTGGGTTGCTGCAGCCGTTGCCCATTCCTCAACGGCCCTGGTCTGACATATCCATGGACTTTGTTACTGGACTCCCGGTGTCTCAAGGTAATACCACTGTGCTAACAGTGGTAGATTCCATTGACCAAGCTACCCTCGGCCAAGGAAACGGCAGAAATTATGATGATCAATGTGTTCTGGATACATGGATTTCCCAGGGATATTGTGTCAGACCGGGGCCCACAGTTTGTTTCCAAGTTCTGGAAAGAGTTCTGCAGTCTTATTGGAGCCACCGTTAGCCTCTCCTCTGGGTATCACCCCCAGTCCAACGGACAAACGGAGAGATTAAATCAAGAGTTGGAGACATGTCTGAGGTGCTTGGTGGCTCAGAATCCCTCATCGTGGAGCAAGCATCTAATCTGGGTGGAATACGCCCACAATTATATTCCTACCTCTGCCACAGGTCTGACTCCCTTCCAGTGCGTCTTTGGCTACCAACCACCCGTGTTTGCTGAGACTGAAAAGGAGGTCTTGGTCCCTTCTGCACATGCCCTGGTCAGACGTTGCCACCGCATCTGGGCGGCTGCCCGTCGAACCCTTCTAAGGAGTTCTTCTTCAATGAAAAGGGGGGCTGACCGACACCGCCGGCCAGCTCCAGTGTACCAGCCTGGGCAGAAGGTTTGGTTGTCAACGAAAGATCTACCCCTCCATGTCACTTCAAGAAAATTA